>NC_071657.1:2269268-2644268 GCF_014839835.1 Dryobates pubescens
GCTTGTATTTAGGTGTTTGGATGCTTTCAGGCACGCAATGTGTGCAGTGGCTCTTCGGTGGTGCACTCAGCACTGGATCCAGCCCCAGGTACCACAACCATCACATATGAATGCCCTGTAGGTTGTCTCCAACATCTAACATTTTAACTGGAGGTTTATTTACACAGAATTGGACTGAATCATTGTCCTGAAGGGTCAAACCCCCAAACATGTCCTATCCCAAACAACAGGCTAAGCACCTGTGAATGTGCAAACCTGGACAGTGCCTGGGGTCCAGATGGCCAAGGCAAATGTATAGCATGTGTGATTAACTGGCCACAGTTGGAGTACTGGAACTGTTCTGGGTTCCACAGTTCAAGAGACACAAAGAACTACTGGAGAGAGGCCAGTGGAGGCTACAGAGATGCTGAGGGGCCCTGGAGTATCTCTGTGAGGAGCAAAAGCTGAGAGCCCTCAGGCTGTTGAGCCTGGAGAAAAGCAGACCCAGAGGGGATCTGAGCAATGCTTGGCAAGGGCTAAAGGGAGCAGGGCAAGAGGCTAGAGACAGACTCTTTTCCATGGTGCCCAAGGACAGGACAAGGGGCAATGGGCACAAACTGGAACCTAGGAGGTTTCATCTGACCAGAAGGAAAAACACCTTTGGTGTGGGGGTGCTGGAGCCTAGAGCAGGCTACCCAGAGAGGTTGTGGAGTCTCCTTTCCTGTGGAGATTCCAAACCCACCCAGACAATGGGCTAAGCACCTGCAAATGTGCAAACCTGGACACTTCCTGGGGTCCAGATAAACATGTATCACATGTAATTAATTTTGTGACATAGCTGTGAACTCTGTGTGTGTGCCCCTGGCCGTGTTTGGATGTGCCCCATCCCAGAGGCCCAGAGTTGTCAGGGTTCTGTATTACCAAAGGCCATTAATTGCCTTGGGACAGTATTTAAACCAACCAAGAAGTTGGGCACCTTGCCTTGTTCTCACCCAGCAAGCAACAAGAGCCAAATGCTGCCAGAGTAGCAGTTGAAGGGCCTGCACTAACAGGCAGCAACTACACCCAGTCCTTGCACCTGGACCAAGGCAAAAAGGGGAAAGGCTCCAAGACAACTGGATCCCAGGAGAGGCTACAGCCCACAGATGGAGCACACAAGAGGGAGGCTCCTTAGTCCTCTCTGAGTCAAGGATTGCTCAAATTATAACCACAGCATCTGGGAAGATACCAGACCAAGGAGCAAGTGGTGAGACCCTGGATAATGTGGCACAGGATCCCCTTGGTGGGAAAACCACAGATTGCAGCATCGAATCATAGAATTGTCAGGGTTGGAAGGGACCTCAAGGATCATCTACTCCCAACCCCCCTGCCATGGGCAGGGACACCTCACTCTACAGCAGGTTGCTCACAGCCACCTCCAGCCTGGCTGCAAACCCCTCCAGGGATGAGGCTTCCACCACCTCCCTGGGCAGCCTGTGCCAGTCTCTCACCGCCCTTACGGGGAACAACTTCTTCCTCACAGCCAATCTCAATCTCCCCACTTCTAGTTTTGCTCCATCCCCCCCAGTCCTGTCACTCCCTGATATCCTAGAAAGTCCCTCCCCAGCTTTCTTGTAGCCCCCTTCAGACACTGGAAGGCCACAATTAGGTCACCTCAGAACCTTCTCTTCTCTAGACTGCACAACCCCAACTCCCTCAGTCTGTCCTCATAGCAGAGCAGCTCCAGCCCTCTGCTCATCCTCATGGCCCTGCTCTGGACACCTTCCAGCACCCTCCAAATCCTTCCTGTAACAGAGGCTCCAGAACTGGACACGGAGCTCCAGGTGGGAAGCACCTGTATTTCCAATTTGAATTGCTGTATTGGCAATTCCAGACCTGTGTTTAAATCATTTAACTGTCTTCACATGTGGAATGTAATACCCACAACCAAAGAGGCCCTGTAAATACTCTGTGTAAATAAGTTACAGTGGTGTTTGAAGATGCCACCACCCAAGATATTAAATTATAAAGTACATAAAAATATGCATTTTATTGCAATCATTAAATACTGGGCTAAAATACATCCAGGAGGGTTCAGCTTGTGTGTTAATTCTTGGTTTTGCCTGAACATGAGCCTCAAAATCATATACCTGGTCTAAATAAAGGTCAAAATGACAAACCTAAAACCAGACCTAAGGAAAACAGGGA
The DNA here is from genome assembly GCF_014839835.1 of Dryobates pubescens. NCBI lineage: Eukaryota > Metazoa > Chordata > Aves > Piciformes > Picidae > Dryobates > Dryobates pubescens. The sequence continues at coordinate 2,271,435 of NC_071657.1, forward strand.
TTTCTGGTTCCCTTGCTTGGATGCTCCACGCTGTTGTGTACACCAGTTTGAGGGCTCTTATCACACTGCTTATTCTCATGACCTCTTTTGCATCATATTGCAGCTGTTTCTGTTGTACAAGGTGGGGAGAAAAAAAGCAGCAGGTGAGATGGGAAATCTGTGCTGTACCAGCCAGGACAGAGTTGAAATGAATGCATTTTTCACTCCTAAACTCAGTGATGTGAGATGACACAGCCTGCATTTGAAAGGTCTCTGGATTTCAGGAAGTTGTAGAGTTGTTTTGGTTAGGAAGGACCTTGAAGACCATCAAGTCCAACCATTGACCCAGCACCACCATGCCCACTAAAACATGTCCTAAAGTGCCATTTCTCCAGGGGTGGTGACTCCACCACCTCCCTGGGTAGCCTGTTCCAGTCCCTGACCACTCTTGCAGCGAAGAAATTTTTTCCTAATCTCCAACCTAAACCTCTCCTGGCACAATTTCAGACAATTTTCTCTCATCCTGTCACTTGTTACTAGGAAGAGACCAATTCCCACCTGGCTACAACCTCCCTTCAGGCAGTTTGGACACTGTCATGTTTCAGAAGCAGAGCAGCACCTATACCCCTGGGAGTTCAGGGAGGTCCTTCAAGCTGGAGGTTGTAATGCCTCCAAGGGCAGCCATGGGCTTCAAAAGCCATTTCCCCCCTCTAGGTCTTCTTCCCACCTTGGCCATCATCCTGTTTGACACCTGCTTGTAGCCCTCAGCCCATATTCAACTAATGCCCACAGGGTGCCAGTCTCCAGCTCCCCACACCACTGTCCTGATCAGCCATGGACCATGTGGGCTGATGTGCCACCCTGGCCTTGGCCTGTACCTGTCCCTGGGGACCTCCTGCCTGATGTCTCCTGGCCTGCCTTGCTCCATCTCTCTGGGTTGGGATGGGTCTGGCTGTGAGGCTCTGCTCTACCACCCTGGACTTGGACCCTAATGATTGCAGGCCCTGCAGGGTGGACCCAGAGGTGCTGTGGGATCTGGACAGTTGGAGGCTAGTTGTCAGTGGTGTAGCCAGGGTGTCAATAGTGTGTGAGACCTTCATTAATGACCAAGGTGAACCATGCAGTTCAACACAGGGGAAGGTCTCTGGGGAGGAGCAGCCCCAGCTCAGGGCTCTCTTGGCCCAGCTGCTCCAGAGAGCTGTGTCCCACTGCACAGCTGAGGACTGTGCAGCTCAACAGGAATTTAACAGGGCTTTGTGGCAGCCTCAGCTTCACATCTTCTTTGCAAAGGGTCTGAGTTCTGCAGACATCACTTTTCTTTCTTACCCACCAGAAAGAAACAGAGAGGGGTCAAAGCAGCACCTACCCAGATCTCTCTTGTCAGAGTACAAGGTGGGTGATGGGTTCAACATAAAGAGCACAGTCCTCAACAGACCTCTGGATGAAACAGGACAGCCTTGCAGGAAGAAAAAAGGGGGACAACGTTTCAGAGCACCTTGTGGAGAAACCAAATGACTGTGGCCATGATTCTGACCTGTCATGGAAAGTCTATTCAGAAATACATCCTCCTAGATCATCCTGTGCCTCTGCTGACCCTTGGCTCTGCAAAAAGGCTGATGGAGCTCTGTGGCTGGACTGGGGCACTCACAAGGAAGGAAAGTGACAAGACTAGGTAGTGATAGGACTAGGGGCAATGGAATGAAACTGGAGGTGGGGAGATTCAGACTGGATGTGAGGAGGAAGTTCTTCCCCATGAGAGTGGTGAAGCCCTGGAATGGGTTGTCCAGGGAGGTGGTTGAGGCCCCATCCCTGGAGGTGTCTAAGCCCAGGCTGGATGAGGCTCTGGCCAGCCTGATCTAGTGTGGGGTGTCCCTGCCCATGGCAGGGGGGTTGGAACTAGATGATCCTTGTGGTCCCTTCCAACCCTGACTGATTCTATGATTCTGTGAAAGAGAGGCTGTCTCAGTTGGCATCAGTGAAGGCTGCCCAGGGAGGTGGTGGAAGGGATATGGATGTGTTGCTGAGGGACAGCAGTGGTGGGGGTCACCATGCCTGGAGGTGTTCAAGCAGTGTGTGGACCTGGTACTTAGGGACATGGTTTAGTGCTGAGCCTTCAGTGCTGGGTCAAAGGTTGCACTGGATGAGGTCTCTTCCATCTGGATGATTTCTGTGATTCTGTGACATGGTTTAGTGGTAGCAGCTTAGCAGTAATGGTGAGATTGTGAGCTCTAGGTGAGTGGTTGGACTTGATGATCCCAAAGGTCTCTTCCAACTTCAACAGTCCTTTGATTCTACAATTTTAAGTGGCCATGGAACATACTAATAATTCCATGGTGGGCCCTACACACAACTTAGCTAAGGACCCATAACAAGCACCACAGCTTTTGAGGGTTCCTCTTGGGTTTATGCAGCAGAGAGGGCTGCAAGAAAGTTCAGAGTTAATCCTATGGTTCAGAAATAGTGTGTTTACTTACAGTGTGGTATATGAAGTCCCACTAGGACTCAGCTACGGTGAATCTCCTTGCCTGCTGGCAACTCCCTTTCAAGAGCATGACTTTCCTTTTGATTGCATCTTCCAGCAGGAAAAACAGGTGAAGAGAAAAATACTCCTGGCAAACTGGCTGGCAGGGCCTTTCTTTCTGCATGGTGTGTGGACCAGTATCTTCTGGGATCAGGGATCACTGCTGTGGGCCTGGGCTCCTCATCATCTCCTGGGGCTTCTGGCGGCTCCTAGGCACCTTAGCCTGGCCAAATGCTTTACACACTTTCTCACCTACTGCACACACCAAGACTGGAACAGAAAGAGATGTCATGAAAAGAGCAAGGGAGTGTTAATTTACAAGGAGATGTAGTTTATAACCAGTCCCTAAATCTGCCTAGAAGAAATAAAAACAAAATACCATGCTAGAAGTCAAGGAACCCATGCAGCAAACCCATCTCTGTCACTGATGTAACCCCAACCAAAGCAGCAGGACAAAGGGGCCCAGCCAGATTAGTCAGGTTTTCCCCTCACCCTGCTTTCTCTGAGCCTTCCCCACAGAGTCACAGAATTATTGTGGCTGGAAAAGACCTCTGAGATCATCAGGTCCCAGCCTCTGACCTAACACCACCACATCAGCTAAACCATGCCACCAAGTGCCACATCCAAGCATTTCTTAAAGCCCTCCCATGATGGCAGCTCCACCACCTCCCTGGGCAGTCCACCCCAGTGCCTAATCAGCCTTGCTGTGAGGAATGGCTTCCAAATATACAGCCTAAACCTCCCCTGGTGCAGCTTCAGCCTCTTGTCCTGTCATAAGTTTCCTGGGAGAAGAGCCCAACCCCCACCTGACTGCCACTTCCCTTCAGGTGGTTATAGAGTGTGATAAGGTCTCCCCTGAGTCTCCTGTTCTCCAGCTCACTCAGCCTCTCCTCATCAGACTTTCCCTCCAGCTCCCTCACCACATTGCTAGCACAGAGTGTGATCTACCTTCTTCTGACATGCTGAACCTCTTCCCCAAAACCACCTAGGTTGGAAACTCAAAGACAAAGGTAGCCAAGTGGCACTGCACATCTGCAGCCACTTCTCCAGGAGGTTTCCATGCTGTCACAGACTTGGTGTCCCTGGTTGGGAGGCAACGCCAGGTGCTGCTCATCATTAACCAGCACCAGGAAAACGTGTGCCTTTGGGTGGCAGCCTCTGGGACTGAAAGTACTGAAAGGACAATTAGGATTCACATCAGAAGCCACAGAGTTTGGAGGTAGTGTTGTATGGATTCTGTGCATTTCATACTCCCTGGAAAAATCCCCATGATATTTGCTGCTGCGATGGGTTTTGCTGCTGCTTGGGTTCAGTGGGTTGGTTGGTTTTGGTTTGGCTTAGTTTTGGGTTTGGTTTGGCTTAGTTTTGGGTTTGGTTTAGTTTTGGGTTTGGCATGGCTTAGTTTTGAGATTGGTTTAGGTTTAGATTTGAGTTTGGTTTGGTTTAGGTTTGGGTTTTTTGGGGGTTGGGTTTGGTTTAGTTTTGAGATTGGTTTGGTTTAGGTTAGGGTTTTCTTTGGTTTAGGTTTGGGGGTTTCTTGGGTTTGGCTTGGTTTAGTTTTGAGATTAATTTAGGTTTTGGTTTGGTTTAGGTTTGGGTTTGGTTTAGTTTTGGGTTTGGTTTGGTTTAGGTTTGGATTTGCTTTAGGTTTGAGATTGGTTTGGTTTAGGTTTGGGTTTGGTTTGGTTTAGTTTAGGTTTGGGTTTGGTTTCAGTTTGGGTTTGGTTTAGTTTTGGGTTTGGTTTGGTTTAGTTTTGAGATTGGTTTAGATTTAGGTTTGGGTTTGGTTTGGTTTAGTTTTGAGATTGGTTTAGATTTAGGTTTGGGTTTGGTTTGGTTTCAGTTTGGGTTTGGTTTAGTTTTGGGTTTGGTTTAGTTTTGAGATTGGTTTAGATTTAGGTTTGGGTTTGGTTTGGTTTAGTTTTGAGATTGGTTTAGATTTAGGTTTGGGTTTGGTTTGGTTTAGGTTTGGATTTGCTTTAGGTTTGAGATTGGTTTGGTTTAGTTTTGGGTTTGGTTTGGTTTTGGTTTGCATTTGGTTTGGTTTAGGTTTGGGTTTGGTTTAGTTTCCCACTTCCTTTTGGCACCTCATCCTTGGACTTACCAGAGAAAGCAGTTATGTTCCAGCCAGCACTTTCTACCTGTTCGTGGCTTGCATGGAAGTACATGATGTCACAGCTGCTCAGTTGCCATGCCTTGTAAGGTTTCAGAAGTAGTGGGGCTCTTGGTGTCTTTGTGCAGCTGGTGGAGCCACCACAGGCTGGAGCTAAGCAAAGTGGGCACATTGAGAAAAGTGTGACCAGCAGGTGAAGGTGGGGTCCACCTCTACCTCTGCTATGCCCTAATGAGGCCACAGCTGGAGTACTGGATGTGTTCTGGGCTCCCCAGTTCAAGAGACACGAAGAACTACTGGAGAGAGGCTACAAAGATGCTGATGGGTCTGGAGCATCTCTGTGAGGAGCAAATGCTGAGAGCCCTGGGGCTGGTGAGCTCGGAGAAGAGCAGCCTCAGAGGGGATCTGAGCAATGCTCAGCAAGAGATAAAGGCTGGGGGGCAAGAGGCTGGGGCCAGACTGGACTGGACAAGGGGCAATGGGCACAGACTGGAACCCAGGATTTTTCATGTGAACAGAAGGAAAAACATCTTTGTTGTGAGGGTGCTGGAGCCTGGAGCAGGCTGCCCAGAGAGGTTTGTCTGGAGAGATTCCAGCCCCCCTGGCCATTGTGCTCCTGGTCAAGCTGCTGTGGGTGTCCCTGCATTAGCAGGGGGCTGAGCTGGATGATCTCCAGAGGTCTCTTCCAACCCCACCATGCTGGGATTCTAGGATTTTGTGGGGAGAAAATTAAATCTGCAGATGAACAAGAGATGGCATTGTTGTGATGGAATAAAGCTCTCAGCAAGCAGCTGTCTCTCCCCTCAAGGGGCATGTTGGCTTAGCAGTGATGAACAGGAGGGTGGATGGCTCAATTCTGGGACTGGATTTCACCATCACTAAAGCAAGATGGACCACACAGCCATGCTCTACCTGTGTAGAGGAGCTGTGAGCCCTTACAAGCAAGTCACCCTCAAGCTTAAGTATCTTCAAGGTGTGATGACATTGCTTACTGGCAACTGTGGGAACCAGAGCAGCCTTAACCTGGGGCCTTCACTCCCCATGCTGCCTCACAAGATCCCAGGATGTTAGGGGTTGGAAGGGACCTCTGGAGAACATCAAGTCCAACCCCCCAGCCAGAGCAGGACCATGGAATCCAGCACAGGTCACACAGGAACACATCCAGATGGGGCTTGAAAATCTCCAGAGGAGCAGACTCCACAACCTCCAGGCCTCTGGGACCCTCACAGGGCAGAAGTTCCTCCTCATGTTGAGCTGGAACCTCCTGTGCTGGAGTTCCCATCCATTGCACCTTGTGCTACCCCAGGGTTCAACTGAGCAGAGCCTGTCTCCTCCCTCTTGACCCCCAGCCCTCAAATATTTATAAACATTTATTAAATGCCCTTTCAGCCTTCTCTTCTTCAGACCAAACAGCCCCAGGGCTCTCAGCCTCTCCTCATCAGGCAGTGCTCCAGCCCCTCAAGCATCCTTGTGGCCCTCCCTTGGGCTCTCTCCAGCAGATCCCTGTCCCTCTTGAACTGGGGAGCCCAAAACTGGATGCAATATTCCAGGTGAGGTCTCACTAAGGCAGAGTAGTGGGGGAGGAGAACCTCCCTGGATCTGCTGGACACACTCTCACTCCATCTGTGGGAGTCTCATTTCATCTCAGGCGTGGGCCCTTTACTCCCCAAGCCTGTCTCCTGAAGGCTGCTCAGAGCTGTGCTGTAGCCACCTTGTTTCCTTCATGGGTACCTTGTCTGGATGCTGTAGCTTACCTCCAGTCCCATCTCCAGCCACATCTCCTCTGACTGCACTCCTTAGATGGATTCTGGGAGCCTCCCATCTACCCCAGGACAGGTGATGGACCCTGTTAGCAGCACCCATCTCTGCTCCATGGATGAGAGCACTGCTTGTGCTGGGGTCTGCCAGAGAGTGTTTTGACAGGGTGCTCAACAGCCAGCATTGGTGGAGTTATTTTACAGCAGGCAACACTTTTTGCTGCTTTTATACAGAACAAGTCTTGACCAGGCAACCAGCACCAGAACAAGAGGACACAGTCTCAAGCTGTGCCAGGGGAACTTCAGGTTGGAGGTGAGGAGAAAGTTCTTCCCAGAGAGAGTTGTTAGCCTTTGGAATGTGCTGCCCAGGGAGGTGGTGGAGTCCCCATCCCTGGAAGTGTTCAAGAGGGGATTGGACGTGGCACTTGGTGCCATGGTTTAGTCTTGAGGTCTGTGGTGATAGGTTGGACTTAATGATCTTTGAGGTCTCTTCCAACCTTGGTGATTCTGTGACTTCCACAGAGTGATCAGAGCCCAGCCCAGTGGACATAAACCCCTCACAACCATCGAGGGTTTGTGAAATCCTCTGTGGGGGATGTGTTTAATATTAACAGACTGGGAGAATTGGGGCTGGGGAAGAGAAGGCTCTGGGGAGATCTAACAGAAGCCTTCCAGTACCTGAAGGGAGTTACAAGAAAGCTGGGGAGAGATTGTTTTATGAGGGCATGGGGAATGGACTGAAGCTGGAAGAGGGGAGATTGAGACTGGAGGTCAGGAAAAAATTCTTTCCTGTGATGGTAATGAGACACTGGAACAGGCTGCCCAGAGAGGTTGTGGATGCCCCCTCCATGGAGGTGTACAATGCCAGGTTGGAAGAGACCTCGAGCAGCCTGGGCTGGTGGGAGATGTCCCTGCCCTTCGTATGGGGGTTGGAACTAAATGGTCATTAAAGTCCCTTCCAACCCAAACCATTCTATGAACTTAGGAATCTGTGCCTCTGCTCCAAAGAGGGAGACCACATCACAGTGTGCAAAAAGAGCCAAGAAAGACTTTTGACCCACCCACGTGTACGGATAACTCAGAGCCCAGGCTGGCAGGGCTCCCCTTGGCTTTCAAAGCCATCCCTGAAGGTGCTGGGAGTTGCATTTTGCATTCTCCCTTTGTCTTTGGGAAGCCCAGCAGAGGGGGATATTTTTCTGCATTTGAGCACAGGCTTCTGTTGCAAATCTTTTCTCTGGAGCTGAATTAGTTGTTGTGACCATGAGGTGTTGTTTTGGTGGGGCGTTTTTGTTTGTTTGATTTGCTTTTGGATTTATTTTTGTTGTTGCCTCTTTAAACTTTGGTTTGGTTTGGTTTTTTTTTTATTTGGGTTTTTTGTTATTTGTGGATTTTTTTCCTTTGCCTTTGAAAACTTTGTTTGGTTTTGGTTTTGTTTCTTATTATTTGGTTGTTTTTTTTTTTTTGTCTGTGTTTGTGGATGTTTTTATTGCTGCTTTTTAAATTGTTTGTTTGTTTTGTTTTGCTCTTATTTGGCTGTTTGGGGGCTCTGTGTGTTTGTTTGTTTGTTTTCTTTAAATATATCTTCATGAGTGCAGTCAACACCACTGTTGAATCACAGAATCACAGAATAGTAGGGGTTGGAAGAGACCTCTGCAGATCATTGAGCCCAGACCCCCTCCCAAAGCCGGGGAAGATCACACAGGAATGCATCCAGATGGGTTTTGAAAGTCTCCACAGAAGGAGACTCCACAACCTCCCTGGGCAGCCTGCTCCAGGGCTCCAGCACCCTCACAGTACATAGAATACATACATAGAACAAACCAGGTTGGAAGAGACCTTCAAGATCACCGCGTCCAACCCCTCAACCAATCCAACACCGCCCAAACAACTAACCCACGGCACCAAGCACCCCATCAAGTCTCCTCCTGAACACCTCCAATGATGGTGACTCCACCACCTCCCCAGGCAGCCCATTCCAATGTGCAATCACTCTCTCTGTATAGAACTTTTTCCTAACATCCAGCCTGAACCTCCCCTGGCGCAGCCTGAGACTGTGTCCTCTTGTTCTGGTACTGGCCGCCTGGGAGAAGAGACCAACATCCATCTGTCTACAACCTCCCTTCAGGTAGTTGTAGAGAGTAATAAGGTCACCCCTGAGTCTCCTCTTGTCCAGGCTAAGCAACCCCAGCTCCCTCAGCCTCTCCTCACAGGGCTGTGCTCCAAGCCCCTCACCAACTTTGTTGCTCTTCTCTGGACTCGTTCCAGCAAGTCAACCTCCTTCCTAAACTGAGGGGCACAGAACTGGACACAGGACTCGAGGTGCGGCCTAACCAGTGCAGTGTACAGGGGCAGAATGACCTCCCTGCTCCTGCTGGCCACACTGTTCCTGATGCAAGCCAGGATGCCATTGGCCCTCTTAGCTGCCTGGGCACACTGCAGGCTCATGTTCAGTCTACCGTCGACCAGCACCCCCATGTTCCCCTCTGCCTGGCTGTTCTCCAGCCACTCTGACCCCAGCCTGTAGCTCTGCATGGGGTTGTTGTGGCCAATAGTGGTACTGCAGGGACCCTTGATGCTGGCACCCCACGGACCCTTGATGCTGGCACCCCATGGACCCTTGATAGTGGCACCCCACGGACCCTTGATGCTGGCACCCCGCTGTTGGGAAGAAATCCATCAGCAAGGAATGGTGAGGGAAAGACTCGCAGCAATCAGTGTGACTGATAAGCAAGCTTCAACTTTAGTATCCCAGTAGTGAAGTGGTATCCCAGTAAATAACTGGCTCCTTGTGTTGAGGAGGAACCTCCTGTGTTCCAGCTTGTACTTGTTGCCCTTTGTCCTGTCACTGGGCACCACCAAACAGAGCCTGGCACTTCCAGCCTGACACCCACCCCTCGGATATTTATAGACACTGATCAGATCCCCTCTCAGCCTTCCCAAGGCCAAACAGCCCCAGGTCTCTCAGAAGAGCCCCATCTTCTCCTAGTCTTCAGAACAGATTTTATACCACATTCTTCAGAATACTTTAAAACATATTTCATGTGTATTCAATTCACCTGCTGCAAACTCTCACACTCCCACCCCCTCCTCACCCATCCAGCACCTTGTGAATTTCAGTTAGATTCAAATTTGCCTCATTTTACTGCTATCCCTGTATGGAAAAGTAATTGAAGACTCATCTAGCAAAGATGGCCAAAAATCTGTGTAGCTAATCATGAATACAAGCCTGATAGAGTATTTGCTGTTTTTCACCTTAACAGGAGGAAAAACTTCTTTACAGTGAGGGTGATGGAGCCCTGGAGCAGGCTGCCCAGAGAGGTTGTGGAGTTTGCTTGTCTGGAGACTTTCCAGACCCACTTGGATGTGTTCCTGTGTGGCCTGCCCTGGATGATCCTGCTCTGGCAGAGGGGTTGGACTCTGTGATCTCCAGAGGTGCCTTCCAACCCCTGTGAGTCTGTCTATGATTCTATGTGCAAAATGCTTGGTCTGGCTTCTTCATCCAGAGAGAAACCCACAGAATTAAACAGAAAATCATAGAATCATAGAATTGTCAGGGTTGGAAGGGACCTCAAGGGTCATCTAGTTCCAACCCCCCTGCCATGGGCAGGGACACCTCACACTAGATTAGGCTGCTCAGAACCACATCCAGCTGCATCCAAAATGGTGATTGTACTGGAAGATCCTTGGAGGATCACTGCTATGCAGCGATGTCAGTGTCTGCTACATGACTCTAAAGGATGATATTAAAAGCTGCAAACATATCACAGCATCATGCACTGATCTGGGTTGGAGAAAGACCTTCAAGATCATCGAGTCCAACTGCTGACCCAGCACTGCCAATTCACTGCTAATCCATGTCCCCTGGCCTCTGTTAACAGTTTAGAACTAGATTCTGGTTGTAAACAGAGTTTCCCAGAGCATTTGGACAGTCCAAGATGGGTGAACTCCTCCAAGTTCATACCATAATAAAGGATAAATCAATCTCACTCAATTGGTCTGAAGAACAGATTATATTTTGCAGAATTTTTGCTTGCTCTCTCTCTCTTGCTGCTCCTGCTTGGGCTTCAGGCTCTGATATTCTCCTTTCTGACCATGTGGCTTCTGTGGTTTGACTTCTGTAAGGTACAGGGCGGGTGGAGAGGTTGCACTTGTGGTTGTATAGCCTTCTGGGTCCCTTGTTCCCCTGGAGGGGACAAACTGCTGAATTAAGGTACAGTGGGGGAGGTCTGTGCTGTTGTTAAGCTGTATATATATATGTGTGTGTGTGTGTGTGTGTATACACACATATACCTTGTACAGGTTTATTGTTTGAGGGTTTTTTTTTGTACTTTTACATTTAGTCTCTTTTGTAAATACAGTTCAATTTTTCCTTCCCAATTCTGAGTGTGGTGAATTTGCCCTTTGGGGCAGGTTACCAAAACAAGTTATTGGGGGATTGGGAATCCAATCCACCTCACAACAACATCACACCTACACATTTGGGAACACTGCCAGGAGTGGTGGCTCCACCACTTCCCTGGGCAGCCTGTTCCAATGTCTAAGCACTCTTGCCAGTCTTCTATTAATCTGTACAGCTGTGGGGTATTTTCTTACAGATTATATGCAGACCTGATTTTCTATATGGAATAATCCATAAATAATAAATCTGTTGACTATGAACAGCATAAGGGCTGGCAGTGCTCTTCATTTAACAAAGAAGAAAACTTATCCACTGGTAGCTGCATCAAGGATGCTTTTATTTAGATAGCAGTGCTGCACCCTAGACAGATGGGGTTGCTTTTTCTGCTTTGGATCTCCTTAGGTCATTTCATTGCTCTGATGATTTCTGAGGTGTTCAAGGCCAGGCTGAGTGAGGGTTTGAGTAACCAAGTCTAGCTGAGAGGGAGGTTGGAGCAGATGATCTCCAAGGTCCCTTCCAAACTAAATCGTTCTATGATAAATGGACCAGAGTTTGGAAATTCAAAGAGCCCATTGAGAACTTTTATGCCTTCAGCTGAAGACATCATGTAAACTCTTTTTTTTTTCCCTGAGAGGCTTCCATACCTGCTGGAAAGGTGGTGGTAACTCCAAAGAAGTGTTGGGGCAAAAGTTGTTCAGACTGAGGTTTTCTGATAGTGTTTGTGTATATTAACAAGTAAGGTACATATAGCTGTGCTTCCTTGTCTGGGTTGTAGCCAGCTCTTAGGGGAACACGTACAAGCCTTCAGTTTCCTACTGCCATGTCAGATTGTAGCCAGGTGGGGCTTGGTCTCTTCTCCCAGGCAACCAGCACCAGAACAAGAGGACACAGTCTCAAGTGGCACCAGGAGTGGTTTGGGCTGGATGTCAGGAAGAATTTCTTTACAGGGAGATTGGCCATTGGTTTGTGCTGCCCAGGGAGGTGGTGGAGTCACCATCACTGGAAATGTTTAAAATGAGACTGGATGAGGCACTTGGTGCCATGCTTTAGTTGATCACATGGTGTTGGGTGATAGGTTGGACTCGATGAGCTCAAAGGTCTTTTCCAACCTGGTTCATTCTGTATTCTATTCTGTTTTCTGTATCAAGCAGTGAATGAAGCTCTGGATGTATGAAGAGCAGCATTTGGCCTGTGTAGCATGCACACAAGAGGGTGCTGGTTACTCTGTGGAGACTTCTGCTTTTGGAAAGAACTTTGTCCCAGTTTTGGAGTGCAGAAGCTAGAGGGAACTCTGTCACCTTGAAGAATGTATTCAGAGAACTAAAAAGACATCATCAAGGTAAGGAGCATTCACAAAGTCACAGTTGTTCAAACAGGCTTCCTTAGCACCTGCTGAAGTTATGGGCAGCTGAAGATACATCTCCACTGTTTGCATCCTTCCCCCTTTCTCTATCCTGTCTAAAGACACAGGTACTTTAAAAATGATGGCATTGTTACAGCAGGTCTGGACATATGGAGAAAGCAGCTGCAGAACTCTCCCTGATGAGGCTTTTGCAAAGTCATCCCTGCTCTAAGCTGGCACTGCACTGGAGGAGACCTCTCCTGCCACCCAAATGCTGGATGGGATGCTCTGCACCCTTTTGACCTGATTTATGACCTCACTGTGAGAATATGCTTATCCAAACACTGCTAAAGAGACACTCACATGAATTCTTGCATCCTAATTCTATAAACTCAACAGAGGATGGAAGCAGTGCTGCATGTTGTTTGTTGGGATGTTGCTGGAGAATAGTTTAGCAATTGCTAGAGAAATTGTCAAATCATTTTTGATGCATTATGCATGAGAATGGGATATCTGCACCAGTGAGCAGCCAGGAACACAGAGTAGCAACCATCCAGCTGATGGCTACTTCAGTAAAGTAGCCTAAAGAGGTACTGTCTTACTTAGAATTAGTCCAGAATCACACTTTGAGATCACAGAATCATAGAATGGTTTGAACTGGAAGGAACCTTGAAGATGATCTATCTCCAACCCCACTGCCATGGGCAGGCACACCTCCCACCAGCCCAGGTTGCTCAAGGCCTCATCCAGCCTGGCCTGGAATAGTTCCGGGCAGGGGACATCCTCAACCTCCCTGGGCAACCTGTTCCAGTGTCTCACCACCCTCACTGCAAGGATTTTCCTCCTAATCTCCAGTCTAAACCTGCCCTCCTTAAACTTAAATCCACTCTTTCTCACCCTACCACAGCAAGCTGAGGCATCTAGAGTTAGACATAAGCCATTTCTTATGCTCTTAATGATGATATCTAATGAGTGATCTGAATTTATCTACCAGGTTCTTGAGTGTAAAGCAGAGTGTAAGAAATACAAACTTCATTCACAGGTAGTGTTTTTGTGTTGTGTAAGGGGATGATGTTTGTGCTTTCTCCCCCCCCTGCATTTATGGTGTTTCAGACAATAGACTGAAAAAAGACTGATTTTGAGGTGGGAAGGTTAGCTGAAGCATGACTTGGTGCTGTGTTGATTTTAAAACACAGGAAGTAGATTATTGCCAAGGTATTTCAGAACTGCTGCTGTGCACACACACTTATGGGCCTGTGATTCAATCAATAAACCTGTCTGTTCTGTCCACACATGGACAGAAGGTCAGGAGTAGATATAAAGTGTCACCAGGTGATGGAAGAGGAGGGAAGAACTTTGAAAGAGTTCTTCTACTGGATATGCCAACTTTCATTCCTATTCCATCCTGCTCTTGAGAAAGCAGAATGACTTTCTTTAGCACCATTATTATCATAGAGTGGTTGAGGTTGGAGTAGACCTTAAAAGTCATCTAGCTTTGACCTCCCCCTGCCATGGGCAGAGACACCTCCCACCTGACCAGGTTGCTCAAAACCCCATCACCTCTGGGGTTGAACACTTCCAAGGAGGGACTCTCCACAACTTCCCTGGGAAACCTGTCCCAGTGTCTTGCCTTTCCCAGGTATGCCTGTTTTCTCCTCCTTGAAAGGCAGTAAGTGGACAGCTTATTCAATTTTTCTACTCAGTTATGTTAGTTTCCCTTTCCCTCACTCTCCAGTCAGGCCTGTATTTCAGCACTGGAAGCCTTTTCAGCTCTAAAAGAACATAAACACAGCATTAAATAATAATTAAAAAAACCCCTCAACAATAACAACAACAAAAAAGCCAAAATTCTAAGCTCCCACAACTTAAATAGGTAGTTCATTCTAATAACCAGCTAACAGAGTAGAAATAATCTGCCAGAAATCACAGAAATACTGGTGACAACATCAATAGATGAGGGACAGCAACTGATGTCATTTACCTGGCCCTGAGCAAAGCCTTCAACACTGTTCCACACCACAGCCAGGTCTCCAGGCTGGTGACACATGGGTTTGATGGGTGACCACTAGATGGATACAGAACTGGCTTGATGGCTGCACTCAAAGAGTGGCTGTCAATGGGTCCATGTCCCAGTGGAGGCCAGGGACAAGCAGAGTCCCTCAGGGATCAGTCCTGGGACCAGGCTTGTTCAACATCTTTGTGGGTGCCATGGACAGTGGCACTGAGTGCACCCTCAGCAGGGTTGCTGATGACACCAAGCTGTGTGGTGCAGCAGACAGGCTGGAGGGAAGGGATCCAAACAGAGGGACCTGGACAGGCTGGAGAGGTGGGCACAAGCCAACCTCAGGAGGTTCAACAAGACCAAGGGCAGGGTCCTGCAGCTGGGTGGAGGCAATCCCAGGCACAAATCCAGGGTGGGCAGGGACTGGCTGGAAAGCAGCCCTGAGGAGAGAGACTTGGGGGTGCTGGTGGAGGAGAAGCTCACCAGGAGCTCTCAGTGTGCACTTGCAGCCTGGAAAGCCAACCAGAGCCTGGGCTGCAGCAAGAGAAGTGTGGCCAGCAGGGCAAGGGAGGTGATTCTCCCCCTCTGCTCAGCTCTGGGGAGACCCCACCTGGAGTACTGCCTCCAGTTCTGGAGCCCCTATTACAAGAGGGATCTGGAGGTGCTGGAAGGTGTCCAGAGAAGGGCCATGAGGATGATCAGAGGGCTGGAGCACCTCTCCTGTGAGGACAGACTGAAGGAGTTGGGGCTGTTCAGTCTGGAGAAGAGAAGGCTCTGAGGTGACCTCATTGTGGCCTTCCAGGATCTGAAGGGGGCCTACAAGAAGGCTGGGGAGGGACTGCTCAGGATCTCAGGTAGTGCTAGGACTAGGGGGAATGGAATGAAGCTGTAGGTGGGGAGATTCAGGCTGGACGTGAGGAGGAAGTTCTTCCCCATGAGAGTGGTGAAGCCCTGGAATGGGTTGTCCAGGGAGGTGATTGAGGCCCCATCCCTGGAGGTGTTTGAGACCAGGCTGGATGAGGCTCTGGCCAGCCTGATCTAGAATAGAACAGAGTAGAATAGAGTAGAATGGAATGGAATGGAATAGAATAGAATAGAATAGAATAGAATAGAATAGAATAGAATAGAATAGAATAGAATAGAATAGAATAGAATAGAATAGAATAGAATAGAATAGAATAGAATAGAATAGAATTAGAATAGAATTAACCAGGTTGGAAGAGACCTTTGAGATCATCAAATCCAACCTATCACCCAACACCATCTGATCAACTAAACCATGGCACCAAGTACCCCATCCAGTCTCTTCCTAAACACCTCCAGTGATGGTGACTCCACCACCTCCCTGGCAGCACATTCCAATGGCCAATCTCTCTTTCTATGAAGAACTTCTTCCAAATATCCAGCCTAAACCTCTCTGGTGCAGCTTGAGACTGTGTCCTCTCATTCTGGTGCTGATTGCCTGGGAGAAGAGACCAACCCCCACCTGGCTACAAACTCCCTTCAGGTAGTTCTAGACAGCAATAAGATAAAGCAATAAGATAACTGGCTAGCTGTAGCACAGTCCTCTGGACCTTTGTGTCCAGGGAGGTGTGGGTCTCTACAGCAGGAGAGAGAGAGCTGAATTATTGGTGCTGATGGACAAGAAGCTGGACATGAGCAGGCAGTATGAACTTGCAGCTCAGAAGGCAAATCACATCCTGGGCTGCATCAAAAGATGCATTGCCAACAGTTCCAGAGAGGTGATTCTGACACTTGGCTCTGCTCTGGTGAGACCTCACCTGGAGTACTGTGTACAGGTCTGGAGCCCCCAGTGTAGGAAGGACATAGAGCTGATGGAGCAGGGCCAGAGAAGGGCCATGAAAATGATCAGGGGGTTGGAGCAGCTCTGCTATGAGGACAGGCTGAGGGAGCTGGGGGTGTTCAAGCTGGGGAAGAGAAGGCTCCAGGGAGAAATAGTAGCAGCCTGCCAGTACCTGAATGGGGATACAAGAAGGCTGCAGAGAGACTGTTTACAAAGGCCTGCAGGGACAGGACCAGGGACAATGGCTTCAAACTAGAGAAGAGAGGATTTTGGATGTTAGGAACAAGTTCTTTACCATGAGGGTAAAGGGTGGTGGCACACTGGAACAGGTTGCCCAGGGAGGTGGTTGAGGCCCCGTCCCTGGAGATATTCAAGGTGAGGCTCAAGAGGGCTCTGGGCAAACTGATCTAGTTGGGGCTGTCCCTGCTGACTGCAAAGGGGTTGGACTGGATGAGCTTTGGTTTCCCACCCATACCATTCTATGATTCTGTGATGCTATGATTCTGTGATTCTGTTGTACAAGGAGGTGCTGTGCTGCTGTTGAACTGTAAATATATCTTGTACATGTTTATTGTCTTTTATACTTTTACACTTGAGCCTGCTTTGTTGTTGTTGTTGTTGTGGTTGTAAACATAATTACATTTTACTTCCAAATTCTGAGTTAAGTGTGGCAAATTTACTCCCTGGGGGGGTAAATCTCCAAATAGTTGTGTGGTGTGATCCAAACTACAACACAGCTACGATTTACACTAGGTATAACAGACATCACCATTTCCACAGCACATCATTTCTTGCAGAAATAGTAAGATTTTGCTGTGATTGATATTTTTTTCCCCCCACAGAACATGCTTATTTCTGTGCAGTTTGTTGAGGATAAGGCTCAGTATTGCTTAGGCTCTTTAGGCTCTACAGGGGTATCACTAAAGCTTTGCATTGTGTAATGTAGGAGCTGAACCGAAAAGCCTTAGTGCAGCTGAGATGCAATTTCATTTTTGTTTGTTTGTTTGTTGCTTTTTGTTTGTTTCTTTGTTTATTTTCAGAAATGCCAAGTCAAAGCTTTTTAGAACCTTTTAAAAAAAAATTTAACTTCTTGGCCCAGGTCAGCAAACCTCAAAAAGCTGAGAATGCTTCACAAGATGTAAGCTTTGGTCTCCCTTCCATTCTTACTCACACTAGTAAGAGAAGGGCCATGAGGATGACCAGAGGATTGGAGCATCTCTCCCTCAAGGACAGACCGAGAGAATGTTGGGGTTGTTCAGTTTGGAGAGGAGAAGGCACTGAGGAGACCTAATTGTGGCCTTCCAGCATCTGAAGGGGGCTACAAGAAAGCTGGGGAGGGACTTTTGAGGGTGTCAGGGAATGACAGGACTGGGGAGAATGGATCCAAGCTAGAGGAGGGGAGATTTAGATCAGACTTTAGGAAGAAGTTCTTCACCATGAGTGTAGTGAGACACTGGCACAGGATACCCAGGTGGTGGAATCCTCATCCCTGGAGGTTTTGAAGGCCAGGCTGGATGTGGCTGTGAGCAACCTGCTGCAGTGTGAGGTGTCCCTGCCCATGGCAGGGGGGTTGGAACTGGATGATCCTTGAGGTCACTTCCAACCCTGACAATTCTGTGAGATCCAGTGTAAATCAGCAGAATACAGAATTAACCAGGTTGGAAAAGACCCTCAAGATCATTGAGTCCAACCTATCACCCAACACCATCTAATCAACTAAACCATGGCACCAAGTGCCTCATCCAGTCTCTACGTGAACACCTCCAGTGATGGTGACTCCACCACCTCCCTGGGCAGCACATTCCAATGGCCAATCTCTCTTTCTGTGAAGCAGACAAAAGGAAATTCCTGACACATTAAAAATAAAAACCTCTAAACTGTTTCCTCTTCCAAATGTTAAATATTACAACATGCCAGATTATCATCAGAATCAACCCATGGCATTCTGTCTTCTTGACAGAGTGCTGCTGCGCTTCTAGCTAACTGCTCACGGCTTCAGTCAGTTCAGTCAATATCAGCACCAAAGCTTCTGCATGATCTGCTGTGCAAATGCCTTATCTTTCAGAGTGAAGTGTAAGAAGAATCATAGTCTCCATGTCTGTACAGGTGCAAGCATATCTTGCCTGGTTTGTTTTACCCGCAATCATCTTATTTAACATCCCCAAGTGAAGAGACAGGAGGGGCATGGCTGCATTATCGTAGAACCACAGAATGGTAGGGGTTGGAAGGCACCTCTGGAAATCATCATGTCCAACCTCCCTGCCAAAGCTGGGTGTTTACTTGGAAGGGGAGGATCAGACAAAGAGTTCCTACAGTGCTGGGTTTTTAGAAAATACAGATTTGAATATTAAAAGCTCACTTGTCTTTCTTTGCCCTGTTATTAATCACTTGAGGGTGGTCACATGGAATTAATTATTTAGGGGTTTTTTTGGCCCTTTTAAAATTTGGGAGTTGCAGTTTTCTTTGGCTTTGGGTTTGGATATGGTGTTTGTTTGTTTTCCATTATTATTATTATTATTATTATTATTATTATTATTATTATTATTATTATTATTATTATTATTATTATATCTGGGTCATTATTATTATTATATCTTGGTCTCTTCTCCCAGGCAACCAGCAGCAGAACAAGAGGACACAGTCTCAAGCTGCAGCAGGAGAGGTTTAGGCTGGAGGTTAGGAGGAAGTTCTACACAGAGAGTGATTGCCCATTGGAATGGGCTGCCTGGGGAGGTGGTGGAGTCACCATCACTGGAGGTGTTTAGGAGGAGACTGGATGGGGTGCTTGGTTGCATGGTTTAGTTGATTAGGTGGTGTAGGATGATAGGTTGGACACAATGATCTTGAAGGTCTCTTCCAACCTGGTTTATTCTATTCTATTATTATCATCATTATTTTGTGGGGTTTTTTTCCCTGTTTGTTTTGCTTTGGTTGTAGTTTGTTTGTTTGTTCTTTTTTTCCTTTGAGACCTATTCTAATGTGGTTGGGCCACGAGGTGTCACACAAGACTTCAGGCCCTGAAGCTGGTTGCCTGCCCACAACTGCAAGGCTATTCTGAGGGCAGTTTCTCCATCACAATCCAGACTACACAGTTCAGTGATGTAATAACAAACAGAGCCCAAAATGAAAAGGCTGCCATGAAATATCTATGAAATATTAGTATGCAGAAGTAAACCAACTTCTTTCTTCTTAATAAACACAGAGGAGAAAAAAACATCTGCCTCATTAAACAGTGTTGTGAGTTTTAAATAGCCCTGTCTGTGCATAAATTGAGATAAAAATAGAGAAATGATTCCACTATCACATGTTCACACAGATCCCAGCATGGTGGGGTTGGAAGAGACCTCTGAAGATCATCCAGTCCAATTCCACTGCTCAAGAAGGGGCACCCACACCAGCTTGCCCAGCACTACAATGTCCAGGTGGGTTTGGGAGCCCTCCAGAGAGGAAGACTCCACAACCTCTCTGGGCAGCCTGATCCAGGGCTCCAACATCCTCACACCAAAGAATTTTTTCCTCATGTTCAGATGGAACTTCCTGGGTTCCAGTTTGTGTTCACTGCCCCATGTCCTGTCTCAGGTTACCACTCTAATGAGTCTGGCCCCATCTTCTTGCCACCCACCCTTCAGGTACTGATCAGCATTGAGAAGATCCTCTCTCAGGTTTCTTGTCTCCAGGCAAATAGAAACATAGAATCATAGAACTGTCAGGGTTGGAAGGGACCTCAAGGATCAGCCAGTTCCAACCCCTCTGCCAGGGGCAGGGACACCTCACACTAGTGCAGGTTTCTCACAGCCACCTCCAGCCTGGCTGCAAAAACCTCCAGGGATGAGGCTTCCACCACCTCCCTGGGCAACCTGTGCTGGTGTCTCACCACCCTCATGGGGAAGAACTTCTTCCTAACATCCAATCTCAATTTACCCATTTCTAGTTTTGTTCTATTTCCCCCCCAGTCCTATCACTCCCTTAAAAGTCCCTCCCCAGCTTTCTTATAGCCCCCTTCAGGTACTCGAAGGCCACAATTAGGTCTCCTCAGAGTCTTCTCCAGCCTGAACAGCCCCAACTCCTTCAGTCTGTCCTCACAGGAGAGGTGCTCCAGCCCTCTGCTCATCCTCGTGGCCCTTCTCTGGAGAGGTTCCAGGGAACATAAAGTGAAAAAAAGTAAAACAACAAACCAACCCAACAAACATCTTTTGACAATCTTGTGAGTTTAGAAGGGAGGAAGGAAAGTGAGACTATTGTGAGCATATATCACACTTAATAACTATGCCCAAAACTGTCTTAGCTCATGCAGCCCCATTCTTCTGTTCCTTAGATGGCTGCTCAGAAACTGGGTTTTCCTGGCCCTTGTATGGCATGGAGACCAAAAGTTATTGCTTGGAAACTCAGCAGCAAGGAAGTGCATTTCCTGCCAGCCTGCACTGGGCAGACATGCAGGCACATCCTTGTCCTGTTGCAGGAGTGCTGTGCCTCTTCAGGAAGCTGTAAGCTTGTGAGCCTCTCAGCCATGGCTGATATGGACAGCACAGAAGTGTTCTCTACAGAGAGATGGGAAAATGCATTTATGGTTTAAATTTTAAAAGATTTAGGCCTTCAGACATCAGCAAAACTACTGAAGACACCAAAATGTTTGGGTTTGATGATCACATACCAAGCCTAATTTCCTCTGAATTTACTGAAGAAGACAGCAGTGCCATTTTGTTAAGTCCAAAGTGCACACTGCTTGTTTAGTCATCTCCTTCACATTTAGGATAATGCAACCTTCACATGGTTATGTTTTACCTGAACTTAAGGGAAATCCTGTAAAACACATGAAAATGTGTAGACACCAGATCTGTGATACTGGATAAATGCCCCGGCTTGAGCTGGACCAGAGCTAGCTCTCATCTGTGCTGTGGCTTCCCAGCTCAGTCTCTGCCCACTGAGGCACTTTCTGCAGCTCAGGGCAGGTTGGCACAGCCAGGGGCTGCTCCTAGCAGTGACCATGCTGGTGGGCAGAGCTCCTGCCAAGAGCTGGCTGCAGAAAGGCTCTGCCTGAGACTTGCTCCTGGGAACACCTTAGGGCACTGCCACAGCTTGTGCCACACCTTGGGGAGCAGGAAGGCAGAAGTAGCACCTGTGGGGAGGAGAAGCAGTGAGGACAACTGCACAACAAAGGATGGCAGCCCATGGATGGCATCTTCAGGAGAAAGCTGAGGGATCACCAGGGTCAAGCCTCTTCTTTACTGGCCAGCATCCAAGGAAGACTGTCCCTTCTGCCTTTGATCTGTGTGCTCCTGAATCCAGTTCCAGAATACAGCTCCTGATTCCCATCTGCTGCTGAGTCCAGACTTGGCAGTGATGCAAACTAGTTGCAGATTTACTCTTTTCTTCTTATTTTTACATTTATTTTTTTTTTCCTCACATACAGGTCAAATGAAGACTTGAGTCACAGAAGAGTTGAGAGTGTTGAAGTGCTACTGCAAACACACACAACCTGGAATCAAGTTCTGCTTTGTTATGGCTTTTTGAAGTAGCACTACCGCTTCTGATCAAGACTGGCTTTAGATTCTCTAAGCAGAACTTTAATTTCCTGAAGTAGAATCTTATGTAGAACAACTGCTTCTGGTAATTTTGTCATTCATGTCATTTTCTTGAGGTTCCCTGAACAGCAATCATGAGACCTTCTTCAAGATCAAGTTTTACTCTCTTGGGTTTTTATTCTTACCTAAGTGTTGGAAACAGTGAAATGCTGCCCCAACTTTGCATTAGTGGTGCCAATTCATTTTTGGAGTGCAGCTGCACTCTCATTGTTCAAGTCCTTTACTTAAATGTCACTTAACAGAAAGTACAAACACTACAAAGGATGCAGGGAAGGGGTATATAATCAGAATTGGGGGGTAGGGGAGGTGGAATATGTAAACAGAATTAATGCCATGCAGGCTGCTAACTGACAGCTCATAATCTCTCTGCAAACATGTCCAAGTCAGGGAATTCTTGTCCTGTCTCTTTATGGCCTCCCCAAGCCTCCCTGCTCCTCTTGATGGTTCTCTACATTAACTTTTCAGAGCAAGTTAAGCTGTTTGTCCTTTGATTAGCAAAAAAAAAAAACCCCACCCATCTTCCATCTCCTTTCCCTCCTTTGGCAGTGTTATAGTTTTAAGACTGAGGTCTTAATTGTAAATATGTTGGGGGTTTTTCCAGACAATTCAAGTCTAGGGATGGACAGCTTTAGGGGCTGGACACAGAATAATGCAAGATAAGTTTATCTCATCCCATTAGACTGCTTCTTCTGTTTTGCAGCACAAAGCTTGTTCCTCTCTCTCTGGGCTGCCTCTGTTTGGCTTTTGGCTTCTCTGTTCTGCCAGTGACCTTGCATGCTGCCTGACTGTCTTCTGTTTGGGTTTGCAAAGGTACAGCAGGAGAGCTAACTGGGGCTGGCTGCAATACAGCCCAATGGGCTTTGTGTCCAGAGGTGGGGGTGGGGGGAGGGGAGAGAGAACTGAATCACTGTACAAAGGGGTATTGTGTTACTGTTGAACTGTAAAGTTATGTAAACATATTTTATGTCTGTTTATTGCCTTTTATAGTTTTACATTTGTTCTACCTTTGTAAATACAATTTCATGTTACTTCCAAACTCTAAGTGTGGTAAATTTACTCCTTGGGGTAAATGGCCAATTCGTTGTTTGGGGGCACTGGGGGGAGGGCTAAATCCAACCCACAACAGGCAGTTCTACAGGTAGTAAACACTTGCCAGGCTGACTCAAAAGCAGGGCCAGAGAAATGGTGTCTCAAGTTATTCCATGAAGACCAAAGACGTTCCAAACCCCCATGGCAATGCAGAACTCCCCTCCGCCGCTAGCAGACAGGAAAGGTGACAACATGTTGGCATAGCAGGCTTTTAGGTCAACAGCTATGCCAACATCTTGCCTCCCCTCCATCTCTGCAAAAAGGAACTTTCTCGTGGGACAGTCTTTTTCTTCTTCTTTTTTAATTATTATTATTTTTTTCATTCAGTGCAATTTGTCTGGCCTGCAACAGAACACAGAAAAATTTAGGGAGAAGCTTCACCACCATTACATAAAACATCTATCTGAGTGTCAATCTGACAGAAGAGTGCACAGCAACTCCAGTGTGAAGTTGGTTTTTACCCCTTAGGCTATGAGATCTAACAAAAAGCCCATACAAAGTCAGGGCTCTGGTTTTAATCCTGTGCCTGTAACTGTTGCAGGGCAGAGACAGGGTTTGCTTAACTATTTTTTCATAAAGCAATAACGTATTCAGGACTTTTCTTACCAGCAGATCAACAAAATCCCAGAGGGAAGGTGGTCAGTCCAGGCATGAATCCTTTAAAATGTGGCAGAAGCATATTATCAAGTAGCTTTTATTTTAAACACTCCTTTTCTGGATTGGGTCGGTCTGGTGTTCTCCTGGATTCACCTAAGCAAAAAAAACAACAAAGAAAAATAAAGATTAGGGGTGGGGGGGAGGGGAGAAAGGAAAAAAGAAATCAAGAAAAAGAAATAAAAAATAAAAAGAAAAAAGGAAAAGAAAAAATAAATAAAAGAAGAAAAGAGAAAGAAGAGAGAAGGAAAACAGAAAAAGAAAGAAAAGTAAAAAGAAAAAAGGAAAAGAAAAATAAAAGAAAAAGGAAAGAACAAAAAAAATAAAGAGAATTAATAAAAAAGTAAGAAAACAGAAAAAGAAAAAGAAAACAGAAGAAGAGAAAAAAAGAAAAAAGAAAAAGAAAATAAAAAAGAAAATAAAGGATAAAGAAGAAAGTTTAAAAAAAAGAAATAAAACAAAAAAAAGAAAACATAAAAAGAAAGGAAAAAAAAGAAATAAAAAAGGAAAATAAAAAATAAAATAAAAAAGAAAGACAAAGAAGAAAGAAAAAAGGAAAAGAAAAAATAAAAGAAAAAAGAAAAAAGAAAGAAAAAAGGAAAAAAGAAAATAAAAAGAAATAAAAGAAAATGGAAAGAACAAAAAATAAAATATAGATAATGAATAAAAAAGAAAACAGAAAAAGAAAGAGAAGAAAGAGAAAAAAAGGAAAAAGAAATAAAAAAGAAAAAAGAAAATAAAGGATAAAGAAGAAAGTAAGAAAAAGGAAAGAAAATCAAAACAAGAAAACAGAAAGAAAAAGAAAGAAAAAAGGAAAAGAAAACAGAAATAAAAGAAAAAGGAAAGAACAAAAAATAAAATAAAGAAAATTAATAAAAAAAGAAAAAAGAGAGAAAAAATAAAAGGATAAAAAAGAAAGACAAGAAAAAGAAAAAAAGAAAACAGAAAAAGAAAAAAGAGAAAATAAAAAGGAAAAAAATGAGAAAAAAAGGGGGAAAATAAAGATTTTTTTAAAAGAAAAAATAAAGGGGAAAAAACTAAAAGGGAGAGGTTTAAAGCACA
Source organism: Dryobates pubescens (assembly GCF_014839835.1). NCBI lineage: Eukaryota > Metazoa > Chordata > Aves > Piciformes > Picidae > Dryobates > Dryobates pubescens. The sequence goes on from NC_071657.1 coordinate 2,295,739, forward strand.
AAACACGTGCTGCATTCAGACTTAGAAATTAACACTGCCACCTTCTTCTCATCATCTATTGCCAGCTGCAGAAATATTTGCAGAGGGTTATTTATTTATCCATTTATTTATCATCTATCCATCTGTTGGGGTTTTTTTTATTTATTTTTAGGCAGCAGATTTTCCCAGGATGCAGATTTTTCAAGGAAGAAAGCCACAGCCCTTATAAAATGAGTCAATCTCATGCACTTCACTCAGCCCACAGTGCCACACCTCTCCTGTTCAGCGGTTGGTTTGTGGCTTTTAATGTATTTTACACAAATAGGAAGGCACTGGGGAGGGAGAAGAGGGTTTTGGCTGTATTTCTGCTGCCATGTACTTGGTGCTGTACGGCAGCCAAGGTGGCAAGCTTGAGACAGGGGAGTCTGATCTGCTTAAGGACATTTGATTGGATTGATTGGTGCCCATGGTTTAGTCATGAGGTCTGTGGTGACAGGTTGGACTCGATGATCTTTGAGGTCTCTTCCAACCTTGGTGATTCTGTGATTATTGTATCTAGAACACCTTGTCTAGGTCAGTGATTTGCAACACCAAACCTGTGTCACTGAACAGGTTGTTGGCTGGGGGAACTGACAACTGAAAATCTAATTTTCACTTCCAAATTAGAATAGAATAGAATAGAATAGAATAGAATAGAATAGAATAGAATAGAATAGAATAGAATAGGATAGAATAGGATAGAATAGAATAGAATAGAATAGAATAGAATAGAATAGAATAGAATAGAATAGAATAGAATTGAATTGAATTGAATAGACCAGACCAGGTTGGACCCTTTAGTGTTGTATCAGCACTATGCTTTTATTTATGGTTTTTTCCTCCTTTTTTTCTTCCTTCTTTCATTTTTTTTAAAATATTACTGGATATTGAGGATGAGGAGAAAATGAAAGGGTTTATTTACACTTCCTCCAACATCAGTAACACAAGACAAGTGCATTCACAGGCACCAGACACCCAGATAGTATAGCATTGTCTAAGCAATTACACAATACCAGCATGGTGGGGGGCTTGGAAGGGATCTCTGGAGATCATCCTCCTGCTGCAGCAGGAGTACCCACAGCAGCTTGCCCAGCATCACAATATCCAGGTGGAGTTAGGAACCTCTCCAGAGAAGGAAACTCCACACCCTCTCTGGGCAGCCTGCTCCAGGCCTCCAGCACCCTCACAGCAAAGAATTTTTTCCTGCTGTTTGGGGGCAACCTCTTGCATTCCACCTTGTGCCCATTGCCCCTTGTCCTACCACTGAAAAGAGTCTGGCCCCATCCTTTTGACCCCCCACCCTTTAGATACCAGTAAGCATTGACCTTTGAAGAAACCTTCAAGGCCACACCTTGAGTCCTGTGTCCAGTTCTGAGCCCCTCAATTTAAGAAGGACATTGAGACTCTTGAATGTGTCCAGAGAAGGGCAATGAGGCTGGGGAGAGGTCTGGAGCACAGCCCTGTGAGGAGAGGCTGAGGGAGCTGGGGTTGCTTAGCCTGGAGAAGTACAGGCTCAGGGGAGACCTTGTTGCCACCTACAACTACCTGAAGGGAGGTTGTAGACAGGTGGGGAGGAAGTTCTTCCCAGAGAGAGTTGTTAGCCATTGGAATGTGCTGCACAGGGATGTGGTGGAGTCACCATCCCTGGAGGTGTTCAAGAGGGGATTGGATGTGGCACTTAGTGCCATGGTTTAATAGTCATGAGGTCTGTGGTGACAGGTTGGACTTGATGATCTTTGAGGTCTCTTCCAACCGTATTGATTCTACGATTCTATGAACCTTGCGCCAGTGAACTGTCTCAACGATGTGACTGCTGCACAATGTATTCTCCTTCAGGTGTGACTGCGTGATCAGTGACCAAGTCACTCAACAACAGGCACCCCAGAACTGGCTAAAAGGAGGAGTGAAGGCAGGAAAGCTCTTGTACGAGAACACAAGAGAAACCATCATGGAACTATGAACTCAGTTGCATTTCAAAAGAGAGCACCTTGTTAACACTTGCGCCTTTAATTAACACGACAATGAGCATGCCAGCTGTCCTGGTCTTACACAACTGAAAAGTCTGCTTTTCCACCCATTATTCTCTTGGAAGAAGACAGTGGGGAGTAGAAGGAATGTGAACGACACTGCATTTCTAAATGCTTCTCTTTGGAAGCATTTTTAATTCCAGCTTAAGGAGAAGCTCTTAAAACTACCATTTGGAAACGCTGTCAGTGAATTCCATTCAGATTTTTCCCCTAGAGTTTGCCATCTCTCAGGATGGGGGTGGAAAAGCTTTAATTCTTCAAAACGGGGAGCAATTTGTAAGCTCAGGGTATTTATGTCATAAAAATATTTATTTCATTAAAATATTTATTTCCTTTAAAATATTTATTTCTTTTAAATATTTATTTCATTCAAATATTAGCCATTAGAATATTTATTTCATTCAAATACTATTTCATTTAAATATTATTCAAATATAATTTCATTTAAAATATTTATTTCATTAAAATATTTATTTCCTTTAAAATATTTATCTCATTAAAAATATTTATTTCATAAAAATTGTGGATATCTAGGGGGGAAAAATGTTTATCTGCCCATGTCTTGTGTGCTAAGCCTTTCTGCCTCTAGAATTCAGGTTATAAACCCCTTTCATAGAAGTGGGAATCATGGAATGGTTTAGGTTGGAAGGGACCAGTTTCAACCCACCTGCCGTGAGCAGGGACACTTTCCACCAGCACAGGTTGCTCAAGGCCTCATCCAGCCTGGCCCTGAACACCTCCAGGGAGGAGACATCCACAACCTCCCTGTGCAACTTGTTCCAGTGTCTCACCACCCTCACTGTAAGGAAATTCTTCCAAATGTCCCGTCTAAATCCACCCACGTTGTAAAGGTTTTTCTTTACCATTACTTATCTCTCCTTCATGAATTAGTATGGTGATGTTTTCACTGTTGCCATACGTCTGCATTTGCTTCAGCTAATAACTTTTCCAAGACTCTTCTCTTCTCTTCTCTTCTCTTCTCTTCTCTTCTCTTCTCTTCTCTTCTCTTCTCTTCTCTTCTCTTCTCTTCTCTTCTCTTCTCTTCTCTTCTCTTCTCTTCTCTTCTCTTCTCTTCTCTTCTCTTCTCTTCTCTTCTCTTCTCTTCTTTCTTCTCTTCTTTTTCTTCTTTTTTTTTTCTTTTTCTTCTTTTCTTTTCTTTTCTTTTCTTTTTTCTTTTTTTCCTTTTCTTTTCTCTTCTCTTCTCTTTTTCTTTTCTTTTCTTTTTTCTTCTCTTCTCTTCCCTTCTCTTTTCTTTTTTCTTCTCTCTTCTCTTCTCTTCTCTTCTCTTCTCTTCTCTTCTCTTCTCTTCTCTTCTCTTCTCTTCTCTTCTCTTCTTCTCTTTTTTCTTCTCTTCTCTTCTCATCTCTTTCTTTTCTTTTCTTTTCTTTTCTTTTTTCTTCTCTTCTCTTCCCTTCTCTTCTCTTCTCTTCTCTTCTCTTCTCTTTTCTTTTCTCTTCTCTTCTCTTCTCTTCTCTTCTCTTCTCTTCTCTTCTCTTCTCTTCTCTTCTCTTCTCTTCTCTTCTCTTCTCTTCTCTTCTCTTTTTTCTTCTCTTCTCATCTCTTTCTTTTCTTTTCTTTTTTCTTCTCTTCCCTTCCCTTCTCTTCTCTTCTCTTTTCTTTTTTCTTCTCTTCTCTTCCCTTCCCTTCTCTTCTCTTCTCTTCTCTTTTCTTTTTTCTTCTCTTCTCTTCTCTTCTCTTCTCTTCTCTTCTCTTCTCTTCTCTTCTCTTCTCTTCTCTCCTCTCCTCTTCTCTTCTTCTTTTCTTTTCTTTTCTTTTCTTTTCTTTTCTTTTCTTTTCTTTTCTTTTCTTTTCTTTTTTCTTTTCTTTTCTTTTCTTTTCTTTTCTTTTCTTTTCTTTTCTTTTCTTTTCTTTTCTTCTTCTCTTCTCTTTTCTTTTCTTTTTTCCTTCTCTTCTCTTCTCTTCTCTTCTCTTCTCTTCTCTTCTCTTCTCTTCTCTTCTCTTCTCTTCTCTTCTCTTCTCTTCTCTTCTCTTCTCTTCTCTTCTCTTCTCTTCTCTTCTCTTCTCTTCTCTTCTCTTCTCTTCTCTTCTCTTCTCTTCTCTTCTCTCTTCTCTCCTTTTTTCTTTTCCTTCTTTTTCACTCAAAAGCTGCCTCTGTTTGGGATGTGGTCCTGCAGAATGTTTGCTTGTAATCATACCCACATCAGCAGAGGGTTTTGGTACTCTGACATGACATATTATAAACAAGAACTAAACAAAACAGCAGTGTCTGCAGACAAGACTGGTGTGTGTGTGTTAACACTGATGTTCTCTGATGTCTCATACAATCACTTCTGTCCCAACTGAGCCTCTTGTTCTGGAGGGCACTGTATGAACTGCAGCTTCGTCTGGACTTCAGCCAAGGGAGGTATTATTACAGAGCTGCATTATCCCAGCTGTGCCACTAACCCAGAGAGAATGGATTTGGCATGCTGTGATAACCCAAAATCTAATCAATTCAAGCTACTGTCAAGGCTATGCTTTGCAGCAGTAATGGGCTGCTGCTGCTGGAAGTTAACATCCCACTTGAAAAAATTCATCCCTGGAATTGAAAGCAGAGCTGGGGAGAGCTTGCAGAGCAACCATGAGTAGCTTCCAGGAGCAGGACAATTCTGAACAATCTGCTGACAAATTACCATCGTTGCTACAGCTCATTACAGACAATGAAAAAAACACAAAGGAAACTGTAAATCATAGAATGGTTTGGGTTGGAAGGGACCTTTAAAGGTAATCTATTTCCAACTCTCTTGCCATAGGTAGATCTCCACTTTGGCACAGTAGAGAGGGCTGAAGAAGTGATAGAGGCAGGTGTGGCAGGTTGAGAGAGGGCTTAGCTCTCCCTCCTCCACAGAGTAAGAAACCACAGCTAACTCAGTCGAAGAGCAAAAGCTATATATTTACAAGCATATATGGAAAGCAGGTTATATATAACACAATATATACAGGTATTTACAATATATACACAGAAATACACAGCAAAGAGAAATAACACAACAAAAATCCCTCCCTAAGGGAAGGATCCCCTCCTTGGAACCCCCTCTCTCCCCCCCCACCTCCCTTTTTCCCCAAAAAGGGGTTAGAGAGAGAGAAAGGCAAGTTACTAAGGAAAAGAGTTGTTAGTAAGCTTCAAAAGCCCATGCAGTTTTTTGCTTATCTGAAGGCCAACTCCAGCAGTTCACAGAGAAGCAGGCAGGGAGAACAGGCTGAAACTCTCCCCAACTCCCCAACCAAATTGAACTGAGGAAAAAAAAAAAATTCCAACTGCTCCACAATCTAAAGCTGCATTTTTTGTCTATCCACCAATGAAATTCGTTTAGAATATCAGAATGTTTTGGTTCTAGTACTGAAAACATTTTGCCAGTGTGTTTCAGCACTGCTTGTCCTTAAAGGCACTGTGTCAAACGGTCACAGCAGGTCATAGAATCATTGAATGGTTTGGGTTGGAAGGGACCTTTGAAGTCATCTAGTCCAAACCTCCTGAGTAAAGCAGGGACATCTTCAATTAAAGCAGATTGCTCAGAGCCCTCTCCAGCCTCACCTGTAATGTTGCCAGGGATGTGGCATCTGCCACCTCTGGGCAACCTGTTGAAGTCCTTCACTACCCTCACTGTAAAAAAAAAGATAATCTAATATAATTATTCTTTTGGGATGTTACAGATTTCTCCACAGACTCTGCTAGTTAGCAAGATGAACAACTTAACTACCTGGCAATACACCAAATGCACAGAGCAGCGCAGCTAGACAGAGACATTGTCTAGTTAAGCAGAAAACTTAATTGTAACTGATAAAAACAGAGGTGGGGTGGGGGAAGGCAGACAGGGCATTTTCCTTAACAACTTCCCAACTTAATCTGCTCCCTCTGTTAAAGTTCAGCAGCAGTATACCACTTCTCTTCAGTACAGCTAGAGAGAAATAGGAGGGAGGAAAGTAAACAGGCTGAATTCATCATAATCCAATGGATTAGAAGCAAAGCAAACAAACTGCTTTCATCTTCATCTGATGGATTAAAGCCTCACAGATTGTTCCTCACAGTTTTCAAAGATGCTGCAGCAGGGAAGAGAGACAGTGAAAGTGTTTGAATCAGATGATGAATCAACCAGCACTTCACAGAAGCAAAGTTGCAGGTTTAAAAGGGCTTTGAAGCAAATGCAAAACTCCACATGAGCACTGCAGGCTAAGAAAGAAAGGGAGAATAACTATTGTTGTTACTGATTCACTGGGGACCTTGCAGCAGAGAATGCAAAGATGCCTTCTAACCCCCAGCATCACCTGCTTATTGTGTATAGACCTGCTCTGAGCAGGTTTAGACAACCAATATTTAAAGTGCTGGCAGCTGCCTGGAGCTTCTTCTAAGGTAGAGGTCCCACTATCAGAACCAGTAACTCTGTGTGTGTGAGGGAAAGCATCAGGAGAAAACAAGCAGCCTTAAGGGCACAGTTTAATCCCTGCAATTATGCAGGCCTGGTAATGTAAAGGTCTGCAAACAAATTCTAAAGCTTCATAAAACTGGGAGTTTGGGACATTCCCTGAAGGATCTCTGATTTAAAAACATGTATTTTGGCAGCCTTTGACATGCATCATCCATTTTGGTGTATTTTCTCACTAATTATAGAGAGGCTATGCCTAATTTCCTCAGCATAATAGCCTGAATTTTCTAAAGATAAGAGTCTGTCATAAAATTGACTTAATTGCATTTTAATTAATTTTCATTTATTGCACTGGCTAAAGCATTCCCACACCCACACCCACCCCCCCTCCATTAAATGCAGAATAAGCACATTTTTTAAGAGAAGAAATACTTCACTTCAGGGAGATCAGCCCAACATAATGCAGACACAACACTACTGAGGAGTCACACTTTTAATCTTACAGGACCTCAAAAGGCGCTTGGGTTTGTAGGAAGACCAAGGCCAAAAAGAGTGTTTAGTAGGTCTCTGAATGTCTGAAAACATTTTGCAGCACCAGGAGGGAAGATAGGAGCCAGACACCACCCTCTAGCAGACTCTGCAGCCATGGCTTGCCTGAGAACTTTTCATCTGGGAATTGAATCAAGAGCAAAACCAGCAGCAGCTGGGAATGAAAACAGGCAGCTTATCAAAATGTTCACTGAGGGAAAAGCTTCAGTGTTGTCCTGCTTCTTGAAAAAGGATTCATACATATTCCTCCCTCCCTCCCACAAAACCACTTGGCCATAGAGAATTTTATGCATTATTGATCTGAAAGTATTTACTCACTTACCAAAGTGCCAAAACATAATCAGTTTAAATTGGTTTTCATTGATTGGAACAGCCTTCCTCCTGCTACTGAGGCATTCTTCCAGACCAAGTTTCTCACAAGTATTCTTTAGGCTAAATTAAACATTCCTGTTTTCTCTCCCCTGCTCCAAATACCTTCGAAATCATCCCACAGCCTAACACAGATAATTTTCCTGCACGATCTCAGAAGACACAAAATATTGCAAAGCCTGCTGAAAAGATTCCACTCAATTTCTGTGGGGTGTGAATTAAGTCTGTGAGGTCTGTGTGTGCCCTTTTTTGTTTTGTAGGTGGTGGGTTTTTTCCCAAGTTTTGGTTGTTTGGGGTTTTTTTGTTACTTTCCTTCTTTTTCCTCCTTTTCCTTTCCCTCTTTTCCTTTCCTCCCTTTTTCTTTCCTCATTTTTTTTCCTTTTTTTTTTTTTTAATTTCCTTTTTTTTTCTTTTCCTTTCCTTCCCCCCCCCTTTCCTCCATTTTTTGTTTCTTTTCTTTTTTCTTTTTCTTTTTTTTTCCCCTTCCCTCTCCTTTTTCCCTTCCCTTTCCTTCCCCATTTTTGTTCCCCTTCCCTTCCTTTCCTTTTCCCCTTCCCTTCCCTTCCTTTCCTTTTCCCCCTTCCCTTCCTTTTCCCTCTTCCCTTCCCTTCCCTTCCTTTTCCCTCTTCCCTTCCCTTCCTTTTCCCCCTTCCCTTCCCTTCCCTTCCCTTCCCTTCCCTTCCCTTCCCTTCCCTTCCCTTCCCTTCCCTTCCCTTCCCTTCCCTTCCCTTCCCTTCCCTTCCCTTCCCTTCCCTTCCCTTCCCTTCCCTTCCCTTCCCTTCCCTTCCCTTTTTAGCTCAAGCTAAAAAATAATTAAAGTAGCTTTAAAAAGATTTAGACTGAGCCTCTTTGATCTTTGTCATGGATGTTAACTTCATAGAACTGAACTATCTTTCTTAAATTCTAATTTTTGCTCTTGAAAAGCCTAATGGCTGTAGGAATAACTTGGATACTACACTTTCAGGCATTTGGTTTAGCCTAGCTAGAAAGCCATCATACCTGTAACCCCAAACTGAACTACAAACTTAGAGCAGTGTCCTGGTTTGAGTGAGAGCAGAACTGATTCTGCTCAGTGCGGTGGCTTCCCAGCTCAGCCTCTGCTCAGTGGGGCTCCTTCTGCAGCTCAGGGCAGGTTAGCACAGCCAGGGGCTGCTCCTAGCAGTGACCACGCTGTTGGGGAGAGCTCCTGCCAAGGGCTTCCTGCAGAAAGGCCCTGGCTTACTTTCCTCCTATGGAGACCAAGGGCACTGCCACAGCTTGTGCCGTACCTTGGGGTGCAGGAAGCCAGAGGTAGCACCTGCAGGAAGGAGCAGAAAGAACAGAAGTGCCCCAAAAGGGATTGCAGCCCATGGATGGCATCTTTGGGAGAAAGCTGATGGATCACCAGGGTCAAGCCTCTTATTCAATGACTGGCATCTGAGGAGGACTCTCTGCTCTGCCTTCAACTCTGATTTCTGTGTTTCTGAATCCAGTTCCCATCTGATGCTGAGTCATCTGGAGCTTCCCCAGTGCCTGTCACAGCGCTGGTGCCGACCACAGTAACGTCACTGGCAGCAGTTCTATATTGTCTTGTGTCTAGTGGTATCTGTTTCATTTTATTGTTATCACTTCCATCAAAGTAGTCTCAGTTTTCTTTTGCCATTTGTAAATCTCTCTCTCTTCCCTTTGGCAAGGGAGAGGGGTTCCCAGAGTGCCTCTGTCACTTGTCTAGTGGTCAACCCAGCAATGACCCTTGACAAGGAGATACTAGTAAAACAAGTCACATGAGTAAGGAGGAAAGTAGGCATAAAAATATTTTTCTACAAAATTAAATCTTTTTGTTGTTATTGTTGTTGTTCATAGAATCATAGAATCATAGAAGCAATAAGGTTGGAAAAGACCTCAGAGATCATCCAGTCCAACCTGTCACCCAGCACCTCCTGACTAATTAAAGCATAGCTTCAAGTGCCACATCCAATCCCTTCTTGAACTCCTCCAGGGATGGGGACTCCACCACCTCCCTGGGCAGGACAGCTTGGATCTCAGGCTCCTCAATTTGCACTGAGCACCAGCAAGGGAGGCCACCTTTGGTCTCCTCCAGCCACTCCTCCTTCAACCACTCATCCTCTCTGCTCCCCCAACCCAGGCCCTTCAGGCAGGAGAAGGCAGGCAGTCAATGGGAGGAGGGCTCTTGGCTCAGCACCTGCCATGAGAACTTGTCTGAGCAGTGGCTCAGACGAGTTGTTGGTTTGTTTGTTTTGTTTTTGTTTAAGTCACACGCTGTGATGACCACCACCGGTAAACCTGGTAAAGATTTGTGTCACAATTACATTAAACTCTACTCAGCACTGGTTAGGCCACACCTTGAGTCCTGAGCCCAGTTCTGGGCCCCTCAATTTAAGAAGGACATTGAGACTCTTGAACCACAGACCACCCCCCAGGTGGGGGTTGGTCTCTTCTCCCAGGCAACCAGCACCAGAACAAGAGGACACAGTCTCAAGCTGTGCCAGGGGAAGTTTAGGCTGGAGGTGAGGAGAAAGTTCTTCACTGAGAGAGTCGTTATCCATTGGAATGTGCTGCCCAGGGAGGTGGTGGAATCACCATCCCTGGAGGTGTTCAAGAGAGGACTGGACATGGCACTAGGTGCCATGGTCTAGTAGTCATGAGGTCTGTGGTGACAGGTTGGACTTGATGCTCTTTGAGGTCTTTTACAACCTTGTTAATTCCATGATTCTATGATTCTTGCCTTTAAGTCTTAAAAACTGATGCAATTGGCAGAATTTTTGAATACAGGGTCCCTAGCTTTCTCAAACCCTGTATTTATTTCACATCCTTCCTGGATGTGAAATCTCTAAACATCCAAATGGTTTGGCAGCTGTCCACTCATCCTTCTGGGTGAGCAGGATTTTGCTCCTGACTGGGTGGAAGCAGGGACTGACTAATGCTTACTGTGTTTGGAAGTCAGAACCTGAGTGAAGCCAGAGGCAGGTAACAGTATCCCACTCCCCTCCACAAATTCCACCCTTGCAGCACACTCTGTGAGATACCAGGATGCCCCCCAAAAGTAACAGGTTGGCACAAAACCTAAGAAAATTGGAAACAGAGTAGCTTAGATGCTCTGAATCTTTCTTTTCCTGTCAGTTAGTAGCTAATCTGTAGCCAGGTGCCAAAAACACCCCAAACTTATCTAAAATAAATGGCTAGGATGGAGGTCAGTGATGATATGAAATTCTAGAGTCTTTAAACAGGAACAGACCATTCTATAAGCTCCTATTAAACTTAGCTTTGCCCCTAGAAGATTAACCAGAAGAGCATTTTAATAAGGAAAAGAATGTATTTATTATAGATATGCTGCTAGTATATATTTCATGGTGAAAAGGATCTAATGGGATATTCTGCTAGTATATATTTCATGGAGAAGGGGATCTAATGAACAGATTCTCCACCCCTAGCCCCACAAGACAATCATCTTCCCCTTCAGCTTGGAACAAAGCTTGATATCTAAAAGTGATGGGCAACACTCTGTGTGGCATGACAAGGGTAAATGCTGGTTCCTGAAAATACAAGGCAAATAACTTAATTCTTGCCCTGTTTTGGGCTGGGATAGAGCTAATTTTCTTGTTAGTAGCTTGCTTCTTAGTAGCTTGAATAGTGATGTGTTTTGGATTCAGCATGAGAAGAATGCTGACAGTATAGTAGTGATTTTACTTATTGATAAGAAATCAAGGGCTTTTCAACTTGCTTTGCTAGTGTGCAGCAGCACAAGGAGCTGGGAGGCAGCATGTGTTAGTTGAGGTTGCCCAGAGAGGTGGGAAATACCCCATCCCTGGCAACACTCCAGGTGAGGGAGGCTGTCTGGAAATCTGAGCAACCTGCACTACCTGCAGATGTCCCTGTTGACTGAAGTGGGGTTGTACTAGATGAGCTTTGAAGGTCTCTTCCCACCCAAACCATTCAGTGATTGATTCTATGGCAAAGGCAGCTGCCCTGAACCAGGCAAAGGGATGTTCCCCACCTTAGGGTATAGACTGGGGGAGCTGTAAGGGGTGGAAGCACTGCTCAAGCATCAATCAGTGTGGATGGTGAGCAGCTGCACTGCCCATTGCTTATAGAATAGAATAGAATCATAGAATCGTTTCCGTTGGAAAGGACCTTTCAGATCATCGAGTCCAACCAGTACCTAACTCTACCGAGGCTAAACCATGTCCCTCAGCATTGCACCTCTGCCTCTTAGAAACAGCTCCAGGGACAGGGATTCAACCACCTCCCTGGGCAGCCTGTTCTAGTCTTTGAGAGCCCTTTCAGTGAAGAAGTTTCTTCTAATATTCAGCCTGAACCTCCCCTGGTGCAACTTGAGGCCCTTTCATCCCAACTTATCTTTTCTTGGGTTTTATTCCTCTCTCTCCTTTCATCATACTTCTTTCTGTTGTTAATAGTACATTATTTTATCTTAGTTATTAAATTGTTCTCATCTCAGCCTATGAGTGGTGTTTTTGGGGTGTTTTTTTCCTTCTCCAGTTCCTCCACTGGGAGGGCAAGAAGTGAGACAGCAGCTTCAAGGGTGCTTAGCTGCTGGCTGGGGTTAAACCCACAACACTTGTATAAGATGGTAAAGAAACAACCTTTACAGGTTAGCCTACATCCTTTATTTATTCAAACAGACCAGGGTGAAGCAGTTCTCAAGGCACAATAGAAAAGCTCACATGCTGTAGCAATGTAGAAGTGTTACCCACCTCGTCCTGTTCATCCCAAGAACTTTATTACTACTGCTGACCTGAAAAGAAAATCCTCACTTCCTATGTGGGGATAGGAGGTATATGCTGAAGGGTGCAGGAAGTAATATGCTGAGTGGTGTAGGATGTATATGCTGAATGACCATGGGATATGGTAAGTCACCTGAGAATGGTGTGTAAAATAACACTTAACTGCAGCATGCTGTGTCACCCCTGAACTAAGGGCTCAGCTGGCTCTGAACAATAAATCAAATGTGTAACAAGATCTCACCTGTAAGTTATAGTAACCAACAAAAGATGTACAGAGCCAATAAACAGAGCACAGTGGTTTGTTAAGAATGTCTAACGAAGCCTTTTGTTGTTCCTACTCTGTGGGTTTCATTTGGACTCCACTGAAAATGCATTTGCAAAAGACTTGCATGCCTATAGTGACTTCTCAGTTTAACAAATCACACAGAATCAGCCAGGTTGGAAAAGACCTGAGAGATCATCAAGTCCAACCTAATACCTAACACCTCCTGACAACCAAACCATGGCTCCAAGTGCCACATCCAATCCTTTTTTGAACACTTCCATGGACAGCGACTCCACCACCTCCCTGGGCAGCACATTCCAATGGCTAATTACCCTTTCTGGGGAGAACTTTCTCCTCACTTCCAGCCTAAACTTCCCCTGGTGCAGATTGAGACTGTGTCCTCTTGTTCTGCCACTGGTTGCATGGGAGAAGGAATCTTACAGCCCACATCCACAGTGAGTTTAACAAATGAACAACTGGGCAGTGACTATCTGGAAAGCAGCCCTGAGGAGAGAGCCTTGGGGGTGCTGGTGGAGGAGAAGCTCACCAGGAGCTCTCAGTGTGCACTTGCAGCCCGGAAAGCCAACCAGATCCTGGGCTGCAGCAAGAGAAGTGTGGTCAGCAGGGCCAGGGAGGGGATTCTCCCCCTCTACACAGCTCTGGAGAGACCCCACCTGGAGTACTGCCTCCAGTTCTGGAGCCCCTATTCCAAGAGGGATCTGGAGGTGCTGGGAGGTGTCCAGAGAAGGGCCACGAGGATGAGCAGAGGGCTGGAGCACCTCTCCTACGAGGACAGACTGAAGGAGTTGGGGCTGTTCAGTCTGGAGAAGAGAAGGCTGTGAGGTGACCTAATTGTGGCCTTCCAGTGTCTGAAGGGGGCCTACAAGAAGGCTGGGGAGGGACTGCTCAGGATCTCAGGTAGTGATAGGACTAGGGGGAATGGAATGAAGCTGGAGGTGGGGAGATTGAGGCTGGAGGTGAGGAGGAAGTTCTTCACCATGAGAGTGGTGAAGCCCTGGAATGGGTTGTCCAGGGAGGTGGTTGGGGCTCCATCCCTGGAGGTATTTAAGCCCAGGCTGGATGAGGCTCTGGCCAGCCTGATCTAGTGTGAGGTGTCCCTGCCCATGGCAGGGGGGTTGGAACTAGATGATCCTTGTGGTCCCTTCCAACCCTGACTGATTCTATGATACTATAAACTAACACTGGAAATACAAATCTGATACGTCACCCTGAGGTACAAACTGCTCTGTGGCAGATGTCCCAGTTATTATTATCATTGTTTGGGTGTTGTGTTGTGTTTTGTTTTGTTTTGTTTTGTTTTTCACACAGAAACTAATTCCTCAACATAGCAAAGCACTGACGTTGGCAGGAACATTGCAGGCACACAGGCAGGTACAATATGCATCAAGTTGCCTTGGCATTCAAATGGGTTCATATTGGTCACAAGATTTGTGCAACTGGTTTTGTATCACCACCAGCAGCCACCTTTTCCAGATCACAGGCTGGGCCTTCCAGAACTGCATCCTGCCACAAATGATGGTGCAGACATCTCTCTCTGCCTTGTAAGGAGTCAGAGACTTGAAAACTCAGAATCTCTCCCCAATAAATACTTTGCAACCAAGTTTTTATTTTAATTTAATCTAGTCACCATAAACAAATAAACACTTTTCTGTTCTTTGCTGCTTTCTTTTACTGCTCCTGACCCTATCTATCTGAAATTGTCTGCTGCACTGTAAAGAGAGGTGTTAATTACTATTCCTGGGTAACTTCTTTCAGGGGGCAGGTGTCTTGCAAATGTGTTCTCGCAATTCAAAACGTTCTCAAAATAACTTGCTGTGGGCAGCATGTTCCTAAGTAGGTCTAAGAAACACTGATTAAGTAAAGCTCCCTATTGTGTGAAGAAGATCTTTAATGGAAAGAAATTTGCAAATTAACTGGGGCTGAGCTGAATTTCGGGGGTTTTAAGTACTGTTTAATCCTGCTACAGGCCAATCTGTGGTAATTTTGGGTTTGTTTGAGTGGGGGTTTTTGTTGTTTTGTTTTGTTTTGTTTGCATTTCAGACTCAGACTTTAGTAGCTTGCTGCATAAAAACCTCTCCAATGTCTTACAGCCTTTCTCCCCACTCATCCCCACAACCACCAACATTCCAGGCAGTGCCAGTAAGGTCAGGACTGGTTCTTGGAAGTTTAGGTGAAGCAGTGATGATACACTGGAGGCACAGAGATTGTTGTGGGCATTGTGCATTTTCTTCTATTTTCAGTTTGTTGTATTTTTTTTAGTGTGGAGTTTTTAAAGGCTAACACAGAAACACATAGTGGTGGGGGTTGGAAGAGGCCTCTGAAGGTCATCTAGTCCAACCCCCCCTACAAGAGCGGGATCACCAGGAGTGAATCACACAGGAGCGTGGCCAGGTGGGGTTTGAATGCCTCCAGAGATGGAGATTCAACAGCCTCTCTGGGCAGCCTGCTTCTTTGATCTGCCACCCTCAAAGTGAAGAATATTCCCTTCATGTTTATGTGGAACCTCCTGTGCTACAGTTTGTACCCACTGCCCCTTGCCCTGTCGCTGGACACCACAGATAAGAGTCTGGCTCCATCCCCCTGACACTTGCCCTATAGATATGAGATCCTCTCTGTCTCCTCTTTCCTAGGCTAAACAGAGATAATTTAATAACTCCACAATTCTGAGGCAGAACTGTAAGGAAAAGGAAAGGTTTACCCTGATCAGCCAATAAAAAGCCATTTGCAGAGCACACAGAAATCACTCTTTCAGGCAGAACAGGCTACTAGAAGACCCTGCACCACTGGTTAAACCCAGCAGCCTCTGAGGAGTATGTTTCTGGGGAACACATGTGGCTGGTGGATACATACACTGAATCCTATCCAGGATGCAACAGGTATCACCACAGAAGAATTCCCAGAGGGAATAATCACTTCTGGTGGAGGATTCCTTGGGTGTTTGCTGCTGGAGGAGATCTACTGAACTGGTCTCTACGGGGTGAGTGATCACAGGATCACACGATGCCAGGGGTTGGAAGGCACCCAAAGAGATCGTGGCGTCTGACCCCCCTGACAGAGCAGGACCATACAATCTAGCTCAGGTCACACAGGAACACATCCAGATGGGCCTTGAAAGTCTAAAGAGAAGGAGACTCCACAATCACTCTGGGCAGCCTGTTCCACTGCTCTGTGACCCTTACAATAAAGAAGTTCCCCGCTGTGTTGAGGTGGAACCTCCTGTGCCTCAGATTACATCCATTGCTCCCTGTCCTACCACAGGGAGAAGAGCCTGTGACGGTCCTCTCCCTCCTGACCCCTAGCCCCCAGATATTTATAAACATTTATGAAATCCCCTCTAAGTCTGCTCTTTTCCAGACTAAACAGTCCCAGGTCCCTCAGCCTCTCTTCACCAGGCAGTGCTCCAGTTCTTTTATCACCCTCATAGCCCTCCACTGGACCCTCTCCATCAGATCCCTGTCCCTCTTAAACTGGGGAGTCCAAAACTGAACACAGCACTTTAGATGAGTGATGTCAAGATCAACACAGTTATGGAATAAAATTCAATTCCCCCCCTGCCACCATCCTGTCCAGAAAACTGACAAGTATTTTTATGCTCAGTAAGTGTTTTCCAGACCTCTTGAGTGTGATTAAATTTGCCAGAATAATGTTTCACCATAAATTCAGTGAATAAATGGGTTGGGTTTTTTCCCCCCCTGCTGCACCCAGTAGCAGGAAGATTTGCCTAAAACACTATCCCACTGGAGAAAGCCTAAGTAGCTACTGCCAGGGAATGTTAACCTCTAAGTGGATTCTGAAAATAATACCACAATATTCTATTAGAACAGAACAGAACAGAACAGAATAGAATAGAATAGACCAGGTTGGAAAAGACCTTCAAGATCATCACATCCAACCTATCATCCAACACCACCTAATCAACTAAACCATGCAACCAAGCACCCTATCAAGTCTCCTCCTGAACACCTCCAGTGATGGTGACTCCACCACCTCCCTGGGCAGCACATCACAATGGGCAATCACTCTCTCTGTGAAGAATTTCTTCCTAACATCCAGTCTAAACCTCCTCTGGCACAGCTTGAGACTGTGTTCTCTTGTTCTGGTGCTGGTTGCCTGGGAGAAGAGACCAGCCCTCTCCCAGCTGCAACCTCCCTTCAGGTAGCTGTAGACAGCAAGAAGGTCTCCCCTGAGCCTGCACTTCTCCAGGCTAAGCAACCCCAGCTCCCTCAGCCTCTCCTCACAGGGCTGTGCTCCAGACCCCTCCCCAGCTTTGCTGCCCTTCTCTGGACACCTTCCAGCATCTCAACATCTTTCCTAAACTGAGGGGCCCAGAACTGGACACAGGACTCAAGGTGTGGCCTAACCAGTGCAGTGTACAGGGGCAGAATGACCTCCCTGCTCCTGCTGGCCACACTGTTCCTGATGCAGGCCAGGATGCCATTGGCCCTCTTGGCCGCCTAGGCACACTGCAGGCTCATGTTCAGCCTACCATCAACCAGTATATGGAGCTTTAATTTTCAGGTCTGCTGGAGTAAATCTACACAGAACATACTGACTTAGTCCTGGCAGGGCATTACCATTATCTGATTTATTTTTTCTTTACCTCTCCAAGATTAAAAACAAAACAAAACAAAAAACCAACCAACCAACCCAAAAAAAAACCTAAAAAAGAGAGTATTTTTAACTTGTCTTTTAGACTTTAAAATATCCCTGCAGTAGATTGAAATGCTTCTCATTAATTTTATCATGCATTGAAGTGGGTTATGTACATGTACACAATCACAGGAAGAAATAGGCTTTATTCTTTAATTTTTTTTGTTTTGTTTTGCCCTAAATCATAATTAAAACAGAATTTTAGGGCCCTCTGATTTCCATCAACAGATTTCCAAACACCCCTTTTGTGTTGTAGTCACAGGCACACCTTATTAGTAACCATCAATGCTGAATCCATGTAAAACAATATAAATGCTGACATGGCACTCTGCTCTCTCTCTGGTTGTTATTTTTGTTTCTTTTTTTCACTTCCCCCCCCCCAAACTAACTTTTAAGAGAAAAATGTGTGTTTGTTGACTTGTGTAAAGAAGATATAAAGTACAAGATGATTTTCTCAAGATAACCAGGAGATGCAGACGACAGAGGGTAAAAATCTGACCTCACATATTTTACCCCCTGTAAACTTTCCTCTCCTGGTTATCATGAAAATCCACAAGTACTATGTGGGTGTTTTTCTCTTAAGAACAACTGCTTCTTGCAATTTTTCTGCACAGAATATTGGTTCCTCACTCCTCTGAATCCCAGGGGAATGATGGAAATAGCTGCTGCATGTAATTCACTAGATCAGACCTTAAAAGAGATCTGTTTACTGTCAAATATGAATTTCTGTTTCCTAATCCATTGACCTTCAGAAATTTCCACCTGTGTTAACAACAGTTCCCAGACACACGCTCGCACAATGTCTTCCCCAAAGTTTTCTACCTCGCAGAGTCCATTCGGAAGTCGATGTTCTCAGAAATCAGCACATGAAAGGACTTTGCTTATTGCAGGAGTTGCAGAGAGTAAGTGAGCTAAGGGCGAGAGAAAGGAAGTTCCATATAGACACTGAAAGCCCTTCTGGCAAGCCGAATTCCTTCTCAAATCTACATTTTCTATGCGGAACTGGGCCTTCTACGGTTTCCCCTAATGCCCGCTAATCGTTAGCACTTAGCTTTCTGATTCGAGAGGGCGAGATGCGCTGAGACAGAGCAGAAGGAAGCTTTCTGCTGTGCTGCAGAAGCAGCCACTCGAAAGGGTTTCAAACGACACCCAGAACTACCAGGAATGTGACCGCGTTTGCCTTGGCATCTACCCGAGGCGTGCAGGCCTTGTGAAACTTAAGTTTGTGATGAGACACCCAAACTTAAGCTTGTCATGAGACACTTTTAAGTTTGTGATGGGACACTCAGAAATCACACATGATGCTTCTACTAAATTTAGGAAGGAAAATTTTTTTAATGCCCTGGTTTCTTTTTGCACAAAGGATAGAGTAAAATGAATCCAGGAACTGATTAAATAAATCAAGTGAGGGATTTAAAAAAAAAAAGAAAGAAAGAAAGAGAAGAGAGAGAATAGAAGAGAAGAGAAGAGAAGAGAAGAGAAGAGAAGAGAAGAGACGAGAAGAGAAGAGAAGAGAAGAGAAGAGAAGAGACGAGAAGAGAAGAGAAGAGAAGAGAAGAGAAGGGAAGAGAAGGGAAGAGAAGGGAAGAGAAGGGAAGAGAAGGGAAGAGAAGGGAAGAGAAGGGAAGAGAAGGGAAGAGAAGGGAAGAGAAGGGAAGAGAAGAGAAGGGAAGAGAAGAAAAGAGAAGAAAAGAAAAGAAAAGAGAAGAAAAGAAAAGAAAAGAAAAGAAAAGAAAAGAAAAGAAAAGAAAAGAAAAGAAAAGAAAAGAAAAGAAAAGAAAAGAAAAAAGAAAAGAAAAGAAAAGAAAAGAAAAAAGAAAAGAAAAAAGAAAAGAAAAGAAAAGAGAAAAGAGAAAGGAAAAGGATAATTTCACCAAATGAAGGTAGGACTCTAATAGGAGGGAGGGGGAAAAAAGACAATTTGTAGTAATGCCAATCTTGCCAACACATATAGAGGATTATAATGCATATACCTGGATCTGGAACAGGAAGAAAATCAGCCTGCCCGTGCCACCAACGCTGGTGAGGAGTTTTCTTGACTTTGAAAGTCTTATATTTCCTTTTTTATTTCCCCCCTTTTCTTTATGTCTTTTTAAATCTTTTCCTTTCTTTTATTTTTTTTCTTTCTCCTTTTTTTTTCTTACTTTTTTTTTCTTCCCCCCCCCCTTACTTTTTCTTTCTTTCTTTCTTTTTGTTATTATTTTTTAAATTTTTAATATTTTGTTTGTTTTTTAATTCTCTTTTTTAAAAATTCTTTTCTTAGTGTTTTTGTTTGGTTTGGGTTTTGGGGTTTTTCAGGGGCACAATTTCTTCTAGAAGAGGCTGGAATCCGACTTGACTCTATTGAAAAACTTTAATATAACACATCTACTAACACCGAACACACTCCACAAAAGACAAAATCCAGAGAAGGAAGATTTCACTGACTGTGCAGCACTACCCTACCTTGAAGTACCGTGCCTCTCTTGAAAACAAATGCAAGGTTTAGAACTCATTCATTTGCCCTGTTCTCAAAATTTTCATAGCTCTTTCCCATGCAGACATTCCTCCTACCACTAACCTTTCCTCTGAAGAAAAATTCTCACAGCATCTGTTCCACTGCCAACTGTGCTGCATCGCTCACAAGCGAGGGAAGACCAAGAGACAGCCAGAGCTATTCTGAGATGAGCCCCACACTAAATTTACCTCCATTGTAAAGGCAAATTCTTCTGTGATCTTCCCTCAATCCTTAAATTCACCTCCATTGTAAAGGCAGATTCCTCTGTCATCTTCTCTCAACCCCCTCAAGGAACAAGCAAACCCACAGGGCTCTTCTTTGCTGAACTGTTTTGTATTTACAGTGCAGGGCTTTGCCTCACCAAGAAGGGAGCTGTGCTTAGATTCACTTCATTCTGCCCACCCGGCACTGTTTCCACCCCCTAGACACTTTACTTCTTACATCATGGGAGGGGATCCAGTGACTTCTTGTTCTGGCCAGAACTTGTCTGTCCCTCCCTATTGATTTTCACGGAGAAGTTGTACTGATTAACTAGTGTTTTCCTGATGAGACACAACGACAGCCGCACGGGTTGCAAGAAAAGCAACCCCTAACCAAGACAACAATTAGGAGCAAGAAAAGTAACCCCTAACCAAGACAACAATTAGGAGCAAGAAAAGTAACCCCTAACCAAGACAACAATTAGGATTTGCATCGGGATTTGGTTTTTTTACTCACAAATATAATTTCTTTCATGTTTTCCAGCCCTTGTGCTTCAGTTCACAGATCCTTCATGCGATGCTCTTGTACTAACAAATGAAAAAAAACCAACCCTGCACCTACTAGAAGAAACTTAATTCCCATACATGAGATTTTAGCGTTGCAAGAAGCCTTCAACAAGAGGTCAGCTGGCTCGATTTCTCAGTGTAATTTTGGTCAAACACGAAGAGAAACTTCGAGACCGGGGACTGGTTCCACGCTAAGCAGGGGTAAGGCTGCTTTCTGTAGCTTAGGACATCACTGGCTCATCCTCCACTCTGTGGCCAAGCTTCCCAATACACTGACACACACCACCCTAATGCAAAAATCCTGATTCTATCCCCAGGTTAGAAACTCTTCCACGGCTATGAAGTGTGCTGACAATGTTTAAAGCAGTTAAAAAAAAAGCAGTCAGAGCTGAAAAAAAAAAAACCCCAAACCAACCCACAAAGCACAAACCCCTGCCACAACCACTTGCACAAAGTCTGAAACCTGAGGTCAGCCATCATGCTAAGGCTCTTCCTTTTCACTTAAAGGTTGTATTCAACCTTCACAGCTACCAGGACACTTAAGACATTTCTTTGTTTCTACACAGTTATGCTGTTGCCCATGAAGAGTGGACTGCTGCCTTGAAAACAACACCCCTCTTGTTTCACTCGAGAGCGAAAACCCACTCTTGACTTGGAAGGTGCAGAACTCAGTCCCTATGAAGCAAAGCTCTATTTAAATCGAGGATTCAGACACAAACTGGGCTAATTATAACGGCCTGCCTAATTTTATTTCAGTCCTCCCCACAACAGATGCAGGGAAGCATGTAGAGAAATCCATGGCTACACAGAAGAACTATGATACCTGTTTCAGAGTCAAGATGTCAAATACCAAAGAATTAATTACTGTTCCTTTTTTTAAGGGCAGATTTTGCCTAGCCAGGTGGTGCAGAAACACACTTTTTTCTTTTATCTTTTTTTTTTTTCCCTCTCCTGCTTGTACTAATCCCACTGCACATGAGCTCAGATGCTCCTCATCATTAGAAGTTACGGAAAATCCTTTCTTTTTAGAAATGTATTGAGAAGGTATTTTATTCTTCACTGCTGCAAGTCCTGTCTTGAAATAAGCTGCAAATAAATCCCCTCTTAAAACTGTGCATCCCTGAGTAACACTTAAAATTCCACTTCAGAGCTCCTGTTTCATGTTTTCTGGAGAAATCAAGCCGACTTACACCGATGTACTGCTAAAGGGAAGCTGGATGCTGAGGTAACACTGCAATGGCCTTCGGGGTTCCCTTCTTAATACAAAGCAAAAGCGAACATTGAAACCCAAGAGATTTCAGCAAACCAGGGGCTGCGGGTCCATGTTGTCTGGCTGAACTAAGAGACCTCGTCTGAGGAAGATGGTAGTGGCAGCCTTCATCAGAAATGTCCCAAAACACACTACCGCAGAATAATTACTGGCTCACAAAAGGAAAAAAAGCACAGTGGGGAAAAAAAAAAGAGAGAGAAAATATTATATTACTAAAGTAACTCACAGATTAAGAATAAAAGGTCTGTAAACAGAAAAAGGAAAGCAAGAAAACACAACATTTTTGTAGCACTTTTAAAGTTTTTTAATTAGTAAGAGCAGAGATTTGATGAATTGTTGTACTGTGGCCTCAACTCCCATCATAAGCATGAAAGGATCTAGTTAAATATGATGGAGGAGCCCCTGTGTGAGTTTAAAAAAGGGTGTTTGACAGTATCTATAGAAGAGAGACTCGGAGACCTGCACAGGGCTGAACAGGAGGGTAAGGTGAGAGCGGTAAACGTTATGAGCAGCTGGCTGCAAAATGCAGTATTGGGCCCACGAAAGCGTTCTCCTGACACCACATCTGAGACCCACGGCAGGGTCTGGCCACGGCTTTTCCCCCCACTATTTGGGTCAAAGGAACTTACTCTTTAGTCCTCACTGTTCACTCTGTAACCTTACTGTTCCCTCCGCAACCTCACCCCCGCCTGCCCGTGCCCGTGTCGCGCCAACTCTGCGACTTTTATCAGCGAAATCGTTCTTTGACTCTCGGGAGTCGAAGAGAGGATCCAGCCTCACGGCCGAGGCACCCCGGGGCGGGAGGGAGCCCATCGCCGCTGCCCACCCGCCGGGGGCCGGGGCGACACCCGCGTCGTTGCCCTCACCTCTAGCCCATCGGAGGAGCCGGTGAGCGGGCCAGGCTCCCCGTAAAACGTCTGCGGGCCCGGGAAACCTCGATTCGCCTCCGGAGTGCACGCTGTGACATGAGGCATCGTGTTTCGGTCGCCATCGTCCGCAGCTTGCAAGGCCGCCCGACGGGAGGGGTCTCCGACACAGCTCGCCTCCGATCGCGCAAAGGGACGGTCGCTCACCCTCCCCAACCCCCCCTGCCAAACCCCCAACGCCCTCCCCGTCCCCCCAGCCCCGTCCCGTCCGTACCTGCCGCGGCGGCGGGGAGAGCTGGGCCGGCCGCCGCCGCCTCCGCCGCACACACCTGCCGCCACCGGCCCCGCCGGGGGGACACGCCTCGGCCTGCGTCAGGCGGGAAGGGGCGGGGGAGCGGCGGGCAGCGAGGCCGTGGCTCTGCCCCGACGGCGACGAGGGGCCGCCGGGGGTCCTGCCGTGGCCTGTCCCCTGTGTCCTTTCCGCTCCGTCCCTCCCGTCGGTCCGTTCCCCCGAACCGCCTTTAGAGTACTGTCTCCGGCCGCCGCCTGGCACCGGGGCCCAACAGGCAGCATGTTCGCTCACGGAGATCCCGGCCGCAGAGCCGTCCCTGGCTCTCGAGGAGGTCACCGGGGCTGGACCCAAGCGGGAACAGCCCTGGCTGTGGGTCACTGGGGTCAGCGGGAGTGGCACACGCCACCGCGACAGGCGGTCGGGCGGCTTGCACCCTGTCGCGATAGCAGCTGACTGCAAGGAGAGCGGGATTCCTGGTGTGGGCTTACAGAGCTCATATCGGCAGTGTGCACACCAGTCTATACCATCGGCTATACGTACAATTCCCAGTCCATGCATCTCAGATGCAATCTCTCTGACGTTGCACCTTCGTCAGTTTTTTGCCACTTTCCGTCGATTTTAGGACAAGATATTGCAGCCTGCGTAGAGCCAACACCACCCCTCCTCTCTACAGCTCTTACGGTAGCAAGGGTAAACACACCGTACTTGTTTTATTTATTTTAACTCAAATACCTTTGGGTTTGGTTGCATAAAGAGCCTTTGCTCGTGAGACCTGCTGGGACAGCTGGGAAATGCAGACAGATTTTTGGACCTAGTTCCTTGTCAAGGTTGAAAAGAAGCAGAAAAACGTAAGATTAAAAGTAAGGAAAGGAAAGGAGGCGCGCGGGGGGGGTGGGAGTTGGGGGGGAAGAACCCAAATAAAAGCAAACAGACACGAACCGTCCAGACAGTTAGATGCAATTGTAATCCATAAGGTAGTTGAGAATAAAGGTAGTGAGCACCTGTGGAGCGTGGCAGAGGGATTGGTTGTGTTTTGTTTCCTGTTCCTCATGTAAAGGGAACACTCAAGATGTCTCCACGGTGTTTTATGCACAGCCCGAGGTGGGCAACTTCGGGCTAGAAGGTGCAATACAGAAGAGTTAGAAGAAAACTAACTAAAGTGTGACCTTCACAGCACCCCTTCCATATGACATAGTCAACTCTGAGCTTTAGTTCCAAGGCATACACAGGGCATACAACATAGAGAAGCTTGCTACTAATTAAAAGTCATGCTAATTTCTAAATTTAACTGCCTTTACTTCCAATATATACCATTACAAAGCAGTGATTAGGCAAATATATTTCCCTTTGTTGCTGCTCTGGTTTGTACTCGTTATCAAATCTTTGTGCACAGCAATTTTCAGTATTTCCCTCTATGCTCGGTTAATTGCAGGGCACCACGCTCTTGTGTACAGGTGCTCTCACAGCAACTTGAAACAGCCTTTTGAAATTGAAAGAAGGCAATTTTAAACCCACAAAACTGACAGAGCAGCTCATGAGGTAGATCCTCCAGGTGCCTTGTTAGGTGGATTTTCAGCTATGCCTCATGCGAACTGCTTTTTCTTAGTGCCCTCTGCAAGGGATGCCTCAGTGGTCTTCCACAAGTAAGTTTGCTGATTCAGGATAACCATGAGCCTCTAGCTTGTTGCCCTTGCAAAACAACTGGCTGTAGAATTATTTATTTATCTATCTATTTATTTATTACTAGCTGTTATGCCAGTTTTAATCACCTTCTGCGTGCTGAGGAAGAGAAGCAGTACACACCACACAGTCCCTCACTAATTTGCTCCATTACTCCATGACAGACCACTCAGCACATGCAAACTCCCTTTTAACCTTGTGCCTAATTTTTGTCTACTCATCAACACCTCCCCAGTAGTCATTTGTACCCATTACCCTTCCTCCTTTCCATGGGACTCCTTGTAAAAAGGAAGCCTCCATCTTCTTTGGAGCCACTCTTTAAATACTGGAACGTGGTGATAAGGTCTCCTCTAAGTGCATTACAACTCATTTCAGTCTGGTTTGGGGCTGCTGCTGACATTTCTGGCTGTGGCATCTGTTGCTCAGGTGTTTTCCACATCGTGGGCAATATTCACATGTGTAAAGCAGGTTCCCTCTGCTTCCAATCATGGTTAATGCATCATAACTTTGTGAGAAATACAGCAATTGATTGCTTTAAAAGTAGCATTAGATATAATATATCTATAAATATAAATATCCTGGGTTTTGTTTTAGGGATGCAACTGTGGTGTCCTTTGGCAATTTAGTACTTAGGGCTTTTTAAAAATTAAATCAAAACAACCAAACAAAAGATTCAGAGCAGGAGCAACCCAAAAGCATAGCTGGAGAAAGAGATCACCAAACCATGCCACCTTCATGACAGCTTCTCTGCTGACTCCTGTGCACTGTCCTACAGTGCTGGCTGATGCCAGGAGGTCTTCCAACCTTAAGGTTAGTCCGTTTTTACGAAGACAGTGGAGTGTACTCAGCTTGGTGTGGAGCCAGGCTCCTAACAGGAGTGGTAGTGTAGCTATTTTAATGGTTAAATTGTAACCATGCCTTTTAAATATCGATGGGATTATTCAGAAGAGAACAGCAAAGGCAGCCGCTCAGGGCTGAGAAACCAGGCTCACAAAGCAGTATGTGAATCATTTTTGCACTTTATTTTGTCCATGCATACTGTGATACTAATGTTTAGTCCCAAACCTACTCCTTAACTTGGAGCTATATGTGTTTGGTGTTGTGATGCTGTGTTATGGAGTATTAAATGCTTTGCAGACATGAACTGTTTTGTTGGGGTATTTTTTGGTTTGGGTTTTTTGTTTGTTTGGTTAGTTGGTTGGTTGGTGTCTTTTTTAGCCTTAAATAGTTATAACTTTAAATAGCAATTCTGACATTTTTGTTGAGCTGCAGTGCTTTGTTGTTGTGGATTTGTTACAGAAGCTCATGACAGCGCAGCTTTCTCGCCTTCCAAATGTTTTTAAGGTGTAACTTGAAAGAAACCACAAACTAAAGCTCCACTCAGTTCCATGTGTCTGTCTCCTCATCTGGCAAAACCTGAAAGCTTGCAGACTGCTTAACAATTGTAGATGAAATGGGAAAGAACAAAGGGAGTTTTCTGAAAGGGTAACTGTACTTTAATGCTGAACAACCTACATTTGAGTTCAGCAAATGTCAATCAACTGAATGCTGCCTCGGTCCACCTGGTGTTTAAAACCCTGGTCATCCAAACCACTTCAGTTTCAGAAGCACCTACAAGTCCACTGACAAGTGTTTGTGCAAGGCAAACACAGAGGAGGTGGGGAAATTTCTCCACTTGCTTTTCTGGCAGTTTGTAAATAGTTTTTTCACCAACATATTACTCAAAGCAAAATTTTTACTCAGTCCCTTGAAAGAAAGGAGACAGCCCAGAATGGAACAGAAAGCTTAGGACACATTTAGCTGCTCTGTGACATTTCTGTCTCTCCCAGGTTTGTGTCTTCTGATCAGGGCTGAATTCCCCTTATAACCTGACAGAAAATTCAGTATGTGATTAAATTCTGTATCTATATCTCTCTCTCTATATTTCATTAAAATTATATCTTTGTCTGAAACATTTGGTAGTTTTATCAGAGAATCAAAAAATCCTCAGTTTAGAGTTTTTACTCAGGGGTTTGTCTTGTTTTGTTTTATTTTGTTTGTGTGTTTTTTGTTTTGGTTTGGTGGTTTTGTTTGTTTATTTGGGTTTGCTTGAGGTTTTTTTTGGTTTGGTTTGGTTTGGTTTGGTTTGGTTTGGTTGGTTGGTTTTAGGAGCATTTTTATCCTTGTTTTGGCCTGAAAATTATACTATTTTTTTTTTTTCTATCCAGTTGTGCTTCTTCATTACAGAATTTTCAAAGCCCTAATACCTGGGAGCTAAGGATTACTTGGGAACTGTATTTCCAAATTAAAAGATAGTGTTACTTCAATATTTTTTTGAGCTCATTCAGCCTGACTCCATCAGTTCAAGGGGGAAATTAAAAGCAACAGGGTTTTTGGAAGCTTTGAGTTAGCAAAGAGATGTAGGAGATTGTATGTTTAGAACTCTTGGTTTACAGAAACCAACCTTTTATCTTCTTTTTTTTTTTTTTTCCCTTAGACCTCACTTTTTGGTCTGTTTATTGGAAAGAGTAGCAAGTGATAGAAAGCATAGCCTCAACAAGATATTAACAAGCTGCAGAGAGTCTCAAAGCTATATCAGAAACCCTGAGTTCTGTGGAAATGATAGCCCAATTTTAGGCAATAGTTAGGTCTTTTTGAGAGGTCTTTTTAGGCAACAGTAACCTTCACATAGCCCAGGCTGCAGACAAGCCCAAAAGGAGAAATAAGCTCTAGAGAAAGTAGATTTTCAAACTCAGGATCTTCATCAGGAAATCCAGACAATGCACACAGAAACACAGAGAGCTACACAACCCTACATGATCTGCTTTGGTTAAGTATTTCTTTGGCCCTGGATCTTTGACATTATTTTTGTTCTTCTTTTCTGGGTAAAGTAGGCATTTGTTTGTGAAATTTAATACATTCACCTGTGAGATAAAGGGATGAATTCAGCACACGAATTCAGTACATGAATTCAGCTACCCCTCAGTGACCAATATCCCAATTGTTTAATTATCACAGCAGCAATACTAACAAAAACTTGAAAGGAACCTGCTGCCAGCCTTGAGAGTGACAGGGGATTTCTTCAAGGTTGCTTTTCAGTAAAACTGAGGAGCCTCTTACCTGAGGAAGAGCTAATTGAACTGATTTTCCACAGTGTCACTTCAACATGCAAACAATTCATTACCTTGCACGCACCGTTCACACAGGGTGGAACAGCACTTGCACTGTTCTCTCCAAGCTCAAAGTAAGTTCCGTGTGTTTCTTTAAAATCCAAGACACAGCTGGACAGCTTCACATCCAGTTTAGTGAACACAGAGCAATTTGCTGCTGCTTCCCTCCCCACCCCCCCGCCCCCACTGCTTTGAATGTGGGTAAAGGAGTTCCCTTCTCAGCAGCCAAGCACCATTAACAGTCAGGCAGAAAAGAAGGCAGTAAAGACCTTTCCTTTCTTTCTTTTTTTTTTCCAGTGGATACCTGAAATAGATTGAATTTCTAGTGCTTCAAAATATCACAAGACCTCAAAAGCCACTTGAATAAAAAATGAGAACTTGCTAAAAATGAAAATAAAAAAAATTCCCTTATGTAAGGGGAAAAAAAGTCCTCAAAAGAGATCTCCAAATTTAATTAGCAACCCTAGAATCCTAGAATTTGCAGAAGCACAGATGAATGCAGTGTTTGCTTTCAATGAGTTCTTGCTTGACACAGAGAATAGATTCCTGTCCAGGATCATATGGACAGTTTTGGTCCCTCAAGTGAGGCACTTAGCTGCCCTCTACAGTTATCAGTCTTCACCCAGTGTGAGCAGACCACTGGATGGAACAGCTTCTAGCTCTGCCTCTGTGGAGATGGCCAAAAAAGGGACCTGCACTTACTTAGTGGGCAGCAATATTCTCTCCGGTGCAGCTGGCAGGCACTGTGGTTGACCCAAAGGAGGAGAGAAGAGCCTGGTCTGGCAACACTGACCTCTGTGAGGTCAAAAGCCAACCAGTTGGGCTTTGTGTGAGAAATATCAGTGTTAGTCATCTGTGGGAACAGGACAAGAGGCCAGCTGACTGTTTGTCTGCTCTTTCCCCCTTTGCTTTTGTGTTCTAAAGGGAGCTGGAGACCCTGTGTCATTTCAAGTCAAGATGAAATCCTCTTACTGATATTGCTCAGGTAACATGCACATTAATTAATGCCCTCCCATCAGGTGTTTTGCCTCTTCTAAAGGTTGCACTGTTCAGCATTCTTTTGGTTTACCCTGCTTTACATTAAAAGGTGAAGGACTTCCATGAGGTCAAAATGAGCTGTGCTGTTATTCATATAAATAGGTGGTTGGGTTTTTTTTTCTCCCTTCACAACTGTCAGCTAGTTCTTCATTATGAGCTTAAAACCCTCATAAATACATATTTCATTGTGCCCCTGCAGAGAGGTTATGAGAGACTGCAGATGTGTCAAATGTAATAACAGTGTGCATGAGGCTGGCTGCTAAAACCCAAAACCCTCTCACGGAGCAAGGCTGGGATATGTGTTAGCTTCCTCACCCACTTCAGGGAAGAACTTGTGGGATACCATTTCCACAGGCTCACTGCATCACAAGAGCTTGCTCCATAGTTTGATAAATCCTTGGTGCACTGCATGTCAAATAAAGGTAAGAGATACAGCACAGTATATCATGAAAGATACTTGTAAATGTACATGTGTGTGTTTGTAGAAACCTGCTCTTACCAGCTTGACATGGAAAGTGGAGTAAGAGAGGTACTGGACTGACAGTCAGAGACCTCAACCTACATAAGTTCTCTGTATCTTTGTAAAACCCCAGTATCAGTTTTTTTCTGCAATTTGGGATTTGAAGTTGCTTGGTTTTTGCTGCCCTTGCCCACAGAAAACTGACCTTCCCATTTAGAAGTGGCAATGTGCAGAGAAGAGACTGAGAAGAAACTGAAGGTGGAAATTTTAAACAAAGGAACCCTGACACCTTCCCTTGCCATCTCATTTCTGTCTTAGTTCTTGGTGGGGCTCTGAGCAATCTGACAGTTTCAGACGTCCCTGTTCACTGCAGGGGAGATTTGGACTAGATGACCTTTAATGGTCCTTTCCAACTCAAGGCATTCTGTGATTCTGTGAATCAGAAGCAGCAGTGTTTCTCTTTCACATGTATTACCTTAGCACCTTTCACTCACAAAGTGCTTGATTACTGTCATTAAGTGGGTAGGAATTAGAGCATCATTTTACCCATAGGGTCAGAAAATAGAATGGAATGGAATGGAATGGAATGGAATGGAATGGAATGGAATAGAATAGACCAGGTTGGAAGAGAACTTCAAGATCATTGTGTCCAACCTATCATCCAACACCACCCAACCAACTAAACCATGCAACTAAACCAAGCACCCTATCAAGTTTCCTCCTGAACACCTCCAGTGAATACAGTTGATTTGTGTGAGGAGGTATAGTGTCATAAAAAAAACCCCCTCCTCTCTTCTATTTTCTGCATTAGAAGATAGATCCCAGTCTTGGGATGGGGTGAGTCACATTTGAACCTGCTATAAATAGTGTGAATTTCATGGCTGCTGTGAACTTGTATCTACACTTCAAGACCACTGAAGACAACAGCAGGGTAACAATGGTGACTGAGTGAGATTAATAGGTCAGTGATTTTTGATATTATGTAGAAGGGAAACTGGGTTTCAGCACAGGCATCCCTTGCTTAAGCGACATCTTTTTGTGGCTTACACACACAGAGGCAGTTTTAGGAGGGTCCTCTTGGTGCTGGCAAAATGTAGTCACACAAAGAATCACAGAACCCCAGCACAGCAGAGGTTGTTAGTGACCTCTGGAGACCATCTAGTCCAACCCTGCTGCTAAAGAAGGTTGGTCTAGATCAGGTTGCACAGAAACACGTGTGCAGGCAGGTTCAGAAAGTCTCCAGAGAAGGAGACTGCACAACCTCTCCAGGCAGTCTGTTCTAGTGTTCCAGCACCTTCAAAGTAAAGCAGTTCCTTATGGTCAGATGGAACTCCTTGTCCTGTCACTGGGTACCATCAAAAAGAGTTTGGCCCCATCCTCTTGCCCCCCACCCTTTAAATATTTAAAAGCATTGATAAGATCCCCTCTCAGTCTGCTCTTGGCCTAAGAGAAGAGTAGACCTCCTCCTAAGCCTTGCTCAGTCTTCTCTTCTTCACACTCCTCTGGAACTCCTCTGATGTGAGCAAAAAAGCCCAACACTAGATTTTGAGCTAAATTGCTGGCTTTAACTGTATGGTTTTCATCAATCTGTCAGCTTACTGGGAAGTCAGGTTTGTGTTTAATCAGGAAAAGAATTCCCAGAAGGGTATAATGCAAAATTCTCCTGTTTCTTCAACCAAATCAGTTACAGAGCAAATTACTATCTCTGCTCACATGAGACTTAGCTTTTAAAGGTCTGAGTGTAGTATCCATGATTTGTTGGTTTCTCATTTCCTCTCCACAGCTATGCAGGGAGTGTCTGGCAGGCTAAAAGCTGTTTCATCTCTCTCTGCATCTTATGGTTGAGCCTTTTTGGGGCCATTGTGCAAATGGTGTTATGGGAAGCAGCAAGGTCAGCAAGGAATGAAAAGAGCCAGGCTTTACACTACAGCAGCACTTGATCTGCTGGGATGATGGAGCTATGCAATGGCAGCTTGTCTTATGCTGGGGGTGCTGGTGGATGAGAAGCTCAATTTGAGCCAGCAGTGTGCACTTGCAGCCCAAAAAGCCAACCAGACCCTGGGCTGCATCAAGAGAAGCGTAACCAGCAGGTTCAGAGTGGTGATTCTCCCCCTTTACTCTGCTCTGGTGAGACCCCACTTGGAGTGCTGTGTCCAGTTCTGGAGCCCCTATTATGGAAGGATCTGGAGGAGCTGGAAGGTGTCCAGAGAAGGGTCACAAGGATGAGCAGAGGGCTGGAGCACCACTCCTATGAGGACAGACTGAGGGAGCTGGGGTTATTCAGTCTGGAGAAGAGAAGGCTCCAAGGAGACCTAATTGTGGGCTTTAAGTATCTGAAGGGGGCTGCAAGGAAGCTGGGGAGGGACTTTTGAGGGTGTCAGGGAGTGATAGGACTGGAGGGAATGGAGCAAAACTAGAAATGAGTAGATTCAGATTGGATGCCAGGAAGTAGTTGTTCCCCATGAGGGTGGTGAGAGACTGGCAGAGGTTGCCCAGGGAGGTGGTGGAAGCCTCATCCCTGGAGGTTTTTGCAGCCAGGCTGGAGGTGGCTGTGAGCAGCCTGCTGTAGTGTGAGGTGTCCCTGCCTATGGCAGGGGGCTTGGAACTGGATGATCTTTGATTTCCCTTCCAACCTTAACAATTCTATGATTCGACATGGAATCCACATGTTGCACAAAGAAGGGAGAAACATGAAGAAGCATGGCATGTGTGTTGGACCTGGCAAATGGCTGCCTGTGGACGCTGAGCTGCTCCTTTCTGGAAATCCCCAGGGTTTGTACAGCTGGCAGTGTTCATCTCTTCCCTCTGTCCTGATAGCAGCAATGAGTGGGGACATCCATGAGTTGTGTTTACCTCTGTGTTTCATGGGGTTCCCAGAAGCAGATGTGATTCTCTGAAACATTGGAGGGGATTTTTTATTGTGTTTCTGCTGTTTGAGTAGCTGCTCTATGCTTCCAGATCTTCCCTTTTTCAGTCTGAGGCAAAAAAAGATGTTTGATTTAAATTAAGAGCATGAAAGCTAATGAAGCATAAGTTAATTTTCCTTCTTCATCTGTCTCTGGTAGATTGGAGTGGTGATTTTTTTGATCCCTAAACTTTCAACATCAAAAGTCTTCTGTATTTATACCTAAAATGATTTTTGTGCTTAGATGCATTTCCTTGGAACCTTTGCTTCAAGTTAGCTTTCAAACTTTTGATGAGGATTTTCTCTGTCCAGTGAGGGTTTAGTCATTTATAATGAAGCAGAAGTGCCATGCCAAGCAAATTGCAAGCATTCAGTGAAAATGTATTTAGAAATTGCTGTTTACTTTCTGTAACTGAACCACATTTTGTGCAGAGAGACACATTTGAACAGCAGCTAAAATCACAGGCTCACAGGATGTTAGGGGTTGGAAGGGACCTCCAAAAATCATCGAGTCCAATCCCCCTGCCAGTGCAGGACCCTAGAATCCAGCACAGGTTGCACAGGAACACACCCAGATGGGGCTTGAAAATCTCCAGAGAAGGAGACTCCACAACCTCTCTGGGCAGCCTGTTCCAGTGCTCTGTGTCCCTCACAGTGAAGAAGTTCTTCCTCATGTTGAGGTGGAACCTCCCGTGCTAGCGTTTCCACCCATTGCCCCTTGTTCCACCACAAGGTTCAACTGGGCAGAGCCTGTCCCTGTCCCCTCCCTCTTGACCCCCCAGCCCTCAGATATTTATAAACATTTACTAAATCCTCTCTCAGTTTTCTCTTCTCCAGACTGAACAGCCCTAGGGCTTTCAGCCACTCCTCACAGGGAAGTGTTCCAGTCCCTTAATCATCCTCACAACCCTCTGTTGTACTCTCTCCAGCAGATCCCTGTCCCTCTTGAACTGGGGAGCCCAGAACTGGACACAGTGTTCCAGGTGAGGTCTCACTAGGGCAGAATAAAGGGGAAGGAGACCCTCCCTGGATCTGCTGGACACACTCCTGTTAATATACCCCAAAAATAATGAATAAAATCCTTTTGTTTGTGTGTGTAGTTGGAATGTACTATATTTGTTACCTGTCATGTAAAGTTATTATGCATTTGCACATTATTTCTTCCCCATGAGGTGGTGAGAGACTGGCACAGGTTGCCCAGGGAGGTGGTGGAAGCCTCATCCCTGGAGGTTTTGAAGGCCAGGCTGGAGGTGGCTATGAGCAGCCTGCTGTAGTGTGAGGTGTCCCTGCCCGTGGCAGGGAGGTTGGAACTGGATGATCCTTGAGGTCCCTTCCAACCCTGACAATTCTATGATTCAATTTACAAGGCTGGTTGTGAAAACTCAATTTAAACTGTATCTGCCTGTTCAATAGACTCTGATAAAACACGTTGAGGTACATGCAGCTGCTAATCAGATGAATGTGAGAAGCAGTTAAAGCACTTTTCAGAGAACATCACCCTGTAAGAGCCAAATCAGTGTAAAATTATTTAGAAGGTGTCTTCAGCACAAAATACCTCTAGATGCTGGGGGGGAGGAGTAGGAGAGAGGCATTTTACTGTTCTCTGTTGTCATCATGTGAAGCCATTTGAATTTAGTTGAATATGGATTAGGCTTTCTGGAAGCAATTCACGATAATTTATTAGTCAATTAATCCTTTCCATTAATTTTAAGCTCCCCTTGCTCCCTCTTCCCCACCCCTCCTCCCCCCCCCCCCCCCGCCCCCCCCCTTTTTTTTTCCTCCAATTGCTGTTGATAGGAATCATTCATTTGTAAATAGCTGAGGCATCTTGTCTTGGCCCTAGATGGAGAAAGCACAGCAGCTCTGTGAGGTCCCAGGCATGTTGTCAATGATAGAATAGAGTAGAGTAGAGTAGAGTAGAGTAGAGTAGAGTAGAGTAGAGTAGAATAGAATAGAATAGAATAGAATAGAATAGAATAGAATAGAATAGAATAGAATAGAATGGAATAGAATAGAATAGAATAAACGAGGTTGGAAGAGACCTTCCTTTGAGATCATCAGGTCCAACCTATCACCCAACACCATCTAATCAACTAAACCATGGCACCAAGCACCTCATCCAGGCTCTTCCTAAACACCTCCAATGATGGTGACTCCACCACCTCCCTGGGCAGCACATTCCAGTGGCCAATCTCTCTTTCTGGGAAGAACTTCTTCCTAACATCCAGCCTAAACCTCCCCTGGTGCAGCTTGGAATTGTATCCTCTTGTTCTGGTGCTGGTTGCCTGGGAGAAGATACACTGTTCAAACCCTAAACATCATTTTTTTGGGGGCAGGCTATGAGGGAGAAATGAAAGGGAGAAAACTTTCTAGAGGTTTGGTGGCTTTTTTTTCTTGGTTTTTGTTTAAAAAGTAATTTATTTTTTAAATTATTATTATTATTATTATTTTGGAACAACTTATTATTTTGCATATCCTGAGCACTGAATAAAGGGTAAAGAACTTATTAACTGAATGAAGAAACTGACTAAAGGGTAAAGAACTTATTAAATTGCATATTCTGAGCTTTGAATAAAGAAAGATTAAACAGATAAGGAACTTATTTGGTTGATAAAGGGATATTCACTTCAAAATACTTACAAGCTATAAGAATGAATAATAACTAAAAACTGACCAAAACTGAACAATAAAACCCCACCCAAACCAGTCTGAGATCCCTATGCTGTGACATCTAAATCAGATCCCTCTTGTCAGTGTCAAAGTTTGGTGTCCATGGGTGACCAGGTTTATTCTCAAAACCACCTGCAGATATCTGTAAATTACATTATAATATGTAAGTTATGTTAAAAATATCTGTATGAAGTATCTCCTTTTAAAAATTGTTATTATCTCTTTCACAGAATCACAGAATTCTCAGGGTTGGAAGGGACCTCAAGGATCATCCAGTTCCAACCCCCCTGCCATGGCCAGGGACACCTCACACTGGATCAAGCTGCCCAGGGCCACATCCAGCCTGGCCTGTAAAACCTCCAGGGATGAGGCTTCCACCACCTATTTAGCAGCATTGCAAAGGATCACAGAGGCAAAGCTCTTGCTACAAGGAATAAAATGCTTACACTTCAAAACTGAGCAGAAGCTTTCTCTTTTGGGCAGGTAGTGTTGTGTTGGATCACTTTACCTCATTTGCATGGTTTTAGAATTATCCTTTTGCTTTCTCTCCAGGGTGTTGGTGGTGTTTGAGAGCTCAGATTGTCTCATCTCATTCAGAGTATTCTTGGCCTGTTGTATTGCTGCTGTAGCCAACCAGTATTAAGAGGAAAGACAAGACAGGGCAGTGAGGATTACATGCTTGAGCTAGAATTTCCCTTTCTTCTCTTTACCTCCTTGAAAGTATTCTTACAGCTTAGTGCAGGTATAAGTGACTGGTTCCTAGCTTATCTTTTGTATTTTAATAAGGTTGCTGAATTAAGTCAGAGCTGGATACAAACTTGGGAGTGCTGCTGACTGAGAGCAGATTTGGGGTCTCATAGGCTGGGTTTTAATTTGGATGATTGACACTGTGGGGGTCCAAATTTTATTATCGATTTATTCCAATGAGTTCCTCAGATTTGTTCAGGCTTCCTGGACATGAGTGGGCTGGTCTCAGGCGGCCCAGCTTTGAGTGGGGTGTTCAAACAGATGTCTCCAGGCATCTCTGCCAATTTAAAGTATTCTGTGTTTGTACAGAAAGAAGGAGACGGGTGGAAACACAGAATCATAGAATGGTCTGGGTTGGAAGACACCTCCAAAGGTCATCCAGTCCAACCCCTTCTGCAGTCAGCAGGGACATCCTCAACTAGATCAGGTTGCCCAGAGCCCTGTCAAGCCTCACCTTGAATATCTCCAGGGACAGGGCAACTTGTTCCAGTGTGCCACCTATTCCTAGAATCCAATCTCAATCTGCTCTTTTCTAGTTTGAAGCCATTGTCCTCATCCTGTCACCACAGGTGTTTGTAAACAGACTTTCTCCACCCTTCTTGGAGCCCCCTTCAGGTACTGGCAGGCTGCTATTAGGTCTCCCTGGACC
Organism: Dryobates pubescens; assembly: GCF_014839835.1. Classification (NCBI taxonomy): domain Eukaryota; kingdom Metazoa; phylum Chordata; class Aves; order Piciformes; family Picidae; genus Dryobates; species Dryobates pubescens. The sequence continues at coordinate 2,331,734 of NC_071657.1, forward strand.
CTTCTCTTCTCCAGACTGAACACCCCCAGCTCCCTCAGCCTGTCCTCACAGAAGAGCTGCTCCAACTCCTTGACCATTTTTGTGGTCTTCCTCTGGACTCTCTCCATCAGGTCCATGTCCTTCCTATGCTGAGGGCTCCAGAGCTGGACGCAGTACTCCTGGTGAGGTCTCTCCAGAGCAGAGCAGAGTGGCAGAATCACCTCTCTCCATCTGCTGGCAGTGCTGCTTTGTATGCAGCCCAGGCTGCCACTGGCCTTCTGTGCTGCAAGCTCACTCTGCCTGCTCCTGTCCAGCTTCTCCCCCACCAGCACCCCCAAGCCCTTTTCCACAGGGCTGCTTTCTATCCCCTCATCCCCCAGTCTGTATCGACAGTGAGGGTTGTTCCAGCCCAGCTGCAAGACCCTGCCCTTGCTCTTGTTGAAACTCATGAGGTTCATCTCAGGTTCACGCATCTTAAGGTCTGTGGAGCCAAAGCTGAGTCTTTTTGCAGAGGCTGAAGATCATCATTTGGCAATTTACTAGGCAGACACAGCAGTCTGAGCTTCCAGAATCAACCCTACCACAGTATTTACCCCTGCAGTAACTTCACAGACTTCAGCCGTGGTGACGCTGGGTCAGCTTAGTAAGTTGCTTGTTTTTATTCATAGAGTTTCTTATAGCCTGTGTATTAAAGTTTGGGGTGTAGCAGAACAAAGAGTGGATGAGACCCTGTTGCTGCTCATAAAGTTGGGGAATTGGCACCCAAAACGAGGAGGTGCTTTCTGAAAGCCCTTTCTGAAAGGCACTGAGTCAGGAAGGTTATTTACTCTTGTGGTTTTCTCTTTCCAAACTTGAGTAAGTTGAATAGGAGCAGGGTAACAAAAGTACAATGCTTTAAAAAGACAAAAAGGCAAGAATTTAGAAAGCAGCTTCATCTTTTTTTTTTCATTTATGTTCATGAAACAGAACACAGATTATTTCTCTCTTCTTCCTTTCCCCTCTATGCATGCTTGTGGTTCATTGGCATCTTGGGAGGCAGATATTACCAGTTCTGATAGACTTACTTTCATGCATTTACCCTGTTCAGAGAGCTAGCATTTAGTCAAAAACTGCAGAGTGTGTTACTCTGCAGCACTTCAGCTGTGCATTTAAATTCTAACAGCAAGCTTTAAATAAGAGATTTTAATGCAGGAAGCCACAGAATATCAGAATGGAGTCTCTTGATAATTTTACTGTGCAAGGGCCAACCAGAGTTGTCTGGAACAGATGGAAATCTTTGGAAATTGGTCTGGAATTGTGGGTTTTTTTCCACCTGTAGGATGATGTGAGGTGACATGAGAGAGGTGTTCAGGAGGAGACTTGATGGGGTGCCTGGTGCCATGGTTTAGTTGTTTTGGTGGGTTGGATTCGTTGATGGGTTGGACATGATGATCTTGAAGGTCTCTTCCAACCTGGTCTATTCTATCCTATCCTATCCTATCCTATCCTATCCTATCCTATCCTATCCTATCCTATCCTATCCTATCCTATCCTATCCTTTTCTATTCTATTCTATTCTAAGTATGGCTGTAATAAATTGTTAACAATGCAGGTAAATAGGAAAGGATCTAATTTATATAAACTATTTTTTAAATTATTTTTTTCTTTTGTAGGTTTTTTGGTTTTTTTTAATTTGGTTTCTTGTTGGTTTTGGTGGGTTTTGTTTGCTTGGGGTTTTGTTTGTTTGGTTGGTTTGGTTTGGTTTGGTTTGGTTTACTTTGATGCCTTAATAGCATAGAATCATAGAATCAGTCAGGGTTGGAAGGGACCACAAGGATCATCTAGTTCCAACCCCCCTGCCATGGGCAGGGACACCCCACACTACATCAGCCTGGCCAGAGCTTCATCCAGCCTGGGCTTAAACACCTCCAGGGATGGAGCCTCAACCACCTCCCTGGACAATCCATTCCAGGGCTTCACCACTCTCATGGTAAAGAACTTCCTCCTCATGTCCAGCCTGAATTTCCCCACCTCCAGCTTCATTCCATTCCCCTTAGTCCTATCGCTACCTGAGATCCTGAAAAGTCCCTCCCCAGTATTCTTGTAGGTCTCCTTCAGATCCTGGAAGGCCACAATTAGGTCACCTCAGAGCCTTCTCTTCTCCCGACTGAACAGCCCCAACTCTTTCAGTCTGTCCTCATAGAAGAGGTGCTCCAGCATCCTGTATCTGGATAGTCAAAAGCAGATCTAATGATGCAGTATTTATTCTCACTATTATAGAATAGAGTAGAGTAGAGTAGAGTAGAGTAGAGTAGAGTAGAGTAGAGTAGACTAGACTAGACTAGACTAGACTAGACTAGAATAGAATAGAATAGACCAAGGTGGAAGAAACCTTACTCTTTTCATGTATCCTGTATTTCAAAATGCTGTTGTCTAAGCACCCATTTCATTTGACTGGACTACATGCATATGTGGTGCTAACCCTATGTTTGTGTGTTTTCTGTGTTAGAGCATTTATGAAGACTTTAGAAAACAGTGATAAAAATAAGAATGCTCAGAATAAGATCTTTTTGATTACTGTGGGGAGGATTTCACCATTATACTATGAGGGAAGTGGTTTTATTTTGTTGATGTAGCTTTGTGTTACATCGGTGTGCACTTGTGGCCAGTGGTCTCCTGAGGTGCAAGAAGAGTGTGGTCAGCAGGTCAAGGGAGGTTCTCCTTCCCCTCTACTCTGCTCTAGTGAGGTCATGTCTGCAGTGCTGGGTTCAGTTTTGGGGACTCCAGTTCAGAAGAGACGGGGAACTGGTAGAGAGAGTCCAGTGTAGGGCTACAAAGAGGCTGAGGGGCCTGGAGCATCTCTCTGAGGAGGAAAGGCTGAGAGCCCTGGGGCTGTTGAGCCTGGAGAAGAGCAGCCCCAGAGGGGATCTGATCAATGCTTATCAATAGCTAAATGGCAGGGTCATGAGAATGGGTCCAGACTCTCTTTAGTGGGGCAACAGCCACAAATTAGAGCCCAGAAGTTGCATCTAGACATAAGGAAAAACTTCTCTGTAAAGTTGCCAGAACCCTGGAGCAGGCTGCCCAGAAAGTTTGTGGAGTCTATTTCTCTGGAGAATTTCCAGACCTGTCTGGACATTGCAGTCCTAGGCTTTTGTTGTAGTTTGAGCTGGGTGCCCCCCTGGGGCATTCACTTCCTGTGTCCAGAAGTCCAGCCCAGAGGGATGGACACAGGAAATTGTGTATTTCCTACCATAATTCTTTGCACCACTATAAGATCCAGTGCGGAGTCTGGCACTTCCTCTTTCCTTCCCTCTCCGAGACTTGGTAACTGGGGGAGAGATCTCCCGGCCATGGGCCTGATTAGGCCCAAGGCCACAGGGGGATGGGCAGTCTCAGGCCTGGCCAGCTGAGACTAGCCCAGCAGAGGGAGAGGGAAGAAGGAGCCCTGGGGGTTTTGCATGCACCCTCAGGTGGGGATGGGATCTTTCTTTGTCACTGCGCTTTGGGTTTTCTGTAACATTCACTGCTTTCTATTTAAACTTTCATCACTTTTGCAATCCGTTTGTCTGAGTCGTTATTTCTGCCTGTGCTGGGGAGGGGACCTGCCCCAACCCATTACAGCTTTATAGCAGGGAGGCTTGACTAGATGATTTCCAGAGGTCTCTTTCAACCACCACAGTCCTGAGATTCTGTGATTCTCTGTTGGGAAAGGAGAGCTCCCTTTATAAAGCAATATGGGTGCTGTGTCTGTTTAGATTATTCTGTGAAGTCTTAAGGGAAGCAGATGTTTGGACACCTGACAATAGCAGTTTCAAAGATATTGCCTTAAACTATGTTTCTATTTTTAAAAGCCTAGAAGAAAAAGGTAGGGTTGGAAGATGGTGGGCAGAGGCATGCAGGAAACAGTTGTGAACAGCATCCTTTGGAGAGCTTCCTAGCTTACTATAAACACAGATGTACTGTGCATCAGTGTGCAGCTCATAGAATTGTTTTGGTTGGAAAAGGCTTCTGAGGTCATTGAGCTCAACCATTCTCTAGCTCTACCAAATCTGGTGCTAAACCATGTCCCTCAGCACCACATCTCTTGAGTCTTTTAATCACCTCCAGGAATGGGGACTCAGCCACTTGCCCAGGGAGCCTGTTCCAGTGTTTGAGAACCCTTTCAGTGGAGAAGTCTCCTCTAATATCTAATATAAATCTGCCCTTGTGCAACTTTGAGGCCATATGTTCTTGTCCTATTGCTCGACTTGCTTCAGACTGAGCTTGGAGATGAGCTCAACAAAAGTGGAATTTTTAGAAGGGCTAGTGGGTTGTTTGCATTGTGGTCACTGCAGCTCCTATAGACACAGCTGAGCTAAGCTTCCTCACTGGGTGCTGCTGGCATAGTCACAGCTACAGCACAGAGTGTGGAGCAGGCCACCACACGAATATTTACACAGCTGCTGGAGAGCAGGATCTGCAGCCTGCTGAGTTTTATGCTACTATGGCCACTGGTATGCAGATGCTTAAGGGATGCAGTTGCACAAACACTACTGTTCTTGGTCTCTTTTTGTGGCCATGGGGATGCTGAAACCTTGAAATAAAGTGAGTTGCAAAGACCCTTCATATGGCACCAAATGGGCAGATTTCAGAACCCATCTCAATGGGGCACAGCACTTCTGACAATTAATCTGAGAGATGAAATCAATTAGCTGGACAGAACAATGGTGAACAGAATAATATGGCTTCCCAGACCTGAGGATAGCCACAAACTACCTGAGTGCTCCTGAAAATGCTGCCTTCACAGCTCTTTGAGAGTAGCTGCTTTTCTGTGGTGGCAACACCAGTCAATCAGAATTTCCATCCTAATGATGGAAATAAAAACAAAAACTGCATTAAAAAAATAAACAGTTTAGTATTTTCCTACTAAAATGGATCAAAATTTCTACCACCTTCTCACAGATGTGGGATGTGGTTTAGTGGTGATCTGGCAGTGAGGAGTTAATGATGGGACTCCATGATCTTAAAGGTCTTTTCCAACCAAAATCATTCTATGTTTCTATTCAGCATGACTCTAAAAGCCTGACAATACCATTTTGCAATCTCTTTTAACACTGATCTCATGATGTCCACACCCATTGTGGGAGCAAGTAATTCAATTTTTCATTATCAGTGTGGCTTCCACAGGTGAGTGCCAAAATAAACAGTCATAGAATGTGTATCACTGAATGGAGAGATTACATCTGTGGGACTGTAGCCACTCCCAAGTTTGGTGGCAGAAAATAATTATTAGTGCACCACATATGCACTTCTTGTTCCTTGAATGGGGTTTGGGTTTGTTTTTAAGGCATTGTAGAGGGGTAAGGAGGGCAGAACTGCTCATCATAGCAGGATTGCCCCCACATCACTGGTACTTGCGTAAAGTGTATCCGCTTTCTTAATCAATAGTCCTTACAGAACCTGAGTTTCAACTGCTTGACCTGCCACTTTAATCTGAGATAGTCTTTTTGGACATCTGTGTTGTCACAGTGCAGGTTTGGGTTTTCAAATGCAGTATGGAAGAAATAAAACCCAGCCTTTACTGTGGAGTCTGTTTACAAAGGTACCTGCTGGGTGAAGGTCTGGTGCATAAACACCAGCCAGCTCGCTTTCAGGAGCTGTTTCAACTGGTGGCCCAGGTCTGACGCAAAAAGTGGGTGACATTCTAAGAGTACCACAGATCAATTGATTCAGTGGTAGCCCAGGTGTAGCTCAAATAGGTTTCCCTGCTGATTGAAGGGGGATTGGACTAGATGCTCTTCAAGGTCCCTTCCTAGATGCTCTTTAAAAGGTCCCTTCCAACCCAAACCATTCTGGTTCTGTATTGTAAAGGCACATTTTGTAAAAGCTAGAAAATGCATTTTGGTTTAACTTTGTTTCATTCCTGCCCTACCTTTAGGAACCAAAGGACCTTTGGTTAAGATATTTCATGGTTTGTTTCAGTTGAAGTAAATCTGTGTGAACCTTCTAGAAAGCACTGGAGTTTGACTGCATCCCATGTATTTGTTGCTACTGGCCGACCCACTGTAATTTAAAAACAGGTGAAAGGAGTCGATGCCAGCTCTCAGATTCCTCTGAGATAAGCAGAGCTAAAGCAGCAAGGGTTTTATCAGGAGAGGCACGGTAGCTTTAATTGCCATTCTTTCTTTAATAGGTGTTCAGGGACAATTAGAGGTATATTGATCTACCATCAGCGTGGTTCAACGGAGTCCTGAAACTCAAGAGCTTCTTTTTTTATGTTAATTAATAGAGAGAAGCCAGTGTGAAACAGCACATGAGTTCATTTCATAAGATGGAATTATTTCAAAGAAAAGGAGCTAGAAGTATGATCTGAAAGAAAAAGTTCCCCCAAAACCCCCAAAATAGAATAGAATATAATAGAATAAACCAGGTTGGAAGAGACCTGAGGATAGCCACAAACTACCTGAGTGCTCCTGACAATGCTGCCTTCACAGCTCTTTGAGAGTAGCTGCTTTTCTGTGGTGGCAACATCAGTCAATCAGAATTTCCATCCTAATGATGGAAATAAAAACAAAAACTGCATTAAAAAAAATAACAGCTTTGTATTTTCCTACTAAAATGGATCAAAGAACAAACCAATATTAATATACAAATGAGCACTTAACATTATCCTAGTAATTTCTCATGGCTCATGTGGCACGTTCTCTGTTTTCAGATAATCTGATTTTCCTTGTTTTACCTCATTTGCTCACCTTTTTTTTGACAGTAATCATAAACATATATATATATATTTAATTCATTATCCATGGTCCCTAGGCTCTTCTTTTGGTTGGAATGCCCAAACACCCATCTCTGCCCCCTTTCCACCTGGCTTCTCCTTGCTTTAAAACCCTGCTGGAAAATTTCAGCAGCACATTGATTCGCTCACTGCTCCGTCTTTGAAGCCTCCCACGATCTCCCATGATCAGAGATCAAAATGAAAAGTAAACGTGGCTTTGTGTAATCAATAGCACTTAAGATGGAGTGAGTTGCAGACTGGAGAAAATAAAGTAATTAATTTGTTCATAACTTATCACAATGCATTTACATCTCGCTGTGGTAAGCAGTTGCTGGATGCGTTTGTGAGGAAGATCAGGGACTGCGATAAATTGCTGTTGGATTTTGACCGTTTCTCGATGTGCTTTTAGGCTCCCAGCTTCCTATGAAACGCAGACTGGATCAAGAAAATCAGAGTTTTGTAGCTTTGCAGGCTGAGCAATGCTTGTCTGGGTCCTCTCCCTGTCCTCTCTATTCCTGCATTTTGAAGACAGTCGGTGACAGAAGGAGGGTCGGAGTCATGGAATGGATTGTCTCTAATCGTTCCCATTAAGACTGGTCGTGAAAGACCACAGAGGGCATTTCTGTGGCTCCTCTCACTCCAGTGTTTTCGCACTGCTGTGCCTGTCGTCTGCTTACAACCCTCTGTGAGCAGACTGACAAGAGATCAGAAACTTAACTGCTTCAAAACCAGGGAGAAAAACCCTTAAAGCTTTCCTCCTTCTGCAACCGTAGAGGCATATGAAGAAGTTCGAACAAGTTTTAGAGAGCAAATCCAAGAAGCCAGGATTGAAGTGAGGCAGTTGGGAGCTGAAGAAGGCTCTTTCATTTCACAGAACCACAGAATCACAGAATCACAGAATGTCAGGGGCTGGAAGTGACCTCAAAAAGTCATCCAGTCCAAGTCCCTGCCGGAGCAGGACCACCTAGAGCAGATCACACGGGAACACTTCCAGGCAGGTCATGAATATCTCCAGAGAAGGAGATTCAACAACCCGCCTTGGCAGCCTGTTCAGTGTTCTGTTACCCTCACAGAGTAAAAATTTTTCCTCCTGTTTCCATGGAACTTCCTATGCCTCAACTTCTACCCCTTGCCCCTTGTCCTGTCATTGGGCATCACCCAGCAGAGCCTGGCTCCAGCCTCTGGGCACTCACCCTGCACATCTTTACAACCATCAATAAGGTTAGCCCCTTGCCTCCTCTTCCCCAAGCTAAAGAGCCCCAGCTCCCTCAGGCTCTCCTCCTAAGGAAGGTGTTCCACTCCCTTCATCATTTTTGTGGCATTTAGCAGCCAGCACATTGCATGTGACAAAGGTAGTCATCTCCACTGCTCTTGGAGATGGAAAACTAAGAGTAAATGGGGCTGGGAGTCTAGTTTGGACCTTCTTCCTTGGAACAGCTACAAGCTGCTCACAAAGACACCCATCAGTTTTCTATTGCAAGCCCTACGATTGCCGTTGTGGGGGGGAGCTAAACCTTCATGAGACCCATTTTAGATTAAATTGGTAAGGAAACAATTTGACACGTGCAGAGTGCACCCTGCTTTATTTTGTAATCTGTTCCCCGTGTAGGCAAGCCGTTGCTTGCACTTCCCAGCAGCTCACACGGGAGCCAAGCCCTCTAGGGTGACTTCCATTGGTGACAGCGCGCAGGGCTTGTGCTCTCAGCGGGGTGGCTCTGCTCTCACGCTCCTCTGTACGGGGAAATGGTCTCTTGGTTTGGTCTTTTTGCCCTTTCTAGTCAGCCCTTTCTGACTGTAGCTAAGGAAATTTCACTGTCCTCTTTTTTTTCCCTGTCAGGTGAACTTGAGTATCACAAGCAGTTAGAGGTAGCAAACAAAATCTTTTGTCCTGCCGAGGCAAATATTAAAATACCTCCGTGGAATAATTTCCTACATATCCCTATGGAATATATTTTCCTAAGGAATACTTAAAATATCCCTGTGTAATATTTTCCCCCCCTTTGGAATATTTTTCTACACATCCCTATGGAATATATTTTCCTGTGGAATACTTAAAATATTCCTGTGGAATATTTACTTCCCCTGTGGAATATTTTCTTATATATCCCTGTGGAACATTATTTTTTCCCCATGGAATAGTTTCTCATGTATCCCTATGGAATATATTTTCCAGTGGAATATTTAATAGATCCCTGTGGAATATTATTTTTCCTATGGAATATTTTCCTATATATTCCTATGGAATATATTTTCCAGTGGAATACTTCAAATATTCCTGTGGAATATTTTCTTCCCCTTCGGAATATTTTCCTGTGTATTCCTATGGAATATATTTTCCAGTGGAATACTTAAAACATCCCTGTGGAATATTTTTTCCTGTGGAATATTTTCCTATATATTTCTATGGAATATATTTTCCAGTGGAATATTTAAAATACCCCTGTGGAATATTTTTTCCCCTATGGAATATTTTCCTATATATTCTTATGTAATGTATTTTCCAGTGGAATACTTAAAACATCACTGTGGAATATTTTTTCCCTATGGAATACTTTCCTATATATCCCTATGGAATATATTTTCTTGTGGAATACTTAAAATATTCCTGTGGAATATATTTTTTTTTCCCCCCTATGGAATATTTTTCTATATATCCCCATGGAATATATTTTCCTGTGGGATACCTAAAATATCCCTGTGGAATATTTTAAATGCCTATTTACAAGTCATTCAAGCACCAGTTGTCCCCACTCTTAGTTTGACACTTATCTTCTATGAAACATGGCAAACAGTATGAGGACCCAATTCTTCCTCTGCTTCATTTAAGCCCTCGCTTCTGTAACATGTAACATGTAAATTGAGTGACACATATAATTTATCCTCCTTGATTTGTATTACAAATGGGTTGCTGTTCCCTTTTATCACACACATTTTGTAGCTTTTCAGCATAACTATGGTCCCATGTTGTTTAAATAGTGTTGGTGGACATCATCACTCTTTCATGTACGGTAGGTGTGTGAAAAGGCTTGCTTACACATGATTGTTTTAACATACCAAGTTTATGCTTAGAATGTCCTGGGAGATGTTTATCTGTACATTAGGTTGTTGTGTTTGCCCTTTGTGATAGTAAATGTTGTATATTTGATGACTTGTTATTAGAAGGACCTTCAGTTTGGAGTTTTCTGTTTCTTTGCTGCTTTCTTTAAAGGCAAGTTCGTCTGAGATTTAAGGCTATTGTTAATGCCACATCCTATAGGAAATGTTCTTAAGGATGATATCAGTGGTGTCCCAAAGATATCTTCACTGGAGAAGCAGGTCAAATCCTGCATAATTTCCCCCTGTAACATTTTATTCCTAGAATCTCTAGAGTGGACAATGCATGGTAAGGATTATCACAGAATCACAGAAACATTCAGGTTGGAAAAGACCCTCAGAATCACCAAGTCCAACCCAGATCACTACTCTACAAGCTTCACCCCTAAGCTGTATCCCCAAGCACCACAAACAAACCACCTTTAAATACCTCCAGGGCTGGTGATTCCACCACTCCCTGGGCAGCACAGTCCAGTGCCTGACCACTCTTGTTGGGAAAAAACTGTTTCCCAATATCCGCTCTAAACCTATCCAGTTGCAGCTTGAGGCCATTCCCTCTTGTTCTATTACTAATTACATGGGAAAAAAGACCAGCACCAGCCTCTCTACAGTGTCCTTTCAGGTAGCTGTAGACAGCGATGAGGTCTCTCCTCAGCATCCTCTCTTTCTCCTGAAGGCTATGGAATTAGGATTTGTATCTTCAAACTGTTGTAAATAACCCTTCCGAATGATGTAATTAACTTGGGGAAAGAGGACGATTTTCTTCCCACCTATGCAACATCCATGCATTTTGTTAGGAATACAAATGATACAAGGAAGGAATCATTTGTGATGCTCCTTTAATCCCTAGATTCCTTTCTCTCTCTGAAAGACCCAGCTCATTTTGGATAGCTTGGTTATAGAGCACTTGGGTCAGTTATGTGCGCACGTTATCCAACCAAAGGGTTTGTCTTGGGGTACATTATCTGTAGTTATGTTGCTGCCAAGGTCAATGAAATCAAGCAGATTCCAATAGTAGGATCCACCCTACCATTATAATGAAGTCAGCCTGATATTCCCACATGTTTTTGTGAGGAAGTGGTGTTTGGGGGCTCTAGGTGGAAATTCATAGATTCATAAATTGGAACCACCGGTAGGAATAAAAATATACTCTGCAGAGATACAATGCTCATCACTCTCCCCCTCTTATTACCAGCGTATTATGTACACATATGATGTATGGGAAGTGCTTTCACCACTCAGTTCATGAAATTATGTCCAAAGGCTGAGAAACACAAGCTGCTTTTTGTCTGGATGTTGAACATCTTCAATTCTTAACCATTTTTGCAGGACAGAAGGCGGCTTCTAGGGCCAACTGGAGACACTTAATGCATAAACCTGCTTCAACATGCAGTATCTAATGGATTAATTTTGGTGTTTGGATGACAAAAAAAAAAGGGGCTGACTTTATGTCAGTATGAACTAAGATCAGTGGTTTCTCTGTTACTCATTTCTTTTGATTGTGCTTAGGATTTATCCTGCGTGCCAATCAATATTTGGAGTTACACACAGTCGGTGACATATCATTTGTGTCCCGCAGAAATCACACCGGCCCTGAGCTGGAAACAGAGGTTAATGGATAGTTAGGCTGCTCCTTGCTTTTTGGTATTAGCTTTTGCTCTCTATGAGAGTGCTCATCAACAAATTCCTCCATGCAGCACCTAACAAAGTGGTTTTGTATTACACTAGGCAGGTTTTCAAAGCTACCTAGGTGCTTTAGCACTGGAAAAAATAAGATCATGCAGTTGTTTGGAGGTTTTAATCAAGGGCAGTGTGTTTAGATCATCTAGATGGCCCTGAAAATAATTTTGAATCTATTGAGTGGTGTTGGGTTTCTTTAAATTATTTCAGTCCTTGATTAAAAAAACAATTATAAAAACCTTTTTTTTTTTTTTTTTGGTTTAGTGCTTAATTTCAATTAGATGTGGGGGTTTGTAAGTAACAAGAAAATTCCTTTGCACCTCTGTAAGCACAGAAAAGGTGCTTAAAGTACCAGCACATAAATGTTGTCCAAACTCCCTTTGACTGCTAAGCATAATGCATAAAGCAGAATTGGATTTATAGAGGTTTTCATGGTTATACCTGCACTTTCTTTCCTCAGGTCTTTCAGGCATGTTGTGGTGGGTTGAAGTTTCCCTCCAGCATTAACAGCATTGTGTTTTGCTGTCAAATAAATAGTTGGTCCAATATTTTAGTAGTGATATTAAATAATGTTAGTTTAATATAGTTAATATATAACTATATTAATTTTTCCATTTAATTTAACTGCCTCTACTTCTTAGGCTTCTCCCCGGTGTGGCTTGGGGCTCAGGGATATGAATGAAGAAACTCTCTGCTAAGAAAAGGTAAGGGAAGTGTGGTCACAGATAGGCAAACCCTGAGGTCTCTGAGAAAACTCTGTAGTCAAAGAGAGGACATAAAGATTCAGAGGAAGCCTTGTAGAGAATAAAGGGCTGCCAGTGCTTTTGAAGATAGATATTTGCTTCAAGACATTAACTAATGATTAATCCATACCCAAGGAGTTTTTCATCGTTTTGAGCAAGAAAATGTAGTTGGCCAAAAATATTGGGTTTGTTTGGTTTTGCTTTGGTTTGGTTTGGTTTGGTTTGGTTTTTCCCTTGGAAAGCCTAAACTAGATATTTGGAGAGACTTCCTCTGAGAAATTATCTTTTTCATTTGTTTGTTTGTTTTTAATTCGAGGTTGTAAAAAAAATCCAGTTGTTTTCTCAAAAATCAATCTCCTAAATGTATCTTCTCCCGTTGGAATACAAGCATGGAAAAATCACCTATCATTCAAGAACCCTGGCTGAGATTCCAAGTGTTTCTGTGCCACCAGAAGTGCCCTTTGCTGTACAGAAGGAACATTCTAATGACTTGCTTCTACTAACTGAAAGCACATTGAAAGGGCAAAAATCACCCGATTTAGGATTCTGGATTACTAGGATCTCTCATTCCTTCTGCCCTCCCAAAACACTGTGTTGCTCCTGAATGGCTAAGAGAACAAAAATAATACTTTACAATACAAATATATTTCAGGAAGTGATTTGAGTGGACAAATATTTAAAACAGCATAAAATAAATTCAGATTAAAAAAAACCCCACACATTTGGACAGCTGAGGAGCTGCCAGGACTGATCAGTCAGCTATACACTTGTACTGAAAACACATCAGTGAAGGCACTGCTGACCAGTGAGACTCCTCACCCTAAATGGGTACTGAGGTACCCTTCTCATCTGGTTCCTACTCATGCTTCCAGCCTGTTCACAGGTTGTGCCTGAGTTTCCATGGTGGAACGGTGTCAAAGTCAATGAACAAAATGCAGTTTGTGGTGCCTGTTCCTCAAATGTGATACAAATGTGAATATGTTGGAAATGTTTAGGTGGTTTTGTACCGTGACATGAAGCTCTGTTTTGTTGCTTACCATTCTTATCAGCAAGCCCTGGATTAAGTTTTTTATCACCTGCAAATAATCTGACTTGCAGAGGAAGCAAGGTTCCTGGTGTCGTCTGCTCTCTGCACTTACCACTACACTTTCTCAAGGTACTTCTGACTGAAGTCCCATCTGGCTTTAACTCTATTGCTGCAAGGTAGGTGTCAGCTTCTCCTGCTTTCTTTATTTTGTATTTTATTAATTTCCCTTTGATAAGCCCCCTCCATGCTGGATAGGCAATAATCTTTATGGTATGGATGTTTCCCCTTTCAGCCTTACGCAGGGGAAAAGCCCTTTATAGGCAGTGGTGCCCTCCAGGCAAGGTGCTTTTTGCTTACTAAAAATACTTTTTTACTTTTCTTACTAAAAATACTTTAAGATTCTGCCTTTGTAGTAAATCTGGAAAGTACCACATTCTTGGTGGGACTGTAGGAGACAAGGGGGATTTTGTCCCAGCTTCATCTGCAGAGCGGTTGACACACATGCTGGAATAGCAGTTACTACAGTGACTTACCCTAGGGTTGAGCACCTGGATTGCTGAAAAAACCCCCAAACCCCAAGTTCCTAAAAGTCTTTTGCTGATACATGCAGGCAAGGTTGGCCTATTTAGATATTATATTATGTTATGTTATGCTATGTTATGCTATGTTATGTTATGTTACATTATGTTATGTTATGTCATGTCATATCATATCATATCATATATCATATCATATTATATTATATCATATATCATATCATATTATATTATATCATATCATATCATATCATATCATATTTAAAAACTACAGCATTAACATATGTTGTAGTTAACACATGTTGCTCAGTTCCAGTTTTAAGCCTGCTTTGACTTTCCTTTGGAGATATCTGCCGTGCTTTCTACACCTACACCTAAAATCTGTTGCAACAGATTCAGTAGCACCTTACCTCAAGACTAACTTACTTCAAGACTAACTTCAAGAAGGTCCTTGCAAGGCATCTACAGGCTGGTTTTAGAGGCATGAAAAGCAACGAGGTGTCCATTTTCCAACTGAATTAAAATTTATTAATGGACTTGCTGTTATTATGTACATGACTGCCCTAAGAAAAGTCCTCTTACAACTGGAGGTGGCTATAGGCCACATAAAGTCACTAAATGTATCTTTTATTACATCTCTGCTGGTTTCCTGATTGTTGCTATCTGGAGCATAACGGCAGTGACTCAACCTCTCTGCTGTTTCACTGGTTGAAGTCTGATGGAAGGGATTAGGTGACACATCAATGCATCCACCACAAAAAAGCAAAGGAAAAGGTGCACTGTATTCCCAGATCTGCTGTGCAGACTCTGCATAAGATTGACAAAGGAAGGTGAGAGTGTTCTGAAACACAAAGCTGAAGCAGAGGTCCATTGTAGTACCTCTCAGCATAGTTAGGCTGCTTACATCTAAAATGCTGAGCGTTTTGCAAGTTGCCTGAGGTACCTTGAAAAAGGCCATTTGCTAGGCTGACAACTCAGGAGGTAACTTGGCTCAAGCAAAAGCACTGCATTAAGCAGAGAAAGAAATTTTTCTGGTTTAGCTCAGGAAATCCTGAAACAGCTTTGCAACCTCTTGCATTGTTTGCATTCTTTTGTATTACTGCTTATGCATAATATTTTAATTTTTTTTTGTGGAGAAAAATAATTGCAACCTTCCACTTGTTTAGGCTGTTATTAGCTTTCCTAAGGACTAAGGTGTGAAGTTATGGTTTTCAGAACATGGGGCATTGCAGCAGCATCTATTTCTTTTGTGGACTCTGCTCCAAAATTAAAAGATAAAAATTTAGCAACAGTTGAACAATTTTCCAGATTTTCTTTTCATACTTCTTGGTTTTAATTTTTTTCTCTCTCTCCCCCCACCTTTTTTTTTGTTTTCCCTCAGAAAAGGAATATTTTTTTTGATTGAAAACTTATATACTGCATGTATTGCTCAATACAGAAAAAAAAGTATTCTTCTTTCTTCTTCTTCTCCTTCTTTCTTCTCCTTCTTCTCCTTCTTCTCTTCCTCTTCCTCCTCCTCCTCCTCCTCCTTCTTCTTCTTCTTCTTCTTCTTCTTCTTCTTCTCCTTCCCCTTCTCCTTCTCCTTCTCCTTCTCCTTCTCCTTCTCCTTCTCCTTCTCCTTCTCCTTCTCCTTCTCCTTCTCCTTCTCCTTCTCCTTCTCCTTCTCCTTCTCCTTCTCCTTCTCCTTCTCCTTCTCCTTCTCCTTCTCCTTCTCCTTCTTCTTCTTCTTCTTCTTCTTCTTCTTCTTCTTCTTCTTCTTCTTCTTCTTCTTCTTTCTTCTTCTTCAAATTTAACTTTTCATTCTTCAAATGTTGCAGATAATCATTATTAAATTTTTTTCCCTCTGGAACCTTAGTGTTGACTTATTTTGAAGTTTCATTTAAACCCAAGGTAGTTTCCCCCTCTTATTAAGCAGGCTTTGATCATGGAAACGACCTCTGCGAATGTTAACTTCATACATGTGAATGCTGCAACTGGCGTGGAGCAATGCTCATGTTTAATGTAAAGCATTCAATTATTTCAGGGAAAAGTATTCAGAGGGTCTATAGTGGGTTTAAATGTACAAATTTGTGTTATTTCAAAGATAAGGAGCCAGAGTAATTGCCAGAGCCAGCAGTAAAATTGTGCAGGTCCCTGCTAGTGCACACACAAAGAGATGCACTTTGTGACACCACCATCAATGATATGGAGACAACTGGAGCCAGAGCTCAGCAAGCATGAAGCACATGCACACAGGCATTTATTGTGAGTGAGTAATTTGTGTAGTCAAATTGAGTGGCCAGAAGCCATAAACAGTGCCTTAAAAACACCTATCTTAACTTTTAACCAGAATCACATTATAGCCAAACCACAGCATATCCTTCAAGAAAGCTTCCTAAACCTGTGAAGCCTTCAGTTAGAAGTGAGAGTACCAGCTAACTGTGTAATTGTATCACAAAAGCTAATACCCTATCAAAAAAGGAAGTATCTTCAGTTTGCATTTTAATCTACAGGGAGGGGATGAAAAAAAGCCCCAACCAAATCTATTTAATCATTCTGAAGGTGTTCATAAATCTGATGTTTTCTAGGTAGCACCCTGGCCTCTGGCATCCTAGCCTCTGGATGTAAACCTGGTTTAATAGGCAAAGGGGATAGGTCTTTCATGCTGTAGCTGGCATGGATGGGGAAAGGGAGGAAGATGCTGTCATCCTTTGAATAGATATTCAGGACAAAGAATATTTGCTGACTGCTCAAGTGATACCAAATTTCACATTTAACCTGTCATTATTTTTTTTAATCTCTGCCTTTTGCTTGACCTGCTTGAAGTTCATAAGGACCCATTGGCTCCTGGGATGAAAATCCTCCAGCAGCTCCATGTCCCTCTAATGCTGGGGGGCACCAGAACTGGATGCAGTGCTTGAGGTGGGGGTCTGATGAGAGCAGAGGGGCAGAATCACCTGCTAAAGCCATAATACAGTACAAGCCTATAGAAGCTCCAACGCTTGAACCAGAAACATCTATTTCTAGTAGATCTAGTGGAGCAGAAATCTCTCCACCTGATCTTTGCAATGTCTTGAGGGGGCTCACTTCTGGGTGTTGATGCCCACTCCACAATGTATCTCTAAGTAGCCTGTCAGTATCTTATACAAATACTTGTTAAATGCATGAGGATGAAGTCAGAAGTGGACTCCTCTCTGGTGCTGTGTTTTAGAAAATCCCACCACAAAAGCCTTAGAAAGGTGGATAAATTGATGGATAATTTGAAACCAGCTCCAAGTTTCCAAGCTGGAAACCAGCTCTTTATAAGAAACTGATTCCAAGTATGGGGGTTTTCCTGTGTTGTAGGAGACCTGATACACCATGAGGTGAATTAGGTTTTGCTAAAGAGCAGTTTGTCCTCATCTGGCTGTAAACTCTGAACCTTTACTAGCACTGCCCATGCTCTTCCCATCACCACACTCTCATAAAGGCAACAGTAAGAAAGTACACATGGCACCAGTATTTTGGGCTTGCACAGAAAGCACAGCAGTGTTCCACTTTGAAAAAACAAAAGCAAATCACTGAAATGTTGCCCTTACCTTCTAGTGCCTGGCATCCCAGTGTCTTCCAAAGGTGATGGACTTTTCCAGGGGTTGGACTAGATGATCTCCAGAGGTCCTTTCCAACCCTTTCCATTCTGTGTTTCTGTGATGGTGTTATTGACGCTGGTAGTTCCTACAATGTGTATTCCTCAGCTTTGTTTCGCTTTTATCCTTGCACTTGGTCTGACCAGACAAATATGAACCACAGACAGATCTGTTCAGTTAGGTTTGAAATTGAGCAGAGTGAGTCCTGCTATCCACAGGGAGAACTTTTAAGCCATGGTCTTTGGAGACACGTAATTCTTAGTCAACAAATTGTCCTCTCACTGGTGATTGATTTACTGTGATCTTTCCCACTAATCCTTTTTGTGATTCTCCTAATTAATTGATGAGGGGGATTAGTTTGAGTGTTTGTGGACAAAGGGCAAACCCAACCTTAAGGGAATGTATTTCCACCCTTTTCTGTTGCCCTTTCTTTTCTTCCCCTCTCTTTCATGTAATTACTACGTAGGAAGAAAATACTGCAAATATCAGCTAAAATGACTCATATCCGGGGTTTGCCAGGTACACCTCTCCTTGTATTTCTTTACACCTACATCTAAATGGGATCTTAAGAATGACAAATTCTGAACCTACCGTTTAAGGAAGCAAGAGATGCTTTCATGGTAGCGTGTCATTAGGTCCAGTTGAAACACAATCAAACAAAACTGAGCCTGATGCTTCTGGAAAGAAGTACTCATGAGCCTTTCTCCTTGTTCCAAGCTCTTTGGATATTAAGTCCTATTATCATTCTAGAGTTGATCCAAATATTCTTGGGCACAGAAGTGCATTTTTGTGGGCTTGCTACTCAGT
The DNA here is from genome assembly GCF_014839835.1 of Dryobates pubescens. Taxonomy (NCBI): domain Eukaryota; kingdom Metazoa; phylum Chordata; class Aves; order Piciformes; family Picidae; genus Dryobates; species Dryobates pubescens. Next base: position 2,349,943 of record NC_071657.1, read on the forward strand.
GCATTATGTCAGCTTTATGTATCATTGGTGATACTTGACCCTATAAAAAAAAAGAGCTGTGCAGGTTCGTGGTGCTTGATCTTGACTGCAGCCTTTGGTACAAAATCAGAGCTTCAGAACTTTCTGAACTGATTTGAACCAGCAAAATTACTTTGCACCAATTCAGCACAAGTGGCTACAGTGTTTTGTTTTGTTTTGTTTTGTTTTGTTTTTCTTTGTTTTGCTTTGCTTTGCTTTGCTTTGCTTTGCTTTGCATTGCTCTGCTTTGCTTTGGTTTGCTTTGGTTTGTTTTGGGTTTGTTTCGTTTGTGTTTGTTTTTTTTTTTTTCAATCTGGTAGAAGAAATCCTAAAGGCAAAGCTATTTCTTTATAAAACCACAGCCTCAAACAAAACTTTTGGTTTTGTTTCTACCAAAAAAGGATAAGCTTCAGCTTACAAGATACATATTTTACCAAAGTCCTTATGTCCTTATGGTGAATCCACCTCCACAGACTTTGAACACGCTATAGACCTGCTACAAGGGCTCCAAAATCTCTTTTGCATCTTGTGAAGGTTCTGTGTAATTTCTGTAGTTGTAATTCAGACATATATATAGAATTAATATATATTTTAGATATAATATAATTAATACAATAACATATAACATATAATATAATAACATACAATAACATAGAATAGAACAGAATATATACATTATTATATATAATAAAACAATATATAACTAATATACTATACTATACTACAATATAATATACTATAATATACTATACTACAATATAATATAATATAATATAATATAATATAATATAATATAATATAATATAATATAATATAATATAATATAATATAATATAATATAATATATATTATATATTTTATCTATTATGTATTATATCATATATAAGTCTAGTCTAGTCTAGTCTATTTAATATGTAAAAGTCATGTATATGTAGTGTAATTTATATATATATTTACTTATTTCACTTTTTAATTTCACAAGCTATAAATGGAGTACTTTTAAAAATAAATGAGCAAATTTTGTTCTATTTTTTTTAATCAGTTTTTTTTTTAAAGTAATATCTAAACAGGTTGAGTAGAAAAGGACAGACTTTAATATTTAGTTTCGATTAAGAAGTAATTCTCTATGTGTTGGACTACCTCAGAGAAGTAGATCTGTTCTCCTCGAAGCTGAAGAGCACTTAAGAAAAGCCTTTCCTATTTTTCATCTCTTTTTGAGGACTCTTGAGATCTGCTGGTGTGCTGTTTTGCATATTCTAAGTGCAGAGTAATCCCAGCAAAGTGTCCCCAAGAGCTGTTCTGTCTTCCCAAACCCAGCACAACAGGAACACTCTTCTTGAAGTTTAATTTGCAACCCTTTTTGGTCTTGGCCTTGGGAGAGCAGCACAGGCAGCAGCTTCATCAACTTGTTTGTGCCACCAAGAATCCCTTTCAGTGAGAGGCAGATTGAAGATTTTTGTCTCAAAATCACTGGTTGTTTAACATGGCTTGGAACCCAGTGCTCCCAAGCCTGGCAGATACCACGGTGGTGTAGGTGCTGGCACCATAACCAGACTAGGAGTAAATAAAGGAAGGGAGTTGAATGGTGTGGCTGGGATAAAGCTGTTGAACTTCATTTTAGGAAGTAGAAGGAGGGGTTGAACAGGTACTAAAAATTAATATAAATGTATTATTAAATATAACTACATACAAAAATTGTAAGACTGTTGTCTCCTGTAAGGGACACAAGAAAACTTCTGACTGCAACTACTTCCATTGCTTTATTACTTATACTCTTATTATTTACACCTTTACAAGGGAAGCTATACACCTAACCTGACACACCAAAGTAAAAGGATGGATTTGCTCTTGGTGCTGCCAGGTGGATAACACCTGGTGACCTTAGAAGCCAATCTCTCAGGCTTGATGGGGCTGTGAGTACCCAGCTCTAGTTGGGAATGTCCCCTGTTACTGTAGTGGACTAGACAACCTTTATGGGTCCCTTCCAACCCAGTATAGTCTATGATTCTGTGGGCTCAAGTTTTAACTGCTTCAGGGTAGATCAGAGGGTGGTCAAGCAAAACCTGAGATACCATATGTTTTTCTACCAAAAAACCCCTAACAATCCACAAGGTTTTAAATGATATTTCAAACAATAGGGAAGTAACAGAGAAGCTAGGCTTTGGTTCCTCAGTCAAGATCTTTATGCCTGTGGCACACTAGTGTCCACAGAGCCAAACAAAGGGAGGAGTGTGTCATGAAGGAATTGTCCAATATACTTTCTTTTTGCTGTGGGAGAAGTCTAATGGATTGTTTCTAACAGTCTTGACACTTGCTCTTCTTCAACAGGAACCTGCTGGTCTGTTACAGGAGTGCCTGGCAGGGAAGCTGAGGCACAGAGCAACGTGTCCAGCTTCACGTCTCAGAGCAAACTTAGCTTGGATATTAGGGGAAAATTCTTCCTGGAAAGGGTTGTCCAACCCTTGAACAGGATGCTCAGGGAAGTGCCGGAGTGGTGCGGTGCTGAGGGACATGGTTTAGCAGTGAGTTAATGGTTGGACTTGATGATCTCAAAGGTCTCTTCCAGCCAAACAATTCTATGATTTTATGGTTATGGGTTTCAAGCTGGATCTGGGAGGAGAGGCCTGGCAGCTGACTGGGACATGCAACAAACAGACACACACTAAATTTCCATGGAAAGCTGATTTGGAATTAATCTCAATCAGTTACTCCATATCAAGGTGTAGAAAAGGAGCAAGGATGCTGCCAAAGGAAGTGGTGCAAAGCCAGGACAAAATGGATTTGCTTTGCATACTGAACATTTGTCTTTCCCCCTCAAGCTAATGAATAGAAATTAATTTCCCACCTCTTTGTGCCTCATTTAGTCAGCGGTTCCTGGGCAAGGTGTTATCTCCTGTGATTTAGGGTTGCGAAATACACTCGTTAGCATGCATGAATACAGATGGTTACTCTGATTTTGCCACTGCCCTTAAGTGCTTGCCTTAAAACTCTCTTACATTCCTGTGGAAGCCTATCACTTTTACAAAGTGTTAATCATCCCTTAGTCAGACCTCCGTTGGCCGTTGTGGGTGCAGGTGAGCTGTGTATCGCCCTCAGTGAAGGGGGTGTTGCCTCACAAAGCTGTGGCAACTGTGCCAGTGCTAGAGCTGAAAGGAGCAGTTGAAACAAGGCTTAAAAGTGAGCCCTGCCTGCGTTAAAGCCTCCTGGCTTCAAGTAGGATTTGAATTAGGGAAGACATCTCTCAGCAGCTAGGGTGGAAATAGAGTTGCTTTATCCACACAAAGGCTGACATGAAGTTGGCTTGGAGTTGAGGGTCTGTCTCCTCCCACGGCGGAAAAAGCTTAGTTTTTGGGATCTGATCTCTTTGTAAACCTCTTGATTTCTACTCTCAGGCAGTGTGGTACAGGGACATGACTTGCAGGTGAGTTTTTATCCATGGGCTGCTGTGTGAGGAGCATTTGCAATCTCTTCAGTGATACTGATTGGCTCCTTGTAAGAAAGTCCCTTTAAGGGATCTAGATTGCCCTCTGTAAGAGGCTTTCTGTGCCCATTCACTATGGGTTGGTGTGGTGGGTTGAAATTACCCCCCAGCATAAAATTGCCAGACCAGCTCAGTTGGAAAGTAGATGAAGCTGTATTTACAAGCACAACTACAATCTAGAAATATGGAATGCATGGAATATGCACAAAATATACACTATTTACCTGTATTTACAATTTATAAACAACACAAGGACCCCCCTGGACAAAACCAGGGGGCTACCAACTGCTTCCCCTTCCTTGCTCCCTTCCCTCCTCCTGTGCAAGAGACAAGAGAAAGAGAGTAGTTTGTTAGTACTTAGCCACAACAAAGGAAGACAGCCAAGGTCAGTAAATGAGCAGAAGCACCAGCTGGGGCAAAGGAAGTCAAAAAGAGAGAATAAGTTAGTTTACACAACTACCATTGTGTTAGTAATGAGACCAAGGGGTTTATTTAGACCTTATTATTATTATCCTTTTTACATCCAATGGTAATTTATTTACATTCCACCACTTCTCTACTCAATCTGTGGAACAGTTTCCTAGGCACAGCATAAAACTGCCACAGTTGGTGTGCCAATTACACATCTAAATTTGAAGAAGCATTAGTACTGGGCCCCTCAGTTTAAGAAGGACATTAAGACTCCTGAACGTGTCCAGAGAAGAGCAACAAAGCTGGGGAGAGGCCTTGAGCACAGCCCTATGAGGAGAGGCTGAGGGAGCTGGGGTTGCTTAACCTGCAGAAGAGGAGGCTCAGGGGAGACCTTCTCGCCATCTACAACTACCTGAAGGGAGGTTGTAGCCAGATGGGGGTTGGTCTCTTCTCCCAGGCAACCAGCACCAGAACAAGAGGACATAGTCTCAAGCTGTGCCAGGGGAGGTTTAGGCTGGAGGTGAGGAGAAAGTTCTTCACTGAGAGAGTTGTTAGCCATTGGAATGTGCTGCCCAGGGAGGTGGTGGAGTCACCATCCCTGGAGGTGTTCAAGAGGGGATTGGATGTGGCACTTAGTGCCATGGTTTAGTAGTCATGAGGTCTGTGGTGACAGGTTGGACTTGATGATCTTTGAGGTCTTTTCTAACCTGGCTGATTCTATGATTCTATACTTTTCAGTCAGCTTCCATATTTCATTTGAATCTCTTTGCTTCCCTTCATTCTAGAAATGCTTTTCCTGATTTTGAAAGAGTCCATAATCATTGTTACAGGTAGTGCAGCACTGCTGTTAATTTTGAGTTATGCCCTCTTTGGGATCATCAATAAAAAGACCATTTGGGACACCACTGTTGTTTCTGCAGCAATGTTCTGGCCCTAGCAAAACCATGGTCCTGGAAGGTTTCTTCTCAATAGGGCATGTGAGAACTGTGAAGTCATGAGCAACAGAGATATAACACATCCTCAGCAGAGAGAGAACACTAAATATGGTGATCTGCCCTTCTACTCAGCACTGGTCAGGCCACACCTTGAATAGTAGATTCAGTTTTGGGCCACTCACAACAAGGAGGACATTGAAGTGCTGGAGCAAGTCCAGAGAAGGGCAACAAAGCTGAGTAAAGGTCTGGAGAACAGGGCTGGGGAGGAGCAGCTGAGGGACCTGGGCGGGGGGGTTGTTCAGCCTGGAGAAAAGGAGGCTGAGAGACCTCAATGCCCTCTACAACTCCCTGGAAGGAGGTTGTAGCCAGGTGGGGGTTGGTCTCATCTCCCAGGTATCAAGTCAGAATGAGAGGAAGTGGCCTCAAGTTGCACCAGGGGAGGTTTCAGGTTGCATGTTAGGAAAAATTTCTTTGCTGCAAGAGTGCTCAGGCATTGGAACAGGCTGCCCAGGGAGGTGGTAGAGCCACCATCCCTGGAGGTGTTCAAACAGCATGTAGGCATGGCACTTTGGGACGTGGTTTAATGGCCATGGTGGTGTTGGGTTGACAGTTGGGCTTGATGACCTTAGAGGTCTTTTTCAACCTTAATGCTTCTATTCTATGATTTTATTTGGAAAGATTTCTACATATAGAATTCTACATATAGAATACTTCTACATATAGAATATACATAGAATTCTATGTATATTCTATGATCCTCAGAACCTGACATTACAATTCCTGCTTATGATAAGAGAAAAACTGGATCTGACAAATTCGGCTGTCTTTTCAAAGCATACATATTTTCTTGAGTTCCCTACCAAAATATAGTGGCCACAGGAAAGATAAGCAGTTATGTGAAGAGCAGACACTCTGCTGTGTCTGAACTCACTTTCCTGTGAGTTCATACCCCAGGACTGACTCTTTTAAGGGTCAAGGTCTAGCCCTGAAAGGCATAAATAGATTTTGTTTTGTCTTTGGCTGCCTGCTATGAAAACTGTGGCAGCACAGCATTTCTGAGGCCTCAGCTCTTCTGTCCCATTTGCTTTAATTTGGCCCACTGATTCAAGTGTAGTTTGTCAGGGAAGTCAGACCTGTTCAGCTCTCTGGCCCTCTTCCAATACTCAACTTCCTCATGGTTTTCTTAGAGCTGTAGTTTTACTGCAGCCTGTGCTGAAGATGGGAGCAATGCTTTGAATCCCTCTTAATATCCATTCCTTCTGCTTGCAGTGGTTTTCCTTCATCATACAGAACCATGAGGTCATCAGTCATGCTCACAAAACCTGTTTCAGATCTTTGTAAAGGAGAATGCAAGGGAATGCCTGCAAAATTTTGTCCAGCAGCATTTATTAGAAGGGCTGCCTTATCACTGCATGTGAGGGTGAGATTACCTGGCACGGCTTCTTGGTGATAAATCCAGCTTAAAGCTTTTCATCAGACTACCAACCCTCAGTAACTTGTGGGGTGTGTGTTCTGTGCCAGTGAGTGAAATGAACTGGGCTGCAAATAGCCTTCTGAAATGTGGAAAGGACGCTTGGGCAGCTCAGTTTGTCATATGCTCCTGATGGGTGGCTTGCCCTGCATCATGGAGGGATTCCTTGGTGGCAGGCTTATTTTTTTCTACTCCACAAAATAGGTTCCTAACCCTTTGTTTGTTTTCTTCTTGCCCTGATTCAAGTCTTGTTGCATGTGAATTCTTCACCCCTTTTAATTTGTGAGTGAGTTACAGTGTCCTAATCTAAAATACCTAAATTGCGTGTTACCTTTTTGCTTACTTATTGTCCATATATAGTTATTTAATTTATAAAGCACCAGGTTACACCTGTAGGTGGTTTCCAGGCTGCTGCCTAGACTGTCAGAAGAAGGAGAAAATCCTACAAATCTTACAACTGTACAGCAATAGCATAGTCCTACAAATATGAGATCCTCTTAGCTCGTTGCTTTGCTCCCTTGTTTGCTGCCTCTCACCAGCACTAGGCAAAAGGCACCATGGAAATGATGTCAGTTGTAGTCTTTGAAGCACTTAACTTTGAGGACAGGAGTAAGTTCATGGTGAGGCTCTACCTGGAGCTCTGTGTCCAATTCTGGAGCCCCTATTACAGGAAGGATCTGGAGGTGCTGGAAGGTGTCCTGAGAAGGGCCATGAGGATAAGCAGAGGGCTGGAGCTGCTCTGCTATGAGGACAGACTGAGAGAGTTGGGGTTGTTCAGTCTAGAGAAGAGATGGCTCCAAGGAGACCTTATTGTGGCCTTCCAGTATCTGCAGGGGGCTATAAGAAAGCTGGGGAGAGACTTTTTAAGGGTGTCAGGGAGTGATGGGACTGGGGGGAAATGGAACCAAAATAGAAATGGGTAGATTCAGATTGGATTTTAGGAAGAAGTTGTTCCCCATGAGGGTGGTGAGAGACTGGCACAGGTTGCCCAGGGAGGTTGTGGAAGCCTCATCCCTGGAGGTTTTGAAGGCCAGGCTGGATGTGGCTGTGAGCAACCTGCTGTGGTGTGAGGTGTCCCTGCCCATGGCAGGGGGCTTGCAACCAGGTGATCCTTGAGGTCCCTTCCAACCCTAACAATTCTATGATTCTGTATGCAAAGGTATGCAAGCTGGGCATCTCATGCTAAATGAACATTGTGAGAAACAAATGTTTCCTGTTACCTTCATGATTCCTCTTCCATGTCTTCAGATTCTCTTCCCATAAATATTTTCTGTTTTCATGTAAATGGCATGAAAGCAGTGGGGAAAAAAAATAAAAAGGCAGAGGTAAAGAGAACATTAGGGTCATGAATAGGCAAAGAGAAAACAGATTTGTCAATGGATGATGTGTCTCCTTTATCAGATGTTCCATAGGCTCTGTGATAGATTATACCTGATATCTCTCTGAAACACCCACAGCAGACAGCACCATGGCAAAATGAAACCAGGAGCTCTTTCTGCTTCACAACTGTCTATCTATTTATTTTTAAAGGGTCCAACTGTTCTAAGGTATACAGGACAAGTGCCAATCATCACAGTCATTGATCACCTTGTGTCTGCTTTTCTGGGGAGGGTTTGGAAGGTTGCTACCAGATATAGGCGAGAGCACAATGGTTCCTTTGTGTCCTTCACATGTTGACTCCTCATTTCACCATGTAGCTGTTGTATGGAGGGTTTACAAGGTTCAGAGTATCTTCCTTGTCTTATGAGGACAAGCCTAAAGTGGCTTCAAAAGTGTATTCAGAGCAGGCTCGATAGGGACAGATAGACACAACTTGAGTACTGAGTTCAGTTATGGGGCCCTCACTACAAGAAGGACATTGAGGTGCTGCAGTGTTTTCAGAGAAGGGCAATGAAACTGCTGAAGAAAAGGTGAGGAGCAGCTGAGGGAGCTGGTGTTGTTTAGCCTGGAGAAAAGGAGGCTGAGGGGAGGCCTTCTGCCTCTCTACAACTCCCTGAAAGGAGAGTTGGTCTCTTCTCCATAGTTACAAGTATGAGAAGAGGTGGCCTCAAGTTGCACCAGGGCAGATTTAGGTTAGATATTAGGAAAAACTTCCTCACTGAAAGGGTTCTCATCACTGGAACAGGCTTTCTCAGGGAGGTGGTTGAATCCTCATCCCTGGAGGTGTTTAAAAGACACAGAGCTGTGGTCCTGAGGGATATGGCTTACACCACCCTTGGTAGAGTTAGAGAATGGTTGAACTGGGTGATCTTAAAGGTGTTTCACAACTAAAATGATTCTGTGATTCTATGAATGGGGTATGGTGCTATGGAATGGGCAGAAAGCAGTGTCTGCCTTGTGACTTGGGATGGCAAAGTGTTACAAAGCAGCTTTTTGAGCTGCTTCCAGAAGTCATGCAGGCTGTGCTTGTTAGCCCCTGCTCTTTGTCACCTTGAAGAAAGCAACTACATTGCAACAGTTCTGACTCAAGGGAGTCTGTGTCAAAATCATTAATCAAATAAAACACTCATGTGAACAGAGAATGCAGGGGTGAAGCACTGAATGTTAAATAACTGTGTCTTCTGACAGCTGGGGGTGGGGAAATAAATATATATTCAAGTTTTAACATTGGATGGGTGTTGTCATTTGTGACAGCAGCAGAGATCCAGAATTTGTATTAATTGTAAAAAATGCAATGACTGTACTGTTTCAACAGTTGGCATAAGGAAGACCTCACTGAGAACAAATGAGTCATAAACAGAACTAGGTTTGTGCACAGGTAATTACCTTCTCTTTGTCCTGATGTATAATCTGTTAGATGCTGGCACAGGGCCATCTTGATAAAGGCAATCAAGATAGCTGTTGAGAAAAACTGCCTACTTCTTTTTTTTCCCCCCCTTCTTCCTCTCTACAAAACAGCAATTCTGCATCTTCTTAAAATGCAAAGTTTGGAGATTGAGTAACAGGTGGTGTTAGTTGCAAAACTATAGTGAAGGTGACAGCAGATGCTTGATGCAGCATACAAGGAATTACAGAATGGCTTAGGTAGGAAGGGACCTCAGAGATCATCTACTCAAACCATCCCACCACGGGCAGGGATGCCTCTCAACTAGACTCAGCTGCTCAAGGCCTCATCCAGCCTGGCCTTGAACACCCCTAGGGAGGAGGCAGCCACAACTTCCCTGGGCGACTCAATCCAGTGTCTGGTACTGAAGAACTTAATGAAATCCAGTCTAACCCTGCTCTCCCTCAGCTTCAAACCATTCCCCCTTGTCCTATTGCTAGACACCCTTATGAAAAGTCCCTCTGCAGCCTTCCTGTAGGATCCATTCAGGTACAGGAAGACAGCTCTGCAGTCTTCCCAGAGTCTTCTCTTCTCCAGACTGAACACCCCCAGCTCCCTCAGCCTAGTCTCACACCAGAGGCACCCCAGTCCTTGGATTATCTTTGTGGCCTCCTCTAGGCTCACTCCAGCAGCTCTGTGTCCTTGTTCTGCTGGGGACACCAGAACTGGGTTGGAGTTGAGGTCTCAGCAGAGCAGAGCCAAGGGGCAGAATCCCCTCTCTTGCCCAGATGCCCACACTCCTCTGACTGCAGCCCAGCACACAGCTGCCTGCTGGGCTGCATGAGGGCCCTGCTGGCTCCTGGGGAGCTCCCCAGCAAACCACACCCCCAAGTCTCTTTCTTTTATACATATATATATAAGTGTATACATATATATATATATATGAAAAAGAAATAAAAGTATGTACATAGAAGATTTTGCATTTGTGGTCATATGTGTGTGGTTTGTTAAGCCCTAACCTATAAGCAAATTCTACAGTCTGAGATTATTTGGAGTCACACTCCTGGCAGCAGTTTCACTGGCTTCTGTGAAGTGCCCATGCATGCAAGGTTTCTAGAACTGCATTTGCAAATTAAAGTCTAAAGATCAAGGCATTAAAATTAGGCTTCATTATATTTATTGCCTGCTCTGTGTCCTCATGTCCTTATTTTAGTTTTACAAACAGTGTAAACCATCTTTTTTCCCCGCCCTGAAGCTCAAACCTTTCAAAGGTACAATGCTAAAGTTTTGTAGAGAGGTTTGCTTTTTCTGGTTGGTTGTATTTGCTTGAGTTGACTTTGTGCTTTTAACTGTAACTATTGTTTATTAAGAGATATTTTTGTCATTGCTTTTGTCACCAGAATTTCTCACCTGTTTGGTTTCGGTTTTGTGCTGCTCTGTTGGGAAAGAGAGAGGGAAAAAGGAGTGCCTGTGAAATAGCCATGTGGGGATGTTGTTTATGTATTAACATTTCATATATTAACATTTTATAAACATTTTATTTATAAATATTACATTTATTAATAGGTATTTTCATACCAGTGACCTGCAAATACTTCAGAAGCTCTGTTCATTGTTGACAAGTGAAAAATGAATGCACGTTATCAACCTGTTTTAGTGTGATGTATCCCTGCCCATATCAGGGGGGAGTTGGAACTTAGATGATTTTTAAGCAGTCTTCCAACCCAAACCATTCCATAATTCTGTGATTCTGTGATTGAAATGATCAGAACTTGTGTGACTGATACAAATTTACTGTTGATGATAGCTCACACACACACACACAAAACAACTCAGCATAAATTAAGATCTAAACTGTAAACATTTGTTTTAATTAATTTGTCTTGATTCTATACATTATGCTTAGAGACAAGCAATGTGTGTGCTCCAAAACATGTTTTTACTCTCATGTTGTGCCTTTGTGTTTTCTTTATACTTCTCTGTTGACATCAAAATGACAGAGCATACTCCACTTACTGAAAGAAAAAAATCCCATCACTGTGTTTTGATTTGTATTTGTAACCTATCTTAACAGGCTGGGAAAGGGCAGGCCAGGGAGGCACTGGACTAGAGGAGAGTCCATGCTGGGTTCTGGCTGACCTGTAACCCAAGTTGATGAAGTTGTTCACCATGAGAGTGGTGAAGCCCTGGAATGGGTTGTCCAGGGAGGTGGCTGGGGTGCCGTCCCTGGAGGTGTTTAAGCCCAGGCTGGATGAGGCTCTGGCCAGCCTGATCTAGTGTGAGGTGTCCCTGCCCATGGCAGGGGGGTTGGAACTAAATGATCCTTGTGGTCCCTTCCAACCCTGACTGATACTATGATACTAGGATACTATGAACTATGGAAGCATCTGGTAGCTAATTTTATGCTAGAGAGAGTCAGATTAACTCTTCTCAGATCCTCCCAGTCAAGTGAAGAGCCATATCACCCACCAAATGGGGTTGCTGTGGCCTCAACACAAGGAGACATTTCTTCATGGTGAGGGTGGTGGAGCCCTGGAGCAGGCTGCCCAGAGAGGTTGTGGAGTCTTCTTCTCTGAAGACTTTCAAAACCCACCTGGATGTGTTCCTGTGTGGCCTGCCCTAGGTGATGCTGCTTTGGCAGAGGGCTTGGACTTGATGATCTCTGGATGTCCCTTCCAAGCTCTAACATTCTGTGATTCTGTGACCTGAGACTTTAGGGCTCCCTGGCAGGTATTCTTCAAAGCTGCACTGCCAAGGCTGCTGGCAGCAGGGCTTCACTGAGGGCTGACCACCTCAAAAATGACCAAGACTCTGAGGATAGGGTGTAAACTTAGTGCTTGGTTGGGAACAAACAGAAAGATAGTAATATCCTCAGGAAAAACCTTCTTTGCTTTGAGGGCTGCTCATAGAGACTGTGAAGTCTACCTTTCTAGTGACTTCCCAAACCTGCCTGGACATGTTGATGTGTAGCCTGTCCTAGGTGAACCTGCTTTGGGCAGGGTGGTGGTGGCAGGACTAGATGTTATCCAGAGGTCCCTTCGAAGTTGTTCCAAGGGAGGTTCAGGCTGGATACTAGGAAAAAATTCTTCATAGAAAGGGCTGTCAGGCATTGGAACAGGCTGCCCAGGGAGGTGATAGAGTCACAATCTTTGGAGGCTTTTAAAAGACTCATGGCTGTGGTGCTGAGGGACGTGGTTTCATGGCAGTGGCCTTAGCGGCAGTGGTGGGGTTGTGAGTTCTGGGTGAGTGGTAGGACTCGATGTTCTCAGAGGTCTCTTCCAACCTCAGCAGTTCTATGATTCTATGATTTTATGATTTTTGTTATAGAATAGAATAGAATAAACCAGGTTGGAAGAGACCTTCAAGATCATCGTATCCAACCTATCATCCAACGCCACTCAACCAACTAAACCATGGCACCAAGCACCCTGTCAAGTCTTCTCCTGAACACCTCCAGTGATGGTGACTCCACCACCTCCTTGGGCAGCCCATTCCAATGGGCAATCACTCTCTCTGTGTGTATCCTCCTCCTAACCTCCCCTGGTGCAGCCTGAGACTGTGTCCTCTTGTTCTGGTACTGGTTGCCTGGGAGAAGAGACCAACCTCTGCCTGTCTACAACCTCCCTTCAGGTAGTTGTAGAGAGCAGTAAGGTCACCCCTGAGTCTCCTCTTATCCAGGCTAAGCAACCCCAGCTCCCTCAGCCTCTCCTCATAGGGCTTGTGGAGGGGCTTATGATTCTGTGATTCTCTTATTTTATGATTCTTAGACTCCATGATTCCATGTTCCCCCCAAAGTCAGTGCTTTGGGGTTTTAAAATGATCTCTGCTGAAATTTTTAATTTCATTTTTAAATACTGACTGATTCAGTTTCTATTTGTAATTGTTACTTTTATTCTCAACAAAGGATCTCTGCATAGGAGGATTGGATAAAGGCATAAACAGCCCAAGTGTTTTCTTTGTACATGTAAGTTTTCCAGGGTACAACTGAAATCTGTCCAGTAAAGCTCTTAAACATGTCCATAACTCTGCCTATCGCCATGGAGGTGAATTGGACTGCTGTGTGCCTAGAGTTATGCACACATTTAAGTGCTTTGCTGGATCAGGGCCCAATTTTAGAATCACTTTCAGCTCTTTCAGCTTTCACAGCCCTACTAACGCTGATAACACTGCGTATGAAAAATAGTTCTGTCAGGATTGTGCTAAATGAGCCACACCACAGGCATGAGCATTTTGGAGCACTCAGTGCTCTTTTCTGATGGCAGTCTGTATTTTCTCTCACTTCTCACAAATGTTCTCTTTGCCACTCAAAAGCAGAAGTAAAGTGCTGTTTCTTAGGGAGAATACAATAGTCTGTTCCTCATCCCTGAATAGGCAAATATCCTGTGGCTGCCTTAGATCTAAATGAGTGATTTTTGTTTCCTTTTTTATTAATAATTTTTGGATTTGTTTTGCTTTTGGTTTAGTTGTTGTTGTTTTGTGTTGTGTTGTGTTGTTTTGTTTTGTTTTGTTTTGTTTTGTTTGGCCACACTTTGAGTACCGTGTCTAGTTCTGGGCCCCTTAGTTTAAGAAGGACTTTGAGACTCTTGAACGTGTCCAGAGAAGGGCAGTGAGGCTGGGGAGAGGCTTTGAGCACAGCCCTGTGAGGAGAGGCTGAGGGAGCTGGGGTTGCTTAGCCTGGAGAAGAGGAGGCTCAGGGAAGACCTTCTTGCTGTCTACAACTGCCTGAAGGGAGGTTGTAGACAGGTGGGGGTTGGTCTCTCAGGCAACCAGTACCAGAACAAGAGGACATAATCTCAAGCTGCACCAGGGGAGGTTTAGACTGGAGGTGAGGAGAAAGTTCTTCACCGAGAGTTGATAGCCATTGGAATGTGCTGCCCAGGGAGGTGATGCAGTCACCATGCCTGGAAGTGTTCAAGAGGGGATGGGATGTGGCACTTAGTGCCATGGTTTAATAGTCATGAGATCTGTGGTGACAGGTTAGACTTGATGATCTTTGAGGTCTCCTCCAACCTTGGTGATTCTGGGATTCTGTTTTGTTTTTAAATGAGCATTTCAGTTCCTGGGTTTGGAAGTTTCCCCCTTTGGGTTGGAAATATTCCTTCCTGGCTATTAAAAATAACAGAACTTCTTCCAGTTAGTTCTTTACTTTCTCAGCTTGGATGTTAGCTACCTTGACACTCGGTCTCAAACAGTTTCAGTTTATTGACTTCATTTGTTGGGTTGTTTTTTTTTTTGGGGGGGGGGTGGGCTGTTGGTTTTTTCATGCATTTGTTGCAATGTTTGAATTGTAAATTTGCTTTTAAATCAGATTCTGCTTTAAACCACGAACAGATTTTTTTTACTTGTCTTAGGCAATGTGAAACTTGTGTGTATTTGCTGCTAGTTTCATACAAAGTCTCAACCAATCGTCCTAGTTAAAGGATCGTGGAAACAGAGCTTTCTTTTTGCTGTCTCAAAGGAAAAAACAAACCAAAACCAAACAAATAAACAACAACAAACCCAAACAAAATGCAAAACACATAAACAACCCAACAACAAGAAAATAGCAAAACAAAACAAACAAGCAAACTAACAAAAACCAACCCAAACCCAAATACTACAAGATAAACAAATTACAGATTAGAAGAGGGAAATTTCTAGTGAAATGCATGTGACATGCCTATAAAAAGGATAAATTGATACAACATAATTCCTATGAGGTACAAACATACTTTTATGGTGAAAGACAGTTGGTCCTTTTTTCATTTGTGCTCCAAAGTCTGAGAAGATGTGAAAAACCTCTGATCTCACCAAAGTCAAGGACAAAACTGTTGTTGGTCTCACTGGACTCAGGGCTTCCTCAACATAGGTTCCATGATGCCCTGAGAGTGGTAGGGATCCCATCCCCAGAAACATGCCCAGCCAGGTTGTTTGAGGGCTTTCAGGATCCTGATCTAGTTGCAGATGTCCCTGCTGACTGTAGGGGTCTTGAACTAGATGAGCTTTAAAGGTCTTTCCATACACAAAACATTCTGTGGTTCTATGATAGGTAACCACTGTCTATGTATTATTCCCTGGAAGGAAAAGTTGCAGGGAACTCATGGATTGATGTATTCTCTTCACTTTAAGATGGTTTTATGCATCTGGGTCTGGGCAATCCCAAGCACCGATATAGGCTGCGCAGCAAATGGCTTGAGAGCAGCCCTGAAGAACAGGATTTGGGGGTGCTGGTGGATGAGAAGCTCAATTTGAGCCAGCAGTGTGAACTCACAGCCCAGAAACCCAACCAGAGCCTGGGCTGCATCAAGAGAAGCATAGCCAGCAGGTCGAGGGAGGTGATTCTCCCCCTCTACTCCACTCTGGTGAGATCCCACCTGGAGTACTGTGTCTAGTTCTGGAGCCCCTAGTACAGGAAAGATCTGGACATGCTGGAGCTTATCCAGAGAAGGGTCATGAGGATGAGCAGAGGGCTGGAGATCCTCTCCCATGAGGACAGACTGAGGGAGCTGGGGTTGTTCAGTCTGGAGAAAAGAAGGCTCCAAGGAGACCTAATTGTGGGCTTCCAGTATCTGCAGGGGGCTACAAGAAAGCTGGGGACAGACTTTGTAGGGTGTCAGGTAATGATAAGATTAGGGGGAATGGAACCAAAATAGCAGTGAGTAGATTCAGATTGGATGTTAGGAAGAAGTTCTTCCCCATGAGGTTTGTGAGACACTGGCACAGGTTGCCCAGGGAGGTGGTAGAAGCCCCAGCCCTAGAGGTCTTTAAGGCCAGGCTGGATGTGGCTCTGAGCAGCCTGATCAAGTGGGAGGTGTCGCTGGAATTAGATGATCCTTGAGGTCCCTTCCAACCCTAACAGCTCTATGATTCTATGATTATTCTCTGGAAGGAAAAGTTGCAGCTTGTCACAGAGAACTCATGGATTGAGGTATTCTCTTCACTTCAAGTATATGATGACCCTCACTGAAACTTATGTTGTAAACCAACCTTGATGCTATCTCCTTTATGTTTGAGGTTTGGCCCACGTATGAAGTTTGAATCTGTGTAATGTGCAGTGCTCTTTCCAAAGAAAAGAAAATGCCAGTAAGATTGGGTTTATTTGTGATTTCACTTTTAGTGCTACTTACCCATGCCTAATAACTTGTGTTAACAACTTGATGACAAGTAACTGTTCTCTTCCCATAAAGTTAGGTGCCTGGAGCCTAGTGCCAAGCCGCACAGCCACTGCTTGAGAGCAGTTTGTTTTCATCCCATACGAGGCTCTGGCCATCCTGATCTAGTGTGGGGTGTCCCTGCCCATGGCAGGGGGGTTGGAACTAGATCATCCTTGTGGTCCCTTCCAACCCTGACTGATACTATGGTAAGGCTTTAAAAATAGAAACTAGTCAGTGCAACACCTACAGCAGGCTGCTTGTACTATGCAGCCTGTTCCCTCTTACTGAGGATTTGCTGGTTTGGTTTGCAGAACATTTGTATTCTTTGCTAAAATACAGGAAAACACCCCCACCCCCCCCCACCCCCATCCATGCCCTCACCCCCAACCCCTCAGCCTCCCCCTCTCCATGGAGCACTGTGCCCAGTTCTGGAGCCTCTATCACAAGAAAGATCTGGGTGTGCTGGGACGTGTCCAAAGAAGGGCCACAAGGATGATCAGAGGGCAGGATGTACTCTGCTGTGGAGAGAGACTGTGAGAGAGTTGGGGCTGCTCAGTCCAGAGATGAGAAGGCTCCAAGGGAAACTTCTTGTGGCCTTCCAGTATCTGGAGGCCTCCAAAAAAGCTGGGGAGAGACTTTTTAGGGTGTCAGGTAGTGATAGGACTGTGGGGAATGGAGCAAAACTGGAAGTGGATACATTCAGATTGGATGTTAGGAAGAAGTTTTCCCCACGAGGGTGGTGAGACACTGGCACAGGTTGCCCAGGGAGGTGGTGGAAGCCTCATCCCTGGAGATTTTCTACAGCCAGGCTGGACTGGATCTGAGAAACCTGATCTAGAGTGAGGTGTCCCTGCCCTTGGCAGGGGGGTTGGCACTAGATGATCCTTGAGGTCCCTTCCAACCCTGACAATTCTGTGATTCTATACAGCCTGCAAGGAAATGGGGTGCTGCCTTGCTGTGATGTCACTTTCGCTTGCTGACTCAGAGACTTAGAGGTTAAACTGCTGTTATGCAAATAGCACAAGGAGGAAGAGAGTTGGATTTTGAGGTAACAATATTCATATGGACTGCAGCATTCAGCATTTTCTTTGAAGCTTGTCTTTGTGCAGAATCCCTGCTGAATATGTTACCCTGTGTGTGGAAGGCATATGTGGAAGTGCAAATATTCCGTAAGTGAAATGCTGGACCCTGCTCCAGGCTTGTGTTTTACTCATAGCTAGTATTTCAGAGCTTCAGCTTAATGTTGGCTTTCCTTGAATATTTGTGCCAAGAATACTCAATAGCTCAGAAGTGAATGTAGAGTTAAAAGATTTCTTAAATTCAAATGTACCACAGATCACAGGGTCGCAGGATGTCAGGGGTTGGAAGGGACCCAAAGAGGTCATCCAGTCCAACCCCCTTGCCAGAGCTCAGGTCACAGAGGAATGCATCCTGATGGGCCTTGAAAGTCTCCAGAGAAGGAGACTCCACAGCCTCTGTGGGCAGCCTGTTCCAGAGCTCTGTGACCCACACAGTGAGGAAGTTCCCCCTTGTGTTGAGGTGGAACCTCCTGTGCTGCAGCTTACAGCCATTGCTCCTTATCCTATCCCAGACAGCTAGTGAGCAGAGCCTGTCCCCTCCCTCCTGACCCCCAGCCCTCAGATATTTATGAACATTTATGAAATCCTCTCTAAGGCTTCTCTTTTCCAGACTAAAAAGCCCCAGTTCCCTCAGCCTCTCCTCATAAGGCAAATGGGTTGAAGTAGTTGCTTTCACTGAGCCCTATCTCAATTATTTCTCTTTTTTCTTTCTTTTTTTTTTTTCCCAGCAGAATTCTCTCTTCTTGTGTGCAAAGCCAGTTCTCCTGTGAGCAGCCATAAACTTTTTCTATGATATTTCACTGTGTGTTCTTGACAAGCAAAAGTTCTGTTAGCAGTCCTTGTCATAACAGAGATCCTCATTGCCAAATGATAGGAAGTTTGCTCAAGGAGAGCCATGGATCTATGCATTTGCCTTCAAGCTCCTGGTCCTCTTCAGCCATTTTGTTTTAGTCATAACAGGATTAAATATATTTCCATGAGGTACATGCCCAGGTGGCCAAGAAGGCCAATGGCATCCTGGCCTGCATCAGGAGTAGCGTGGCTAGAAGGAGCAGAGAAGTCATTCTGCCTTGTACTCAGCACTGGTTAGGCCACACCTTGAGTCCTGTGTCCAGTTCTGGGCCCCTCAGTTTAAGAAGGACTTTGAGACTCTTGAAGGTGTCCAGAGAAGGGCAGTGAGGCTGGGGAGGGGTCTGGAGCACAGCCTTGTGAGGAGAGGTTGAGGGAGCTGGGGTTGCTTAGCCTGGAGAAGTGCAGGCTCAGAGGAGACCTTCTTGCTGTCTACAGCTACCTGAAGGGAGGTTGTAGCCAGGTGGGGGTTGGTCTCTTCTCCCAGGCAACCAGCACCAGAACAAGAGGACACAGTCTCAAGATGCTCCAGGGGAAGTTTAGGCTGGAGGTGAGGAGAAAGTTCTTCCCAGAGAGAGTTGTTAGCCATTGGAATGTGCTGCCCAGGGAGGTGGTGGAGTCACCATCCCTGGAAGTGTTTAAAAAGAGACTGGGTGAGGGACTTGGTGCCATGGTTTAGTTGATTAGATGGTGTTGGGTGATGGGTTGGACTTGATGCTCTTGAGGTCTATTCCAATCTGGTTAATTCTGTAATTCTGTAAGGAGTTTCAAGGGCTGTTAATGTGCAATTTATTTTCTTTCTGTCTGTTCTGCAAGAAGCAAAGTGGACAAGTCTGGAAAAGAGAAGATTGAGAGGAAATCTTATTAATGTCTACAGATATCTGAAGGCTGAGTGTCAAGAAGTGGGGGCCAGGCTCTTTCCAATGGTGTCCTGTGATAGCACCTGGTGCAATGGATGCAAACTGGAACACAGAAAGTTCTACCTTCACATGAGGAAAAGCTTCTTTACTGTGGGGGCTGATGGAGCACTGGGACAGGCTGCCCAGAGAGGTCATGGAGTTTTCTTCTCTGGGGACTTTCCAGACCTGTCTAGATGTGTTCCTGTGTGACCTACCATGGGTGATCCTACTTTGGCATGGGGGATCAAATGGATGCTCTCTGGAGATCACTCCCAACCCCTACTTTGATATTAGTCTATACAATTCTCTGATTCCATGACATTTCTCCTTTTTTTTTTGCAGACTTGTACTTAGTAGAATTCTATTCTATTCTATTCTATTCTATTCTATTCTATTCTATTCTATTCTATTCTAATTCTAATTCTAATTCTATTCTATTCTAACAGAAAGTGGTTGCCTCCAGACACATTGTATTCATATGACCACCCAGACTGTAGCACAACAATGCTATTTTCTGCACTTTGGAATGCATCAGTTCAAAGGACTTTATTTCAGAGGTTTCCCTGACTCATCCAAATCACCAATAATCAATTTTAGAAACCCCAGGAATCAGCTGAGGGGTTGGTGTCAGCTTAAAGCAAGAACATGGTGGTTGTCCCCTTCATAGGGAGGCCTCATAGAATCATAGGATGGTCCTGGCCAGAAGGATCAAAGAACCTCCAACAACCCCCTGTGCAGTCAGCAGGGACATCCTCAACTAGATCAGGCTGCCCAGATCCCTGCTGAGCCTCACCTTGAATACCTCCAGGGATGGGGCCCAGGGCAGCCTGTTCCAGTGTTCCACTACCCTCGTAGTAAAGAGCCTAACCTATTCCTAACATCCAATCTAAATCTGCTCTTCTCTAGTTTGAAGCCATTGCCCTTCATCCTATCATTGCAGGCCTTTGTAAACAGACTTTCTCCATCCTTCTTGTAGCCCTCTTCAGGTACTGGCAGGCTGCTGTTAGGTCTTCCCAGAGCCTTCTCTTCTTCAGGCTGGACAGCCCCAGCTCCCTCACCCTGTCCTCACAGCAGAGGTGTTCCAACCCCCTGATCATTTCATGGCTCAGGGGTGTGTTGTACTTCATATGCAACCCCCCCAGGACTTCTTTGCTTAGGAACTTGCAGGAGTGGGTTCTTGGTTATGCTAAATAAGGTGAATCATCAGTGATGGTTTATTGTGTCTCTTACTCTGAACCCCAGTTTGCATGGATATAGAAACATAGCATTTCCACACAATAGGTTTTCTAACATTGATGGAAAATGAAAGTCAGAACAAACTAAACATCAGATGAACTATTTGATGCTATTTTCATTAAAGGAGTCATCTAATACTGCCTGAATATATAAGAACAGCATGTGTTGATACATGAGAACAGTATATCTCATTTTAAGAGATGAAGAGTATTCAAACACAAGTACTCAGTAAATTTAGGATGAGAAGAAACGGCTTCAAGTTCCACCAGAGGTGGTTTAGACTGGACATTAGAAGAAATTTCTTCACTGGAAGGGTTCTCAGCCACTGGAATAGGCTGCCCAGGGAGGGGGTTGAATCCCTGTTCCCAGAGGTGTTTAAAAGATGCAGGGATGTGGTGCTGAGGCACATAGTTTAGCACCAGACCTGTTAGTTAGATAATGGTTGGACTCAGTGATCTGAAAGGACTTTTCCACCAGAAATGATTCAATGAGTCTAATTTCAGCTGTGAGTTAGGTTCCTTACATGAAGATTATCTCAGATTGTCAGAAGGGAAATTGTGTAGTGTTTCTTGTTCACATTCATATGCCTTAGTACTCATGCATTCAGCAAGAGAAGCAGGAGGTGATACCTAACAAGAACTCCCGCAGTCCCAGGCTGTAAGCAGCATTTCTGCAAGCAAAGGAGATGTAGGAACTTCAGTTTCTTTCTCTGCCCTCCTCCTGTTGCAATGCAGCTTCACAAGCTAATGTAGTGATCTTGTGTCATAGTGGTCATGGTCACACACCAGGATAACTTCAGAAGGCTGATACATGTTCAGACAAGGACTTTGCTTTGCAGCCTGTTGTGGTTTCATCACATGGCCAGTTCCAATTGGTTCTTTAATAGGGTCCTGTGTTGTTCTGCTCTTTAACCAAACTATAGATGGATGTTAACAGCCTATGGATTTTTGTTTTGATTTCAGGATCCTCACTTCTTCTCAAGTCCATTCTCATCTGTTAGTCTAAAGCTAGGAGAGGACAGTGCTTGCAGTACTTAGAAAGAGTACAAGGTCATGAAATGTCAGGGCTTTGCCTTTGTGTAATGATTTGTGATGTCTTCTGACACTCAGGATCACAGAATCAGCCAGGTTGGAAGAGACCTCCAAGATCATCAAGTCCACCTGATCACCCAACCCTGACTAATCAACCAGACCATGGCACTAAGTGCCTCATCCAGGCTTTTCTTGAACACCTCCAGGGATGGTGACCCTACCACCTCCCTGGGCAGCAGTGGTCAGGTCTAGGATTTGCTGTACCAATGAAGTCCAGGAACATTTTTCCGTTTTTCAAGAATATGTTTTATAAGTTGATTTGCTGGAAAAGTGTAATTTTTTCCCCTAGTCTTCACTGGACTCCTGACTCTAGGCTTGAAGTAGGTCTTGTCTGAGGTGCTACCCACAGCCAACAGTGAGGGACGTAAGCCTCCAGAGGATGACTTTGACTTGCAGGTTGCACAGTCTGAATTTTCAGCTGTGCCAACAACAAGTTTGTGCCCCTTGCTTTACCATCCACAAGCTCTCCTAAATCTTTATTCTACAACATGTCAGACAAAGTCTTTTTCCAGATTGCCTTACTGCATGGGATTCCTTGATCTCCCTCTCCTTTTCCCCTAGGAGAAAATTTGCCTTATCTTTGACTTCACTGCCACATTTAGCTCCCCTCATGGTCTTGAGTGTCTGTCCCACAGGTGCCAGACTGTTTCCTACTCCACTCCTTGTTTTGTGACTCTACCCAGTCTACTCCTTTCACCCAGCCTCTCTCCCAGAGATCTTCCTATACCTCTTTGAAGATTACCCATCATTAAAATCCATAATTAACATAAATGATAAAATATGCAGGAGTAGGAGGCACATCCTCCTAAGTGCTGTTTCATACCGACTATATACCTCAGTTTTCAGGTTTCTCCTGCAAGTCCAAGCAAGCAACTCAGTAAGCTCAAACTATTTAATATAGTGTGTGGTGTTCTTTGCCTTGGTTTGCATTATTTGACAACCAGTTTTCAGGTTCACTTATATGACTCCTTCAGTAGTGCCAAGTTCTCTTCAAAACTCACTAGGCTTCAGTGAAGTATTTTAAGGTATGTGTCTGTACATGTATGGATGTATACATAAAAATACTACACATACACACACACATACGCTTATCCTTCCTATATGTTAAGGCATTTAGTATTTCCTTTGGTATTCCTCTGACTGCTGGGGATATTCACACCACTGACAGGGTTAAATAGAAAAAAGAAAAAGAAATAAAAAAGAAAAAGAGAAAGAAAAAGAAAAAGAAAAAGAAAAGTAAGAGAAAAAGAAAAGAAAAAAAATAAAGAGGAAAAAAGGAAAAGGAAAAAGAGAAAAAGGAAAGGGAAAAGAAGAAGAAAAGAAGAAAAAGAAAAGAAAAAGAAAAAAAGGAAAGGGAAAAGAAGAAGAAAAGAAGAAAAAGAAAAGAAAAAGAGAAAAAGGAAAGGGAAAAGAAGAAGAAAAGAAGAAAAAGAAAAGAAAAAGAGAAAAAGAAAAATAAGAAGAAAAAGAAGAAGAAAAAGAAAAAATAAGAAAAAGAAAAGGAAAAAGAAGAAAAAGAAGAAAAAAGAAAAATAAAAGACGAAGAAGAAAAAAAGAAAAAGAAAAAGAAAAAGAAAAAGAAAAAGAAAAAGAAAAAGAAAAAGAAAAAGAAAAAGAAAAAGAAAGGAAAAGGAGAAGGAGGAGAAAGAAAATACAGTTTCAGAGTGATTAGTGATGGCTGCCCAACCATTTATGAGGTGGGGGCCAATCTCTTTTCAGTGGTGCACAGTAATAAGACAAGGAACAACGAATGCAAATTTGAACATAGAAGGTTTCACCTCAGCATGAGGAGAAAATTCTTTAGAGTGAGGGTGACAGAACATTGGAGCAGGCTGCCTAGAGAGGTTGTGGAGTTAGGCTGGATGTTAGGAAGAAGTTCTTCACAGAAAGAGAGATTGGCTGTTGGAATGTGCTGCCCAGGGAGGTGGTGGAGTCACCATCACCATCAGGTGTTTAGGAGGAGACTGGATGAGGCACTTGGTGCCATGGTTTAGTTGATGAGATGGTGTTGGGTGATAGGTTAGATTCGTTGATCTCAAAGGTCTTTTCCAACCTGGTTAATTCTATTCTATTCTCCTTCTCAGGAGACTTTCCAAACCTGCCTCAATGCCTTCCTGTGCAGACTACCCTGGGTGATGCTGCTTTGGCAGGAAGATTGGACTGGGTGAACTCTGGAGTTCCCTTCCAACCTCTAAGATTCTGTGCTTCTGTGATTTGAGAATGAGGAATTACCAGTTAATTGGAATATCTGGTAAGAAGTGGGTAAAGCTGATTGATTGCCTTCACAGAATCAAAGAATGGTAGGGGTTGGAACATCATCAGATCCAAACCCCCTGCCAGAGCAGGATCAACTAAAGCAGATCACATAGGAACGTGTCCAGGTGAGCCTTGAAAGTCTCCAGAGACAGAGACTCCATCACCTCTCTGGACAGCCTGTTCCAGTGCTCTGCCACCCTCACAAGGAAGAACTTCATTCTCATGTTTAGGTTGAACTTCCTATGTTGAACTTTATGCCCACTACCTCTTGTCAGGATTTCATGGGACCAGCAAAAGCTGCAAACTGGACTACAGCTTTCATTCCAGAATTTTGTTTGTTTGTTTGTTTTGGGGTTTTTTTTGGTGATAATCTTTCTTTGGATAAAGACCTTCAATTCTTGGAGCAAACTCCTATGTTTCCCTTCTGGATTTCTGGCAATCTTTATGAGATGCTCTATAGGCTTCAGGGTTTGGTGGTGCCTTCACAATACTCATATGCTGTTGTGCAGCTTCTCACACATCTTTCAAGGCTTTTAATAGGATGCTAACCTGGGTTTGCAAGACAGTCCTTGAGGTGGTCGAGGAAGAACTCCCCTCCTTGTTGCTTTCCCCTCTATTGCTCACTCATGCTGTTGTGGACATTTTTACAGACACAAGACTGTTGTGGCTTAAGATTTCCTGGAGTCCAAAATCCCAAATGGAACAGATTTAGATTGTCTTCCCTCTTCCATTTTTTTCCCAGTAGGGGAAAGCAAAATTGGGCAGAAGAGTGGTAAAATCATGAAAGAGACAGTCTGGAAGAGACTTGGAAGTAAAAAGGCAAGTTTAGCAAAATATATATGCCATTTGAGTAAAAGGAAAGTTACAAAGGTATAAAGAAAAAAGGGTAAATGCAACAAATATACAAAACCAGGACCAGGTAGCATAGGATCCCCTTGATGTAAATATGGATTCTCTTTAGTTGCAGTGCTTAGGAGTTTGGATGCAGCATGGAGCAGACCTCACCATGTTACACAGATCTGACCACGTCACCTGGTTACAGCAGGAAGCAGCAAAGGGCCTGTCAGGCAGGTTAGAGGAGGAGTAAGAGGAAGGGACAGGAAGATGGCTCCCCTTAAACAGGCTTGCTGGACAGGAAGGGGTAGTGGAACACACTTTGACCTGGGGACCTCTCCCCCTGGGAGGGGGAACCAAGTCTCTCCACCCACCTGGGTCAGGTTTCTTTGTCCATCTGGGGGCTAGGTTCTTTTCACCTCTCCAGGGATGGATGTAACCTGACACAAAGACCCACCCCAACCTTTATAGATCCACTTTATTTTGTCCTTTTTGGTTTCTGTCTCCTCCAGCCTTTGGCATCCATTCCCCAAGTGCTGCACTTGCATAACTCAGCATGAGCTGGGTGGATTCACCTGAAACTAGATCCTTTTGTATATCTCCTTGCAATCTAAGGAAGAGACTAAGAATCAGGCTGTTGGGTTTGCATTCACAAGCAGTGAACTTACCTTACCTGCAGGCACAAACTGCAGCTTGCCTTCTTCCTGTGGTTGGTCTCTGGTTTGTGACATTGATGTGCCATACTTTGGGGCCACCTGATAACAGTCACCAGTGTAAATTAAAGTGGCCACAGGCTAGTGAGTTTAATGCCCAGTACTGATGGCCCCAAGGGACCAACCCTGAAGCAGAAGACCCTGTGGATGTCCCAAATTATGCAAAAGACCCTGTGGATGTCCCAAATTACATTTCTTCTTACAATGCCCACCCCTTACACATAAGCCCAGGAGGGAATGTTTAAAGAGTGACTCCTGGGGATTTCTTTATGCCAAAGGCATGGTTTGATGGGCAGCTGAGGTAGGTTTTTCAGCTGCACAATACCACTGAAACTGGTGAAAAGCAAGTGGAAGAGAGCCAAGTTCAGCCCATAGACTTTAATTGCATTATGACTCAGATAATGCACCTTTAGGTTAGACTTTTTCTCTTCCTCACTGTTCTGTCCCCCTGGAAAAAAAATAAATAAATGTACTCCATGCTTTAAGTTATTTACCAAGCCCTAATTGCCTGCACTGGGTCATTTCAAGCTTCACTTAATTCTTGCTTAGATTCTTATTTTGTGTTTTTGTTTGCTGGGCAGGTGTTTAAAGGCATTTTTTTTGTGTGAGGTGGGGTGCACACATTGCTGAAATTAAAATGGTTTGAGCCTGGCTTCTCTTTCAGAAGATCTTAAAGTTGATGTTGTCACTTGCAATGATGCAAAACTTATGTTGGTGTCTTTGTCCTTTGACACAGAGACCTGCCTCTCCCACATAACAGATTCAAACCAGAGCAGCAAGAGTACAGCTGTCAAATGAGCTAAATAACACTTAGTCCCTCCCCCAAAATTAAACATATCGATTTATTTTACCAACATACATTGAAAATCAACAGTGGTTTGTGTCATTCAAGATCCTTCAATAGCACTGAAACCTTTGGTCACTTATATGACTGGCTGAACATGAGCCAGTAGCGTGCCCAGGTGGCCAAGAAGGCCAATGGCATCCTGGCCTGCATCAGGAAGAGTGTGGCCAGCAGGAGCAGGGAAGTCATTGTGCCCTGTGCTCAGCACTGGTTAGGCCACACCTTGAGTCCTGTGTCCAGTTCTGGGCCCCTCAGTTTAGGAAGGACATTGAGAGACTTGAAGGTGTCCAGAGAAGGGCAACAAGGCTGGGGAGAGGCCTTGAGCACAGCCCTGTGAGGAGGGGCTGAGGGAGCTGGGGTTGCTTAGCCTGGAGAAGTGCGGGCTCAGGGGAGACCTCATTGCTGTCTACAACTACCTGAAGGGAGGTTGTAGCCAGGAAGGGGTTGGTCTCTTCTCCCAGGCAACCAGCACCAGAAGAAGAGGACACAGTCTCAAGCTGTGCCAGGGGAAGTTTAGGCTCAATGTGAGGAGAAAGTTCTTCCCAGAGAGAGTTGTTGGCCATTGGAATGTGCTGCCCAGGGAGGTGGTAGAGTCACCATCCCTGGAGGTATTCAAGAGGGGATTGGACATGGCACTTGGTGCCATGGTTTAGCAGTCATGAGGTGTTGGGTGACAGGTTGGACTTGATGATCTCTGAGGTCTTTTCCAACTTTATTGATTCTATGATTCTACATGTGAAAGAGATTTTAAAGTTTCAAGGAATTAAATGTAAAGATATTCAGTTTAGCTTCACTTGCCATGTAGGTTTTCCTCTGAGGTAGATAAAATACTTTCAGATTCAAACATTTAAACCCAACGTTTTGGAAAGCTGGATGAAAATTGTTGTGATCAGACAGCCCTCAGTCTTACCCTTTCCTTGATGAATATTTGTTTTCAATTAGCTGCCATTTTCTGATGAAAAAAAGAAAAAGAAAAAGAAAAAAAAAATGTAGAATCTTGAACCAGTTCCCAGCTTGGTCCCTTCCTGATCAACCTGCTTCAGAAATATGTGTACATTTTTTGGGAAGACATCTGAAATTCCAGATTCCCCTTCCTGTTGTCCACAGCCATCTAGCTGTTGTATTGTGGCAGTTTTAGGCTGATGCCCAGGAAATTTTCCACAGATCTTGAGTAGAAAAGTGGTAGAATGTAAACAAATTACCATTGGATGAGAGAGAAAAAATAATGGTAAGGTCTAAATAATCCCATTGGTTTGATAACTAACATAAAGTTAATTGTATAAACTAACTTTTTCTCTTTTTCTTGATCTCTTTGCTCTAGGAGATACTAGCTGGTAGCTTTTGCTTGGCTGTTGCTGACCTTGGCTGTGTTCTTGCTGTGGCTAAGCAGAATCATAGAATCATAGAATCAACAAGGTTGGAAAAGACCTCAAAGATCATCAAGTCCAACCTGTCACCCAACACCTCATGACTACTAAACCATGGCACCAAGCACCACATCCAATCCCCTCTTGAACTCCTCCAGGGACGGTGACTCCACCACCTCCCTGGGCAGCACATTCCAAAGGCCAACAACTCTCTCTGGAAAGAACTTCCTCCTCACCTCCAGCCTAGACCTTCCCTGGTGCAGCTTCAGACTGTGTCCTCTTGTTCTGGTGCTGATTGCTTGGGAGAAGAGACCAACCCCCACCAGGCTACAACCTCCCTTCAGGGAATTGTATACAGCAAGAAGGTCTCCTCTGAGCCTCCTCTTCTACAGGCTAAACAACCCCAGCTCCCTCAGCCTGCCCTCGTAGGGCTGGGCTCAAGGCCTCTCCCCAGTCTCGTTGCCCTTCTCTGGACACATTCAAGAGTCTCAATGTCCTTCTTAAACTGAGGGGCCCAGAACTGGACACAGGACTCAAGGTGTGGCCTAACCAGTGCTGAGCACAGGGGCACAATGACTTCCCTGCTCCTGCTGGCCACACTCTTCCTGATGCAGGCCAGGATGCCATTGGCCTTCTTGGCCACCTGGGCACACTGATGGCTCATGTTCAGCTGGCTGTCAATCAGTCCCCCCAGGTCCCATTCTGTTTGGGAGCTCTCCAGCCACTCTGTCCCCAGCCTATAGCGCTGCATGGGGTTGTTGCCGGCAAAGTACTAACAAGCTTCCCTTCCCTTCCCTTCCCTTCCCTTCCCTTCCCTTCCCTTCCCTTCCCTTCCCTTCCCTTCCCTTCCCTTCCCTTCCCTTCCCTTCCCTTCCCTTCCCTTCCCTTCCCTTCCCTTCCCTTCCCTTCCCTTCCCTTCCCTTCCCTTCCCTTCCCTTCCCTTCCCTTCCCTTCCCGTCCCTTCCCTTCCCTTCCCTTCCCTTCCCTTCCCTTCCCTTCCCTTCCCTTCCCTTCCCTTCCCTTCCCTTCCCTTCCCTTCCCCTCAAGTCTCCTCTCCTCAAGTCCCCTCCCTTCCCCTTCTCTCCCCTCCCCTCCCTTCTGCTCCCCTTCCCTCCCCTCCAGTGGTGTCATAGAAGATACCTCACATCAAGATCCATCAGAATGATTTATTTTCTGTAATAATTATGCTAGAAACCTGAAAAAAAAATATAATCACAGCAGTCAAACAGAAAAACAGCCAATTAAACCCAGGAAAGTTTTACTGTTTAAGCAAGAAATCCACCTCTGTTCTGAATTTAATTAGAAAGCATGAGGAAAAAAGCCCCTTAAACAGTGTTGTAAAGATAGGTTTGGGGGTGTGTGTGTTTGTTTACTTTTGTTTGTTTGGTTTTGTTTTCACAAGAATATATATTTATAGTTAATAATTCTCCTCGATGGCAAGTATTATGTGCTGCACTCAGCATGATTTGCAGCCTTCAATACTTTAGAAAGAGTTCTGTTATTGGTTCTTATCATGCAGTCATCCCCCACTGTGTGGAAATCAGGATATTGCCTGAAAATACAGGACAGCACAGGAAGCTGATTGAAAGATCCAACATATTCCAAAGGCAAATTCTGTATTTATAACTGCAAAGATGTTTGACATGCTCAGGATTTTTGTAACCCATCTAATCATCACATAACCTTTTTGATGATGGAGTTTCTCAAATGCAGGCACCAGCCACCTCCATTCTCATCAGCACCCACTGTGAAATCATATTTCATTCTTGACTTGGTTGCAGAAATTGTCTATATCAGGAAGGATCACAGAAAAAGGCCATGGTAAGTTTTCCCTGTTTTTTTTAAGGCATTAATTTCTTGACCTAGGTGGGGAAAAAAAAAAACAAAAAAGAGGGAAGGCGAGGGGAAACAAATAAAAAACTGATTATGCAAAATTACAGAGATACATACACACAGAAACACAAAATTATTCAAACAGAATATGTGCTTCTGTCCTGTGATGGGTTAATGCCCATCCCAGAAGCAGCGGGGCAAGGCTTGTAAGAGCATTGCCCTCCCTGCAGGGCATTTTCCCCCTGGGAAACAGTGAATCTGTTCCACTCCCCCTCCCCTGTCCAGCAAGGGTATAACGAGGAGGACACTGCAGCCATTAGCTCTCTTGTGCCCTGTCTTTGATTGGATGAGAACTGCTGGCGGCTCCCAGCTTCTCTGCCACGTGGTTGGGCCTGATCCTTCTCCCTGCTGCCTCCATGCCTCTTCAGAGAGACTGGTTTTGTATTCCTGGGGTTTTTTCCCTCCCATCTATCCTTGTTCCTTGCCCTTGTGAACCTTACCTGTTTTTTATATATATATATATACACCTGTTTTATATATATATATATATATATATATATATATATATATATACATATATATATATATACATATATATTTTTATATATATAGTTTATATATATATTGTTTGTATACATATATTGTTTAAAGAAAAATCTTTACCTCTCTGCTTCCAAGCCGACTCTAAATTATTTCTGGCTGGATTTGCTCCTTCCTTTTCTTTTTGACTCTCTGTTGGGAAGGAGGAGGGGGGTGGGAGTGGGGGAGGGATTCTCAGCCTGGCCTCCATCTGAGCTCTTAACTCCCAGTTAAGGCTCAAACCACCACATGTCCTTTGATGGACAGGGGCAGAAATAAGTGCAACTAAGTACTTTGCCGTACTTTAGGTCACAGTATCACAGTATCACAGTATCACAGTAACCAAGGTTGGAAGAGACCCCAAGGATCATCAAGTCCAACCTGTTCCAACAGACCTCACAACTAGACCATGGCACCAAGTGCCACGGTCAAGCCCAACTTGCTCCTGAGAGATGCCTGCAAATGCACAGCTTCAAGCAGGCTCTGTTGCAATACATTCCAAATTCAAAGCCTTTCCTGGTCTTAGTCCATTTCTTTTGAAGACTGTGGAGAAGGAAAAAAAAAAAGATGTTATCAGCATCCCAACTGAAAAGGCAGTTTAAAAAGTAATGAAGAGGAAGGTACCTCCTCGATTCTCATGGAAATTTCCATGATTTCTTAGAGAAGAGAGCAGCACTGAGAAATTAAATGCCTGAAACATTGATTTGGATCTCGTGATTTAATTAGCAAATTACACCTTTGTAGAACTTTTCACAGGGCGACAGAGGAAAAGAAAGTAGGTCTTTAATTAGTCATTCTAAGTTATCTCTGTATCGGAATTGTTATTTAATGAACACCTCTGATGAAGTTTGTTTCATTACATTGTGAGATCTGAATCATGGTATGAGACCTGTATAGACTTATGAGTTTTAAGGGGAGAAGGAAGTTAGTCCAATACATGTCAGCTTGACACCTAAACCCATTCATCTTTTTCTTGCTTATGAGCCATTGATCTATTTTTCATTTTAATAACAACTGTACCATTACGTGGCTGCACTCCTGGTGTCCTCATCTTTATCCTGGTTTTATGAGACAACAGAACCACACTGAATGCACAGCACCCTAATTCTCAACCCCTTAGATGTACTAACCAGCCTTAGTAGTTAGACTAACTACTAGCCCCTTGTTGTGGTTTGGGAGGCCGATTCTCCCACCACAGGCAAAAATAACAACTCAGACAAATGGATTGCAAAAAATGGTGGAAAGTTTAAATGGGAAAACAATAAAAACAGCAACGAAAGTTTTACGGAGAACCACAAGCACCATGACAAAAAAAGAGAGATCCCAGAACATCACAGTATCACAATATCACAGTGTCAATAAGGTTGGAAGAGACCTCAAAGATCATCAAGTCCAACCTGTCACCACAGACCTCATGACTAGACCATGGCACCAAGCGCCACATCCAATCCCCTCTTGAACACCTCCAGGGATGGTGACTCCACCACATCCCTGGGCAGCACATTCCAATGACGAACGACTCGGTGAAGAACTTTCTCCTCAACTCAAGCCTAAACTTCCCCTGGCACAGCTTGAGACTGTGTCCCCTTGTTCTGGTGCTGGTTGCCTGGGAGAAGAGACCAACCCCTTCCTGGCTACAACTACCTTTCAGGTAGTTGTAGAGGGCAATGAGGTCACCCCTGAGCCTCCTCTTTTCCAGGCTAAACAATCCCAGCTCCCTCAGCCTCTTCTCATAGGGCTTGTACCCATGAACTTACATCCCCACCTAGGGGTACACCCAAAACCCCTCCAGGGCTCTTCATCCCTCCCCTAACCCAGCCTTGGGCAGGCCCAAGGGAGGCAGCTCATGCCATTTTACCTAGGCAGCAGCAGAGGGGCAAAAGAGGAAGTGAAGACTCTGTGCTGATCTATTATAGGGGAGCAGGGTATTACGGGAATGGAATACCTGGTTTCCTGTGACCATCCCCCCTGGGCTGGGCCCACCCCTTGGGACCTCCCAGGTGTGGTCTGTGCAGTGGCATCCAGGCCAGCACCCAGCCTAAACCACCACACCCCTAAGTGATTTGGGGGTTGGACTAGATGACCTTTGGAGGTCCCTCCCAACCCAGACCATTCTGTGTGATTCTACGGTTTGTACAAGAAAGGGTTTGAAACATTTAGTTTGTTTTGGCCCACAGAGGGTTTTTTTTGGGTTGTTTAGGGGCTTTTTATGATTTGGTTGGTTGGTTGGTTTGGGTTTGGGTTTTTTTGGTTGGTTGGGTTGGGTTTGGGTTTTTTTAGTTGGTTGGTTGGGTTGGGTTTGGGGTTTTTTGGTTGGTTGGTTTGGATTTGGGTTTTTTTGGTTGATTTGGGTTTGGGTTTTCTTTGGTTGGTTGGGTTGGGTGTGGATTTTTTTGGTTGGTAGGGTTGGGTTTTTTTGGTTGGTTGGGTTGGGTGTGGATTTTTTGTGGTTTGATTTGGTTTGGTTTGGTTTTAAGGGTTTTTTGTTTGGTTGGTTGGGGTTTTTTGGGTTTTTTTTGGTTTGGTTTGTTCTCCAGGCTAAACAACCCCAGCTCCCCCAGCCTCTGGGAGGGAGCTGGGGGAGTTTAATCTGGAATAGAGGAGGCTCAGGGGAGACCTTATTGCTGTCTACAGCTACCTGAAGGGAGGTTGTAGCTAGGAGGGGGCTGGTCTCTTCTCCCAGGCAACCAGCACCAGAACAAGAGGACACAGTCTCAAGCTGTGCCAAGCGAGGTTTGGGCTGGATGTTAGGAAGAAATTCTTCCCAGCAAGAGAGACTGTCCATTGGAATGTGCTGCCCAGGGAGGTGGTGGAGTCACCATCCCTGGAGGTGCTTAGGAAGAGCCTGGATGAGGCACTTGGTGCCATGGTTTATTCAATCAGCTGGTGTTGGCTGACGGGTTGGACTTGATGATCTCTAAGGTCTTTTCCAACCTGGTTAATTCTGTATTCTGTTTTGTTTGTGTTTTTTTGTTTGGTTGGTTGCTTTTTGGTGTTTGGCTGTGGTTTTTTTTTTTTTTTAATTGTATCTGTTTTGATTAAATTTATAGAAATAAAATAAAATAGTTATGCATTGACAACATTTCTTCTGGTGACAATCATCACAAGATAAAGATGGGGATTGCCTCTCATTAGTACCTGTGGTACCTTTATCTCAGTGAAAGTCATACTGCATTTCCTTTCCCATTGTGTTCAGTCACTTTAAAATCCTGTAAAGGTCAACATTAGGTGATTTATGTCCCAGGCATTAAACAAGGAATGTGGCTGCACAGAAAATTCAGAATGCATTGCGTAGCACTGTAAGGCTAAAGATTAGAGTCATCAAGCTGAGGAATTCGCAATAAATACATGTCTTGCAATACAGTGGGGAAAAAAAAAAAAGGAGCCCTGATTCATTATCATCCTGATAATTCTTCCTTTATTCACACTGAGTAATAGTTTATCAAACTGCTTTCAATCCAGGTACTTCCATAGTAAAGCAATGGGTGAAATAAATAAGGCTAAAGGGAGGAGTTCTCACTGATGGAGTTATTCAGAGAAATAAATAGGGTTTGCATTTTCTTTCTTGGAATGATTTAAATTTCTTTTTTATGCTGTTTTCATAGTGAAAAAAACCCAAACATTTCTTAGAATCACCTGAATTTACACCCTTCTGTCATTAGAGCTACTGGAATAACCAGTATTTGCTAGAATTCCTAGAATTTACATCACTATCACTGGAATATGTTCCAATGAGAGGGCAAGAAGCCTTCACTTATGAAAGAAAATGCCTGAGGTATTCCAAGTTCATTCCAAGAAGGGCAAGCTTAGGGGTGGGGGTGTGGGGGGGGAGGGGGGCAGGGATGGGGGGGTGAGGAATGAAAAAAATCAAACTATGAACAAAAACCTCCTGAATACCATTTCTTTATTGTAAAAATATTTTTCCTACCCAAAACAATATATATACACATATATATATATCCCTAAAGACAAATAAATCAGATGTTTCTCCATTCACAACCACACACAGAATGGGTTTGTTCCTAGGGTGAGTTTACTGCTGGTGTCGTCAATGTCAGCTGCTGCCAGAAAAAAAAGTATCCCAAATGTTCAAGTTTGGTCCTGTATGGATAATTAGAGTTGTGCTCTTCTAAATGCTTCTGAATCATTCTCACGCATCTGCCTTCAGTTCTGGGCTCCCCAGTTCGAGAGGGACAGGGATCTGCTGGAGAGGGCCCAGGGGAGGGCTACCAGGATGATTAGGGGAGTGGAGCACTGCCCTGTGAGGAGAGGCTGAGGAACCTGGGGCTGTTTAGTCTGGAGAAGAGAAGGCTGAGAGGGGATTTAATAAATGTTTATAAATAACTGGGGGCTGGGGGTCAGGAAGGAGGGGACAGGCTCTGCTCACTTGCTCCCTGTGATAGGACAAGAAGCAAAGGATGTAAGCTGCAGCACAGGAGGTTCCACCTCAACATGAGGAGGAACTTCTTCACTGTGAGGGTCACAGAGCACTGGAGCAGGCTGCAGGTTGTGGAGACTCCTTCTCTGGAGAATTTCAAGACCCATCCAGATGCATTCCTCTGTGGGATTCTATGGTCCTGCTCTGGCATGGGGTTGGACTCGATGATCTCTTTGGGTCCCTTCCAACCCCTGACATCCTGTGATTTACCAGGGCCAGCTTTAGGGGTAGACAAAGAAGTCACAGTGACCAAGAAGCAGTTTCTTAAACCCAACTAGCCAAACTGTATCCTCATTAAATTACTATCTTAATTCATCTAGCATTTTACAGAGACATTTTTGTGGGCAGAAAAGTGAAGTGTCTCCTATCACTCTCTTTAAAATAGGTTGGTCCTGGTCTAAATTATATTCACAACATTTTTCCTGGCATATTCTGTGCTATATAAGCCATTTGGATTTTCTGTTCACCCTTCACAGTGGTTGCAGATTTTTGTCTCATCCTGAACATCCTGGTTGAGGGGAAAAAAAAAACCAACAAACCACAACACCAAAAAAAACAAAAGAGTTTATGTCTAGCTCTTGACAGAAATAGTGATAAAATCAATAGGAAATTATTCAAGTTGAATGTTTATTTTGTTAAAGATTCATCCATAGGAAGACTACAATTACAGCAGGTCTAGGGTGGTTCTACCTCTGTGCTCTGCCTTGGTGAGACCACAGTTTTGAGGTGTCCAGTTCAAGAGAGACAGGGATCTGCTGGAGGGAGTCCAATGGAGAGCTTCAAGGATGATTAGGGCACTTGAGCATCTCTCCTATGAAGAAAGAACAAGAGATCTGGGGCTGTTTAGTCTTGAAAAGAGAAGGCTAAGAGGGGATCTGATCCATGTCCATAAATGTCTGAGGAGTGGGTGTCATCATGAAGATGCCAGGCTCTGTTCAGTGGTGCCCAGTGACAGGACAAGGAAAACCAGGTATAAGCTGGAACATAGTAGGTTCTACTTCAACATGAGGACAAACTTCTTTGCAGGGAGGGTGCTGGAGCATTGGGACAGGCTGCCCGGAGAGGTTGTGGGGTATCCTCACCCTGCCCTAGATGGGCACTCGTTGGCAGGAGTGCTGGACAGAATGACCCCTGGAGACCCCTTCCAACCCCAAACATTCTGTGATTCTGTGATTACCATCCGATGCACAAACTCTGTAGCTTGCAGCAGTGATACTCAGCATTGGTTTTATCCCTTGATTAAGCAGCAGTGTAGGAAGAATTAGCTGCAGTGCTGCAGCACCTCAACACCTTGATAACAATCAAACTCCCCACTTCCAGGCACAACACAGGTATGTTGGATAGGGCACCATGCCAGACACTGCAGATCAGGCTTGCACAACCCACTGCACGCTGGAGTGGCAACAGAGCCCTTTCATTACCTTGGTTTGCACAGAAGAAATCAAGGATCCAGGAAAATAATGAATATTACATAAGGGGGTCTTTGGCAGAGGCAGGATCTATAGCGGGATCCCCCAGATTTGGCTAACATTGGGCTATGACTTTTATTACTGACCAAAAGCAAACCACCTTATGGCAGTGAGCAAGCTGTCATCTGTGATGGACTGTAGCCCCAGGTCCAAACAGAAGCTGCCACAAATCCAACCTGCAGTTGAAGTCTTCCTTCTGCTAACTGGAAGTTTAAAATCACTGGGTAATGCCTCCCAGCACTAATATGGAAATTTCTGCCCCAGTTTTCACTCTTACCATAGCTCCACAACTTGGTGACAGATGACCCAAAAGCATGTTAACACTGCCCTAGGACACATTAAAGTCATACAACAGCATTTTCCCCAAGTGGGTGTATTCAGCTTGTTTAATAAAGATCATCAGTGGCTGCGCCCCTCTATTGGCGACGAGACAACGCAAGGATAGGGAAGTTTAATAGCACATTAGTCATCTGCCCAGAGGTGAAGTATTTCATAATGAACTGAAAAGCCAGAGTATTGTGTGTGTGTGTGTGTGTGTTTTAATATGACTTTGTTCCTACTAATGAAATTTATGCAAAACACCAGAAAAACTGATGAGCTTACATCCACAATGCGACTGAAAGACGTGGCGGGTTGTGTTAAGGGTGAGGTGCTAAATTATTTATTACATGTCAAGTTTGGGGTGGTTTGGTTTGGGTTTTTTTTTTTTCCCCCTTTTTTAATTGCTTTCCTGGTATTCTGAAATTGTTCTTGGTGGATAATAAAAATCTGTTAGCATAAAAGTCAAGAAGAACATCACAGGGTTTTGCTTCTGCTGTACCCCATGCCTTGCCCAACGAAGAAGGCAAAGGCAAGGTTATGCAAGGAATATCCCCCAAATGTGTGCAGCAGAAAACTCTGATTTCTTTTCATCTTTTAAAACACCTCATGCAAGATGGATGCTTGCACAAGTGAGGGGAAAGCAGGGAAGGACAAGGTGATTCAGATGGTGGAATAAAGAATACATGGAAAATGAGTTGCTCTTGCAGGCATTGAAGATGAGTGATAGCACGGCTGAGCTGCCTGTTCACCTTCTGGGCCCTGCCTGTGGCCCTGTGGCTTGCCCCACGTACCTCTCAGGTGCTGGTCTTGGCTATGAGTGATGT
Source organism: Dryobates pubescens (assembly GCF_014839835.1). Classification (NCBI taxonomy): domain Eukaryota; kingdom Metazoa; phylum Chordata; class Aves; order Piciformes; family Picidae; genus Dryobates; species Dryobates pubescens. The sequence continues at coordinate 2,386,788 of NC_071657.1, forward strand.
AGGGGCACCATGACCACTGCTGATCCTGCCCTTGGCCATCCACCTTGCCCATGGGCCATCAGGTTGGGCATCAACCCACGTTGGGTGCCAACTAATTTTGTAATGTGGTGGGTGGAGATTTACCCCCCAGCATTAAATTTGCCAGACCAGCTCAGCTGGAAGCAAATGAAAGCTGTATTTACAAGCAAAACTACAATCTACAGTGAAATATAATAAATATGTTCAAGATATACAACATTTACAGGTATTCACAATTAATAAACAGCACAAGGACCCCCCTGGTCAAAGACCAGGGGAAGCTGATAGCTTCTCTCTCCTTTCCCCGCTTACCCTCTTGTACACAGGAGGGACAGGAGAAAGACCAGGGAGATATTTTATTAGAGTTAGCCAAAGCAATGCAGCCAAGATCAAGCAGAAGCAAGTTAATCTCTCCCAGAGTGAGGAAGTGAGAAGAGAGAGGTTGTTTTGGTACAACTAGTTTAAGTCTTTTATCTCTTCCAATGGGATTGCTTAGAACTATCATTAATTTCCTTTTCACACCCAATAGTGATTTATCTACATTCTACCACTCACATTCTGTTCAAGATCTCCGATAGCATAGCCTAAAACTACCCCAGAGAGCATCAGAAAGCTATTTTCCCCACCATCTCGGACTTAGCATAGCTGTCTACACATCTGTACTGTCAGCATGATGCTGAGGAGAGATGGCAGCATGCCTTCTACACCCATCTGGGACTTCAAATCATCTCCTCATCCAGCAAGCCAAGAGGGGCCAGCAGATCTGCAGTCCTGGTTGCTTCAGAGAATCATAGAATCATAAGGTGGTGGGTTGAAATTTCCCACCCCCCAACATCAAACTTGCCAGGCCAGCTCAGCTGGAAGCAAACGTGTTTACAAGCAGGACTACCATCTACATTGGAATGCAATGGATATGTACAAAATATGCAGGAGTTACAATATTTACAGGTATTTACAATTTATAAACAGCACAAGAACTCCCCTGGTCTTTGACCAGGGGAAGCCTTCCCCTTAGCCTCTTGTACAAAAGGAAGAAGAGACAGAAGTAGAGAAGTTAATACCGCAACAATGCAATCAAGGTCAAGCAGAAGCCAGTTAGTATCTCTCCCAGAGGGAAGAAGTGAGAAGAGAACAAGAAGAGAGAAATTGCTTGGGGACAGCTAGTTTTAGTCCCTTATTTCCTCCAGTGAGATTGTTTAGAATTATCTTTATCTTCCCTTTTCATACCCAATAGTGATTTATTTACATTTTACTACTTTTCTGCTCAAGATCTGTGAAAAAAATGTGAAGGCATAGCCTAAAACTACCACACATCAAATCATAGAATCATAGAGTCATAGCATCATAGAATCATAGAATGGACTGGTTACTGTGTGAATGCTGGAAGGAACCTCACAGATCCTCTAATTCCCATCCACCCCCTGCCATGGGCAGGAACATTTTCCACTGGACCAAGTCGCTCTTACCCTGTTCAGCCTGGCCTTGAACATTTCAGGGAAGGGGCATCCACAACTTCACCTGAGAGGAATTCCTCCCATCCTGCCTAAGCATATATGGTACCACCGCTCCTCCAAAACCTCCAGAGAACCTGGTCTCAAGAGCCCCACATGCTTGGTGAGTCCCTAATTCTTCCTAAAGAAACATTTGCTCATTTTGGGTTTTGCTTGGGGCCCAAGGGATGAGAGATGGCTTCCTTCAGCTGGAATAGGTTCCCTGCTGGAGGATTACTCAGAGCAGCCAGGTGCCAGCCAGGAGCTGGATGGCAGGGTGCTGCCTCGGAGGTCTAGAGCTCCCCTTGCAAGTACAGATCTGTGGAAGCTGGCATGCTGCCTGCTGCTGAAAAGAGCAATCACCAAGATGAGTTGCCAAGCAGGCTGGAAACCAAGAAAGTCCACTACTTCACCTGACCTTCACGTGAAAGCATCTGGTGCACAGGCAGACACAGGCTCTCAGGATGTCTCTGATGACCATCATTTCCCTGTGACACACTGGAGCAGGCTGTCCAGAGAGATTGTGGAGCCTCCTTCTCTGGAGACTTTCAAAACCCACCTGGATGTGTTCCTGTGCAACTTGTTTTAGGCAAACTTGCATTAGTAAGGGGTTGGACTGCATGACCTTCAGGGGTCCCTTCCAACCCCTACCCTGCTCTGAAATGAAATAGAGGGGGGAATGGAGGGGGGGGAAGAGGGAAATCTTCCACTTAAAGTGTTTTAAAGCTCACTGTGAGTGCCTTGGGCACTAGGCACTAAAGTGATGCCTTTAGATTTCACTTGTCTGGAATTCTACTGAACAGTCTTAACAATACACCATAAGATGTATCATTGCCTGAGAACCTGAGCATTTTGAAACCAAACTTTGTTCTTGTTGGCACTGTGCAAATAAGAGGAGGGTGAGACTGAGGCTGGAATAGCCTCTTGTCTGTGTTAGCACACAGTGTTTTATGATGAGCAACTGCAGATCAGTTTAAGGAAATAATAGTGAAAGCTTCAGATCCAGATGAATGTGCAAGGGTGCACTGCATGCAGCTCTGCACATGCTAAAAGTAAGGATGCATTACTGGACTGAGGTAGGGTGACACAAATTGTCTTCCTGCTACCGAGTCTGAGATTCTTAAATCAGCTCAAGTCATATGTTCGATGTCTTAAGCACAATGCTACCATAATTTGTTAAAATAGGTCATACACAAACAAAAATTGCCCTCACTCTCTGTCACTATATTTATGTATTTTTTAATTGTCCAGAGTCACAGAATCACAGAACCTTAGAGGTTGGAAGGGACCTCCAGAGATCATTCAGTCCAACCCCCCGGCCAAAGCAGGATCACCCCAAGGCTGTCTGCACAGGAATACATCCAGGTGGGTTTGAACAGTCTCCAGAGACTCCACAACCTCTCCGGGCAGCCTGCTCCAGGGCTCCATCACCCTCACTGTAAAGAAGTTCCTCCTCACGTTGAGGTGAAACTTTCTATGTTCAAGTCTTATGTTCCTGGTCTTATTACTGTGCATGGCTGAAAAGAGCTTGGCCCCCTCCACTTGACACCCACCCCTCAGATATTATTAGACATTGATCAAATCCCCTCTCAGTCTTCTCTTCTCCAGACTAAACAGCCCCAGGACTCTCAGTTCTTGTCACAGGGCAGATGTTCAAGTCCCCTAATCATCCTTGTGGCTCTCTCTTGGACTCTCTCCAGCAGGTCTCTGTCTCTCTTGAACTGGAGATCCCCCAAAAAAGAAAACTATTTTTAGGGAAGCCTAAGAATGGAAACTGTTTTTAGCTGATTCTGAAGTCTTTCAAAGCCGTCTCTCCTCTTCTTTGTACACTTGCTGATGGTCTTGCAAGGTTGAACGCAAGCTTTTTGCTCTTTTCAGGTTGTGTGGTCTACATAAAACCCCTTTGCAAAGACGATAGGCTTGGTTCTGGAAATCCCTTGTGCTTGGAGCGTTGCTGTCCCTAGTGAGGGCAAAGCAAATCCACTCCTGGAGGAGAAGAGAGAATTCTTTGGCTGGTGGAAAATGCACCTTTCTGAATGCGTGCCTGGACAGAGGCGTGCTGTGAATTGCTCCTTCCAGAAACCAGTGGAAAAATCTGTAGCAGTGTAAGGAGAGCTTATTTCCTTTTCATGTTAGCATGATAGTTATGGAGTTACAACCCACCTGTTGCTCTGCTTTAGAGCAAGAATCCACAGTGCATTTTGCCTAACTGAAGGGAGTTTTGCTATTCTGAATTTTAATTATTGTTATGTAGAAACAATCTCAAAGGCAAATCCATGCAGCAGCAAACCACCACACTCCAAAGGACCTGATCCTGTTAATGTGTTGACTAACATCAGGGATACATCTTACTGGCTTCAGGCCAGGATTTGTGTTAGCCTGTGCTTCTCTAACTCCTGCTTACTAATAAGCCATTGCTTATAAATAACACACTCCCACTTACACAAACTACTTTATGTTATTGATTCTTCCTCAGATCTCTCAGCTGAAGACAACAAGGAAGTTGGTTGAGAAGGTACTTGCAGGAAGCTCAAGATAAAGTATGAGCCTCTAAAATGATTTTGGATTTTTTCCTCACACTCCCTCAAACAAAAGTGTGGTTTCTGGGGCTTACACCTTGCCTGTCAAAAACCAGCTTTCTGTAATATTCCTCCTGATTTATGGCTTTAGGACTGATTCAAATAAATCCTTTTGTTGTTGTTTAGTTGTTGTTGGTGTTTTCTTCTTCTTTTCTTATTTTTCCTTCTTCTCTTATTTTCTTCTTTTTCTCCTCTTCCTTTCTTCTCCTTCCCTCCTTCTTCTTTTCTTCTCTTCTTTTTCTCTTCTTCCTCTCTTCTTCCTTTCTTCTTTTCTCCTCTTATTATCTTTTCTTCTCTTTTTACTTTTTCTTCTCTTTTTTCTTTTCTTCTTCTTTCTTCTTCTTCTTCTACTTCTTCTTCTTCTTCTTCTTCTTCTTTTCTTATCTTCTTTTTATCTTCCTTTCTTCTTCTTCTGTTCTTCTCTTATTCTCTTCTTTTGTTTTCTTCTCTTTTCTTTTTTCTACTGTTCTTTTTTTCTTCTGATTTTCTTTTCTCTTTTCTTTTCTTTTCTTTTCTTTTCTTTTCTTTTCTTTTCTTTTCTTTTCTTTTCTTTTCTTTTCTTTTCTTTTCTTTTCTTTTCTTTTCTTTTCTTTTCTTTTCTTTTCTTTTCTTTTCGTCTTTCCTTGTCTTATCTTTTTCCTTTCCTTTCCTTTCCTTTCCTTTCCTTTCCTTTCCTTTCCTTTCCTTTCCTTTCCTTTCCTTTCCTTTCCTTTCCTTTCCTTTCCTTTCCTTTCCTTTCCTTTCCTTTCCTTTCCTTTCCTTTCCTTTCCTTTCCTTTCCTTGCCTTGCCTTGCCTTGCCTTGCCTTGCCTTGCCTTGCCTTGCCTTTTTCTTCTCCTTCTTCTCCTTCTTCTCCTTCTTCTTCTTCTTCTTCTTCTTCTTCTTCTTCTTCTTCTTCTTCTTCTTCTTCTTCTTCTTCTTCTTCTTCTTCTTGTTATTATTATTATTAACAACAAAATAATAATAATAATAATAATAATAATAATAATAATAATAATAATAATAATAATTTCAAGCAGACATATTTTCAATATGGTATTTTAAAAATTTCTATCATGTTGTGTAAGCCCTAACCAAGAATAGGGTCATAATCAGACCACAGTCAAAATGTCCTCTTTCCTTTTATTCCCACCCCCTACCCCCCCACCCCCAAAATAAAATATTTCAGTGCCAAAAAAAACCCCCAAACCAAACCATGGATAAAGAACTAATCCATTGGCACAGAAGACTTCAAAAGACACAGAAGTCTAAAAGCCACACAATATAACTATCAAACATGATTTAAAAGAATTCATTAAAGAAAGCTTATTTCAATTTCAAGCTTCCATGGGATTTCATAGGCAAAAATAATGAAAAAGATGGTGATGTCATAATGGGTTATGAAAACACCATTATATGTGTAGGCCCTCACTCACACAGAGAGAAAATGTGAACAAGCACCCCAAGCAAGCCAAAGGTGTTACGAGAACTTTTGCTTCTTACCCCACTAACAATTTATGAGCAAAGCTCAAATTTAATTTATTATTGATTTATTAATAATTACTTTTAATTTATTTTAAAGTTGAATTTATAAGCTGTTTATAAAGAGACAGAAGGAAGTTGTGTAACCCAGATCTAAGACAGTTCAAGACATCACTTACAGAACCAAACAGAATCACATAATTGTTAAGGTTGGAAGGGACCTCAAGGCTCAGCCAATTCCAACCCCCCTGCCAAGGTGAGGGACATCTCACACTACAGCAGGTTGCTCACAGCCACATCCAGCCTGGCCTTCAAAACTTCCAGGGATGAGGCTTTCACCACCTCCCTGGGCAACCTGTGCCAGTGTCTCACCACCCTCATGGGGAACAACTTCTTCCCTCCTCTAGCTTGGATCCATTCCTAGAACACCCTAAAAAGACCCTCTCCAGCTTTCTTGTAGCCCCCTTTAGATACTGGAAGGCCACAAGAAGGTCTCCTCAGAGTCTTCTTCAAACTGAACATCCCCAACTCCCTCAGGCTATCATCACAGGAGAGGAGCTCCAGCCCTCTGCTCATCCTCCTGGCCCTTCTCTGGACAAGCTCCAGCATGTCCAGATCTTTCTTGTACTAGGGGCTCCGGAACTAGACACAATGCTCTAGGTGGGGTCTCACCAGAGTGGTGTAGATGGGGGAGAATCACCTCCCTCAACCTGCTGCCCACACTTCTCTGATAAAGTTGTCTTATAAATCATCCCAGAGTAACTTAAGGTGCTTCTGAAATTTCTCTTAGGAGCACTTAAAATCTAGGTTAATGTTAGGGCTTTTAAGCATTAGTGAGCTCTCATGAGTCATGCTTACTCATCCAAGCAACCAGCCTGCTTTTAGTGTAAAGGGGTGGTAGACTCATGGGCTGCAATTGTAGTTCTTTTAATTTATTTCTTCTTTATATATATATATATATATATAAAATAAAAATGACTAGCTCACTTACCATGTACCTACATGTTAGGTGGGTGGAAATATGCCTTAAAAGTGTTGTAAAACAGAGTGGGAATATGAAGTTCAATCACAGTATTGCATAACCTTATGAATGATGATGATGATGATGGGAGATGTCTCAACCCAAACAATACCCAGTGATTGCTCAGTGGACCACTTTTACTCCTACACAGGAGCACTCATTTTTGTTGCAGCAGAGGATGTAAAATAATAAATGCTGTAGTTCCTATCATATGGGAAAGCAGGGGAAATAAAGGAGAAACAAGTGTGTGAATGAATCCTCAGGAGAGAAAAGGATGCAACTATTTTTTGCCAAGCCTCAGACCTCCCATGCCTGCATTCTGGTGTGGAAATCTGAATAATCTATGCAGACAAATAAAGCAATAAGTAAAGTAAAAGAAAGTAAAATAACACAATACAAAATAATACAATACAAAATAACATGAGACAACATAAAAAATGCAAATAAAACACAATTTAAAATCAAACAAAACAACAACAAAAATCAAATAAAACAACAAAAAATAAAACAACAAATCAAAAAATCAAATAAAACAAACCCAAACAAAATAAAAAATCAAATAAAGCAAAATAATAAAATATAAAATACAAAAATAAAGCAAACAATTTTTAAAAAACAATCAATAAACCAAATAATAAAAAATAAAATAAAAAATAAACCAAACCAAAATAAAATAAAACAAATAAAACAAAATAAAAATAAAAATAAAATAAAATAAAATAAAATAAAATAAATAAAATAAAACAAAATCATAAAATGTAAAATGCAAGAATTAAATGAAACAAAATAAAATAAAAATAATACAATGTCAAACAAAACAATAAAATGTAAAATACAAGGATTAAAGAAAACAAAATGAAATAAAAATAATAAAATGTAAAATGAAAGAATAAAATAAAACAAAATAAAATAACAACAACATAAAGTAAAACAAAATAATGAAATGTAAAATACAAGACTAAAACAAAATAAAATCTTTTTTAAAAATACAAAATAAAGTTAAAAAATAAATTTTAAACAATCATAAAACAGAAACAAAGCTGCCATCTAAACAAAATTCTTCCAAGATCCAGTGCCCTGTATTTAGAATAAGAAAGGGGAATCACAGAGCTGCTTCAAATATATGGAATTGGTAGGGACACTGGCACAGAGAGAAGAAGAAAGAAGATCTGCTGTGGCGCTTCAGTAGAAATCACAGCCATCAAGCTCACAACAGAACCTGTTGTTGGGTAAGTAACATCTACATCCACCCTGCAGCTCTCTCGGACACAGAATGTGGATCAGAATCAGGAGGCAGCATAGACCCGACTCCCCAAGACAGGCAGGGACAAGTTATTCTCGGATGCTGCTCCTCCAAACCCAGCAACTTGTGGTGGGTCTAAGGCACGGTGAGCTGCGCAGTTTTACACACAGGGCTGCTGCAGCCAACGTGTTGAAGCTGGGAAGCGTAGTTTCTTAACCAGGCACTGGTGGGGAGGCTCAGATGGGGACACTGCCTGCCCCTGAAGAGCAGCCTACGCCCCGCTTAACGCTTCGGCTCCCTTGGCCACCTGCTCGAAGCTTTGCCTTTTTCTTTGCAAAGCGCCTCTGAGCACCCTGTCAGCCGGCAGCGAAGGGGAAGAACTAAAAGGAATCTCGCAGTGCTTCAGACACTGCTCCATGGGAGGGCTCCAAAATGACAAAAAGTGGGGTTTGCAGGCACCAATGTCCACAAGTGTGCCTTGTTTCAAGGCAAAGAAACATTTGTTTTTCATAGTCATGAGCTTCTTGCTGAACTTTAAAGGCCAGCCTTACCTTTTGCTGTTTTATGTGGTTATGTATAAACATACAAGTTCCCTGTGCTTGATATATGCAGAGAGGCACAGAAAGAGAATCACAGAATGCATCCTAATTGTCTGCTCTGACTTTAGAGGCACACAGACTTTCTTTCCTTCTCCTATTCACACTGACAAATGCTGATACAATAGCTCACAAAGAAGACTTTTGAAATAGACCTATTTAATTATTGATTAAGTTATTTAAATGCATGTACCTGTATGTTACTGACATTTATAAATTTTATTATATTTATAAATGTATTAAAATTTACTGTCAATTCAGTATAAGTTTATTTAATTGTCATACATGCATTTAAACTGATTTAAATTTAATCCAATCTAGAAATAAGGTGAGCAGACAGTACCCATACCTGTGTCCTGAGAAACCTCTGCTTGGACCATCTGAACTAAAATCAATTTGGTTGCCTCTAAAAATGACCAAACACAGAGGAGCAAAGGCTGCAGGAAGGCAATTCATGCGACATTCTCATCTCTGTGAAACAGGTTCTCATCATTACTCCAGCACTGAATCAGAATCCTGTTTTCTTGGGGTTTAAAAGCTTGTTGAGCACGTCTGGAGAGTAGGTGAGACTTTCTACCTGTGGTAGTTTCAGGCTGTGTCTAGAAAATTTTCCACAGACCTTGAACAGAAAGTGGTAGAATGTAAATAAATTACCATTGGGTGTAAAAAAGGAAAACAATTATAAGGTCTAAATAATCCCATTGGTCTGATCACCAACATAAAGTTAATCTGGTAAACTGACGACTTCTCTTTTCAGTTTCCTTCACTCTAGAAGATACTAGCTCTTGCTTCTGTTGGCTTTGCTGACCCTGGCTGTGTTCCTTTGTGGTGGCTAAGTACTAACAGCCTGTTCTCTGCTTTTTCTCCTTTCTTCTCTTGCCCTGTGTACAGGGGGAGGGAAGGAAGCAGGAAGGGGGAAGCTGTTGGTAACCCCCTGGCTCTGTCCAGGGAGCAGTTCTTGTGTAGTTTTGTGGTGGGCTCAAAATTTGACACACCCCCCCAACACTGTATTTGCCAGTCCAGTTGGAAGCAAATGAAAGCTGTATTTACAAGCAAAACTACACTTTATGATGGAATGCAATGAATATGTACAAACTAGACAGAATTTACAGTATTTACAGGTATTTACAACTAATAAACAGCACAAGAAGACAAAGACCAGGGGAAGCTGCTAGCTTCTCCCTCTCTGCCTCCCCCTTACCCTGCTGTACAAATGGGAGAAGACACAGAAGCAGAGAAGTTAATGCCAGAACAATGCAGCCAAGGTCAAGCAGGAGTGAGATAGTATCTCTCCCAGAGCAAAGCAGCAAGGAGAAGAGATTGATTTGGTACAACTAGTTTTAGTCCTTTATGGGATTGTTTAGAATTACCTTTATTTTCCTTTCACACCCAATAGTGATTTATTTGCATTTTACTACTTTTCTGCTCAAGATCTGTGAAAAAAATTTAAAGGCATAGCCTAAAACTTCCACACATCTATAAGTGGTAAATACATGCAAATATTGTGTATTTTGTACATATTCATTGCATTTCATATTTCTAGATTGTAGTTGTGCTTGTAAATGCAGCTTCTTTTGCTTCCATCTGAGCAGGTCTGGCAATTTTATGTTGGAGGGTAACTTCTATCCACCACACCATGTCAGGAAAGGCTTCAATCCTGGTTTTGCTGCTTTTGTACTTGAGGGGCTGGTGTCCATCAGGTAGAACCCTATGTAATGTTAACAGGCAGAGTGCTTACTGTGGTTGCACAAATACTTCTGTCCGATCTTGAATCTCTCTTCCTGCTATACCTGAAATTTGCTTGACATCAAAACATAGTTTGTACAGATAAATACATACACATGCATGCCTGTGCTGATAGGAAGAAGTGACATTCTCCTCCTTGTGATTCCCTGCTGAAGAAGGAATTCAACCTTTAGCTTGGAGAACAGGAGCCTGAGGGGTAGCCTCATTCATGTTTATAAAGAGGTGCAGGGTGAGTGCCCAGAGGCTGGAGCCAGGCTCTGCTGGGTAATGCCCAATGCCAGCACAACTGGCAATGGTGGAAGCTGAGGCATAGGAAGTTCCATGGAAACATGAGGAAAAAATTTTGCCCTGTGAGGGTGACAGAACACTGCACAGGCTGCCCAGGGTTGTTGTGGAGTCTCCCTCTCTGGAGATATTCAAAACCTGCCTGGATGTGTCCTGTGTGATCTGGCAGGGAAGTTGGACTAGATGAGCTTTCAAGGTCCCTTCCAGCCCATAACATTCTGTGATAGGAACAAAGATCAGCACATCTGCTTATTTCCCTCTTCATTCCAAACCATCAGTATCTGTTTTGATGACTTACATCAGTTTTAGGCAGTCACGTATTTTCACTGCGCTTCTGCCCACCACAATAACATGCAAAGTGAAATATCCTGTGGATTATTGTGGTGCTGTAGCTGTACAAGACCTGGTTGTAATTAGTACCTCTGGTGGTTCACATCCTCCCATTTTCCTTCTCTGTGTAGAAAGGATGTGCAACCATGCCTGGTTTCAAAATGAGCTTCGGGCACCAATGCCCCTGCTTTTAGAAGCAACAGTGGGAGCTTGCCTTTGGCATTGTGACATGCTTCAAATTAACCTCTGACATTAAAAAAGCTGTTTCCCCACCGCACCGAGCAATTAACATAATCAGAATGTTTCAAGTCAAACAGAAAAAAATAAATTTAAGGAAAAAGAAAAAAAAAAGGTAAAAGAGGGGGAAAAAAGGAAAAAATGGGGGGAAAAAAAGAAGGAAAAAGAAAAAAGGGGGAAGAAAAAAGAGAGAAAAAGAAAAAGTGGAACAGAAAAAAGAGGGGGAAAGGGGAAAAGAAAAGAAAAAAGGGAAAAGAAAAAAGGGGGAAGAAAAAAGAGGGGAAAAGAAAAAAGAAAAAAGGAAAAAAGGGGAAAAAAGAGGAAAAAAGGGGTGGGGAGGAGAAGGAAAAAGGAAAAAAGAAAAAATATTCTATTGGTCTTCAACTGATTATTATTTTTTTTGCCTGCCAGTATTTAGGGAAAAGCTGTAGTTTTTAACAACTGAGCTCATAAAACCCCCTCAAAAAAACCAAAATAAACCAAACAGCAAACAAAAACCTCCAAACCCATTAAAAACCAAAAAACTCCACCACCCCTCCCCCAAAAACCCAAACAAAAAACCCTAAACAAACAAACAGAAATACCCACTACAATGAAAACCCAACCCAAACAAATAACCATTCTGTTATAATACCAAAATTAAGCCATGAATAGGACAACTGTGCAGCTTTTTGTCTGCTGTGTCATGCTTTATAAGCATTGTAAATGCAAGTACTGCAGCTGTACACAGCACTTTCACAGGGTGATATTTACACTTGGGATTTGTCCTGTTTGTCTTATTACAATTTCTCTGAGCTATGAGAGCAGCACCAGTCTGGCAAGAGCTGGACAAGAAAGAAGGATACAGGCAAGAAGAAGCAGAAGTTAATTTTACCAAGCCTAAGCAAGTAAATTATGAAATGATTGCAATAATTTGACTTTTGCCAATGTCAACACTTGAATTATCCTTACTTCTTGGGAAGTATTGAGTTCTGCAGGCTGAAATTCTCTACCCAAACAGCATGTTGCTCCACCAGGCAACAGAATAAAAACTGCTGAGTGCATACAGTTGTTCTATTCATGGCTTAATTTTGGTATTGTAACAGAATGGTTATTTGTTTGGGTTGGATTTTCATTTTGGTGGGTATTGTTTGCTCATTTAGGGTTTTCTTTAGTTAAGTCTTTTTTGGGTTTGGGGTGTTTTTTTGTTGGTTGGTTGGTTTGGGTTTTGTTTGCTTTTTGGTTAGTTGGTGATACCCTTTTTTTTGGGGGTGGGGGGGTTGGTTGGGTTGGGTTTTCTGTTTGTATGTCGGTTTTGTTTGTTGTTTTGTCTGCTTTGGGTTTTATTACGAGCTCGGTTGTTAAAAATCACAGTAGTGAGAATATTCTCTCTCCCTGCTCAGTTTGTTCACAGTATCACAGTATCACAGTATCACAGTAACTAAGGTTGGAAGAGACCCCAAGGATCATCAAGTCCAACCTGTTCCAACAGACCTCACAACTAGATCATGGCACCAAGTGCCACGTCCAATCTCCCCTTGAACACCTCCAGGGACGGTGACTCCACCACCTCCCTGGGCAGCACATTCCAATGACGAATGACTCGCTCAGTGAAGAACTTTTTCCTCACCTCGAGTCTAAACCTCCCCTGGCACAACTCCTAAGGGCACCAGGAGCCTTGGCAGACCTGTCTATCCATCTCAGGCAGGAGTTTTCATACAGCTTTAGGGGCGAGTAACAAATGCTGCGTGTTAAATACTTAGGTACAAACTTGTACCAAACACATGGGCAAAGTAAATTCAAGCTGCTGGAAGGATGCCTGGTTGTCCCTCCAGGAGTGAGTATGGTGAAGTGAGGGTGTAGGAAGAAAATGGTTCTTTTCTGCTTTATAGTGTGCAGTCACTAATGCTTCCCAGCAAATGCACCTGAATGCTGTATTTCAGTATCTTCTGTAACCCCCCCGAGCTGTTGTGGGGTTATTTTGGGGGGAGGGGGTGGGTTGTTTGTTTGGTTGGTTGGTTGGTTGTGTTTTGCTTGTGTGTTTGTTTTGTTGGTTGTGTTTTGTTCGTGTGTTTGATTTAGTTTTTTTTTTAATTGTGAGAAGATTTAATATTTATTTTTTTTAAGTGCAAATTGCACTTAGGAAGAAAACACAAACCACTAGGCAGACCAGCAGTATAGTTGAAGGAAATAATACAGGGATTACAGTGGATGACAATCTGAAAATCAGACAGCAGGTCAAAGCTTGTGATAACAAACAAACAAATCCACAAGCAAAACCAAAGCACCACCACCACCAAAATCCCCTCCAAATTGCTGCTGATGGTGGAACTAATAAAACATGAAATCGCATTTATCTTCTTCCAAACCAACAGCTGCAGTTTCTCCCTCCCAAGTTTCATCTCCCTCCTCTCCCCCACCAAAATACTTGCAGCACACTCGCCTATTTTTAAAGCCACCCCCCCTCTTCATTCTCCCTTTTCTGCCCTGCATGCCAGGTCTGTAATGTCAGAGTGGACAAGAGACACGTGCCCCAACCGCCCAATCAGTCAGGCAACTCTAGGAGGGTAGCTGAGCCCTTATGTTACCTACCTAGCCACTGATTTTCACGACAAAAATGTGAAAATTATGGATCCTCATGCAGTTTTCTGTCAGATTTGGTTGAAACAGAGCAATACATTAAGCATTTGTTCAGTAATGCTTGATGCACAGCATGAGCTCCCTGGAAAGAATGAGGATAAGGAATTTATCCTGGGATGTTGTTCAGAGGAGTGGGATCCAGCAGACTCAGGAGCCAATTATTCTAACATTCATTATAGTTGTAAGTGCAGCATCCTTTCTTGGCTTTTAAAGAGGCTTAGTGCCATGATCTGGTCAATGGGGTGGTGTGAGGTTGTAGGCTGGACTTGATGACCTGAGAGGTCTATTCCAGCCTCAATCATTCTGTGATTCTGTGATTAAATCCAAACCACTCAGGAAATAAGAAGACCACTCAGGGAATAAGAAAGGTAACAGACTGGGAAAAACACAATCTGTAGAGTAAAAAAAGTGGCTGTGTTTGACTTGCTCATAAAAAAGACAGAGAAGGGAGTTTATGTAAAAAAACCCAAACAAACCAAAACCAACCAACCAACCAAAACCCACAAACAATAACAACCAAAAAAAACCCTCAACAACAAAACAACCTATCAATGAAGTGGTCAGTTGATCAGTCCATGCCCAGGAAAGAAGAGATTGACTTAATTAGCCACAAAAAAACCACAAAACCAAAACCAACCAACCAACCAAAAGGGCAACACCCCCAGAAAGCAATCAAATGAAAATCAGCTAAACAAAAACAACCAAATGAAAACCAACCAAAGAAAAAAAAACCCAGAAGCCAACACCCGCCTCTCTCCCCCTCCCCCAAACAATTAAAAGGATGAATTATAGGAGGGGGGAAAAGTACTGGTGGAAACAGTCACAGAGACTTCCCAAGGTAGTGCACTGTCACCTAGCACAGAGATTTGTAAGAGCAATTCACACAAGACCAGGCTACTGTAGGGACTTGCAGCTTTATGTGTCTTTCACTGCATCTGGAACCTTTTTTACTTTGGGGAGATTCTGCAGAGGTGCTGAGGACCATTAGGGTCACAGCAGCACAATCTGGGATCCATCTGCATGGTTTGACAGATTTCTTAAGTGCAAATCTGTGCTCCAGTGACAAATCTGAGAAAACATTATTGAAAAAAATTTGGACCTTGCCACAGGCTTCAGTTGATTTGGCCTCAGGATGCGAATGCATGAAGACAAGATTCTTGTGCGTTTTAGCATCTCTCAAGGAGAAATTAGAACAGAATTAACCAGGTTGGAAAAGACCTTTCAGATCATTGAGTCTAACCTATCACCCAACACCATCTAATCAACCAAACCATGGCACCAAGTGCCTCATCCAGTCTCTACGTGAACACCTCCAGTGATGGTGACTCCACCACCTCCTTGGCCAGCACCTTCCAATGGCCAATCTCACTTTCTGTGAAGAACTTCCTAAGATCCAGCCTAAACCTCTCTTTGTTCATCCTCTTTGTTTTACCAAACCAGTGAAAAAAAAAAAAATCAAATTTAATCAAAATGAACAGGAAGTATTCCTTAAGCTTTTCCCTTCTGAGGATTCCAGTGTGAGGATTAAAGCAATGAAAATTAGAGCTGCGGGTCCAAAATCATGTAGTCATCTCCCCATAAGGATTAATCATAAGCTCTGGTTTGTGGTTATTTCCCCTCTTCAACTTCCACTTTCAAAGAAAAAATAAAATATTTATCAATCTATTTATTTATTCTACCTATATTTGTCTTATATATATTGTACATTGTATAATTTGTATAATTCATGTAATTTATGTACTGTACTATCATATAATGTGCTGTCATAAAATGTAATGTAATATAATATAATATAATATAATATAATATAATATAATATAATATAATATAATATAATATAATATAATATAATATAATATAATATAATATAATATAATATAATATAATATAATGTAATATAATATAATATAATATAATATAATATAATATAATATAATATAATGTAATATCATATAATATATATGTAGTTAATGGCTATATAAACAGCTCTTCCTTCCATGTAGGGCAAGCTCTTTCCAACCAGTTTTGTTTCGTTCTTTCAACTGGTACACCCTGTATAGTTTCAGCCCTACCAAACTATATACATCTGTGGACAACCCCCAGCCACCCAAACCCTTACCTGTTTCAAGTGGAAATTCTGCACAACTAAAACAATTTCCAACCATTTTCAAAGTCCAAGACCTAGAACTACATCCTGAATGTAAGAATTGAAGTGGAAAATTCTTTCTTGCTTGTTTTACTAAGATTTACAGTACCACAGTATCACAGTATCACAGTAACTAAGGTTGGAAGAGACCCCAAGGATCTTCAAGTCCAACCTGTTCCAACAGACCTCACAACTAGACCATGGCACCAAGTGCCACGTCCAATCTCCCCTTGAACACCTCCAGGAACGGCGACTCCACCACCTCCCTGGGCAGCACATTCCAATGACGAACGACTCGCTCAGTGAAGAACTTTTTCCTCACCTCGAGTCTAAACCTCCCCTGGCACAGCTTGAGACTGTGTCCCCTTGTTCTGGTGCTGGTTGCCTGGGAGAAGAGACCAACCCCCTCCTGTCTACAACCACCTTTCAGGTAGTTGTAGAGGGCAATGAGGTCACCTCTGATCCTTCTCTTCTCCAGGCTAAACAATCCCAGCTCCCTCAGCCTCTCCTCATAGGGCTCTCCTCATAGGGCTTGTGCCCTAAAAACACATAGAAATGCAGAAGCTGACATGCAGCTGACGTTATCTTTTGAAAACATTTTATGGCAATAGAAATCATGCGTAATCAGTTCATAAGCACTGTATTTAATTCATGCCAATCCATCCATTCATTTTCATACATAATCATGTTTGAAACTTGGGGTGGGGATTATTTAGGTTTTTGGATAAAAGGGGTAAAAATGGATTTTGGATAAAAATACTCTCTCTTGCTTACACAATTCATATCTAAACAACACACCATCATCTTTTATGTTAGGTGTGGTAGTAAGTAATTTATTCCTACAGTCTTGCAGACTAATCTACTTAATGAGCAATCATTCCAAACTTTGGCATAGGATAAAATTGTTTAATATATGGGGGGGGTGTGGGGGGTGGGGGGTGGGAAAGACACATGCACTTGCTGGATAAACAAAGGAATAGATGGGAGAGCTCACCTGCTTGTACTCAGCATATATATTTTATCACATGGCAATTGGAAAGTGGGTCAAAGATCAACCAGAATGGATCATACCCCAGATACTTAGTGAAGTCTGCCCACATCGTTCTCTTACGACTGTTCAATTTTCAGGGAAGACATCTCTCTAAACACAGTGCTTTGAAAATCAGAACTATGAGGGTCACAGAGCACTGTAACAGGCTCTCCAGAGAGGTTGTGGAGTCTCCTTCTCAGGAGACTTTCAAGCCCCATCTGGATGTGTTCCTCTGTGACCTGTGCTGGATTCTATGGTCCTGTTCCGTCAGGGGGGTTGGACTCAATGATCTTCAGAGGTCCCTTCCAACCCCTAGCATCCTGTGACTCTGTGAACTAATGGTACATCAGTTCCATTGCTTGGCAGCTGTCAGGTTGTCCTGACTGGTAACACAATGTACCTACCTCAGTATGAGGATCTCAAGTCTCGGGGACCCAAATCCCTTACCGCATACATTTCTCCAAGCATTTGATAATCCAACAGAGGCCAATAAAGATAACTCCCATGCAAAATGTGTGGCTGGATCTGAGGCCAAGAATTACAAGTATAAGAGAGGAAAGAGAGGAAATTCCACAATAATGACTGGAACACAGTCAGGAGAAGGCTAGGGGTGCCAAAGTAGCAGCCGTTTCCTGAGACACAGCCCTGAGCTGCACCGTTTAAAGTTGAGCGTGGTCTCAAGTCAGTTAGACACAGGATCAAAGGCTGAGGACCAAGACCTCAAAGAAGACTATGCCAAATTTGCACCACCAGAGAAACCCAAGGCTATGCTTGCACCCCCCCAAAATTAGTGCATTGCTTGCACATCCAAGGGATTTCAAAATCAGCAAGTGTCTCTCTCTCTCTCTCTGCTAAAAATTCCAGCGCCAGAAGCCATACGATTGACTCAAAGCAAAAAGCATTTGAAGTGAATCATACATCCAGGCAAGCCCAGACAGGACACTGTTAAGTATCAATTGGCCATCATAATGGTTATCTCTCTTCAGGAACTTCAGTGTCAACAAAACCCCTGGCAAACACAGGCCAATCTCACACGCTGGGCCCAGACCTGTACTTTTTCCCGTGGTAAAATTCCCACAGGTAGCAGTGGAAATTTTACCTTAAGATCTTCTTGGCTCTGCTGTTCGTGGAAGGCTAGAGCTGAGTCTTCATCAGAGAACAAATAGCTACACATATCTGCATACTGCTCTGTATTGTGTTCAAGATAGACAGCCTCCAATGGAGTATCAGGGGAATAGGGGGGAAAGGAAGAGGAAAAATGTGATCTCCTACCCCTGATAGTTTACACATCAGCTTATGGACCCTCCTTCCTGACCACCCCTCTCCACCCATGGCCAAGTCACTGAGCAGAAATTTTGTCCAGTGCTTAGTGCTTATTTTCTGCTATTCTTGAATTGTTGAGAGCCAGAAGATCTCCTCTCACCCTCCTTTTCTCCAAGCTAAACACCACCAGTTGCCTCAGCTGCTTCTCATAAGACCTGTTTCTTCAAGCCCTTTAGCAGCTGTGTTGCCCTTCTCTGGACCCAAGGTGAGTTTCTCATTATTTCTAACACAATGTTCAATCCACAAATCCAGGTAGCCTCCACTTGCAGGATTGTCATACCTGCTGTCATACTTGTTCAACCAGAACTGAGATATTTCTCTTCTAGCTCTGTGTAACTCCCCACATGGAGGCAGTTGTCCTCACTGAAATCCACTGTATATGGTGGGACAATGCTTCTGTACATTTACTATAAGCTGTGTAGCATCAGTCACAAGACCTACCCAAGAAAACTTCAGAGGTTGTCAGGTAGAATATAAAACCTAAACCTCGCTTAGAAGCAATCATTACAAGCCTTGCAGCATTTCTTCCCAAGGCATCTCTCTCTATTATTTCATTGGACCAACTACCTTGTATTGTCAACTGAAAATATTGCTTTGTACTCCTCCTAAAAATTACCACACAGTTGCCTTGGTGCCAAAACCCTCCCATTTTCCACCCCACAGACATCTGCAGCAGACAGATGTAGCAATAGCCAAATGCTGCCTTATTTCTACGAAATTATGTGGATAAAGGGATTGCTTTCCATCCCATGTCTCTTTGAGACATGCATTGCACAAGCTGCTACCCAAACTCAGCAGAAGGAAACTTGGACTGTCAGTGAGAGTGGTCCAATTCAATCAGTGAATAACCTCTATTTTCATATTTATTGACATTTGGATTCAGTCATGAAACAAAAATAAAACTTATGTTAGCCTTTTTTTAATTAATAAATGGTGAGCAGGTGAAATAAAAGGTCTTCTGCTGGGTGAAAGTAGAGTTTTAGGTGAAACAGCTGTTGCACCACAAGCGTGAACAAAGCCAAGACCAGCTGTGGTGTGTCATCAAACTATCAGAAGAACATCAAGTAATGAGGATGTTCCATCCTGGGCTTCAGTGATTAGCCAAGATGCTGTCTTTTGTAGAGTTACTACAGTTAGGAAGGCAAGCTGATAGCATGGCTGATTTTTAGCTTTCTGGGTATGTATTTAATAAAAATATAGAGATATATGCAAAGGTTGTTTTGTTGTGTGCTTTTTTTTCTCTTGCCATCTAACAGATATTAACATCAGCAGTTAAGTTCTAGTCAACAGCGTGCTTGGAAGGCTTTGCATTTGAGAGCATACTCACAGCTGGTTTCTTTCCTAGTTTATCATGGAATCACAGAATCATTTAATCTGGAAAAGCCCTCTAAGAGCATCAAATCCAACAGTCAACCCAATACCACCATGGCTGTTATACCATTCCCCAAAGAGCCACATCTACACAGTTTTTAAACACCTCAAGAGATGGTAACTCTGCCACTTCCCTGGGCAGCTTATGTGATAAACATTTCCCTCTTTCCTGTGTTTTTGCAACTAGTGGCAGTTAAATCCCTGAAACTACTCAACTCAGCCTTGCTGTAACTTTCCAGCCACTGCTGCTCAAGGTTGCATTTAATTACTCCTTCCACTCAGCCTGGCAGAAAGGATGCCAAACATAGCTACTGGCCCAGACCAAGTCTCCAGCTGTCTCTGGTTCACCTTCTGATGGCTGGCAGGCATTGAAACTCTCCAGTGTAACAATTCCATCCCCACAACTGCCTTTTCTTCCACTGAACCTGGCAAAACATCACTTGGTCTAACACTAGAAGTGCAGACATTCAAAACAGGTTCAGGCAGCTACATTTTATAGACTGGGATGAAAAGAAAAACAATCAGGAGGTATGATATAATTACAGGGTAATAAAACTATAAACATTGTTAATACATTAATTTAGTATTTGGCTTTCTCATCTGGGTATATGAATCCACAAATGTCCAATTGCCTCCATTTTGGGTTGGAAAAAAAAGTAAGATTTTTTGACTGATGGCCATCAGTAGATGCATCGTTTTTTCCCCCATATCAGTGACACAGAATAAAAGGCATCAGAAATGTTACCAAAGGAGTCTCATCTCCCCATGGGACAAGAAAGAGCATAGAATAAAATAAAAAACCAACTTACCTGCCTTGTGTCACAAAGATTTAATATGTCTGAGTGTGAAAAAAAAACTCTACTGGAGGAAAAATATTTATATATAAGTGTATATATATATATATGTATATATATATATATAAATGCTACTGTTGCCATTAAAAAAAAAGACCCTGACATCCAACTTTCTGACTCCTTTGTGAAGATCCATGCTGAAATTCTGAAACACTTGGACAATATTGTTTTGGACAAGGCCCACAAAAGCATGATTGTTATGAATGTCCTGGATAAAACTATGTGAAAAAGAACTAAAAAGCAAAGCCTCCACTGACAGCAGAGGGAAGGCCATTCTAGGCTTAATTTCCACAGGGGGCAAGAAAGTCAGCTAATGACAATGTGGCTAGCAGAGTTTTTTTTTCATGACACAGGAGATCTGTGGATCATGGCAGGAAGGGCTGGTTGGGAGGGAACAGAGATGTAAGGAGAAAAGTGGGTGGGATCCAGGGAAGGACTCCAGATGAGGGCAGGAAGGATGAAGCAAGGATGGTTACATAATTTAGAGAGGCATCAGATGATCATCCACTAAATTCAGAGCTGAACCCAACTTTACTGCCAATAGAAATCTTGCAGAGGTTTGCCAGTTGCTGGTGTGAAAGAGGTGAGCAAGCACAATCCTCTGAAAAGAGGATTTTTATATCAGAGAGTCACAGAAAGTTGGAAAGGACCCTCAAAGGTCATCTTGTCCAACCCCCTGCAGTGAGCAGGAGTATATTCTATGGCATGAAAGTCAAAAAGCCATTTTTTTTTAAACCCAGAATGAGCCTGTGAAAGTCGTGATTTGCTTGATTTAAGTTACCTCTCCTAAGAAGCAGCTCTGAGACTCTCTGGGAATTGGACACACTGCTGTTCTTAATTGATTTTTTCCCCCCTGCCTTTGTACTGGGAAAGGAAGAACGGGGGGTGAAAAAATGCTTTGTAGGAAGAAAGAAAAAACTGTAGCATTTACCGGGCTGATCTTAGGTGTCCAAGAGAGCGAGCTTCTGTGTCTTGTTCTTGTTACAACAAATGCAAAGCTGCCACGAAGCACTCCACCCCGTGCTTAAAGTGAGAGTTTCTGCCTAGGAAAATCACCAGACCGAAAGCTGTTTATGCCGCCCACAGAAGACTGAGATGTTCCAAGTGTGCTCCCTATCACTTATTAACAATAATATGCCTGCAATTAACTCGTGGTTCTGATGAAGTCCTGAAGAGTCTGTTGCAGTTGGTTTTGTTTTGTTTGGGGGTTTTTTTTTTTGAGGGGGGAGGAAAAAAAGAAACCAACCCACAAGCCTCCTGCAAAACTCTGTTAAAGCAATTTGCAGACCTGTGCAGTACTGTGAGGGGTTCTAAAGATCACAAATAATTTTGGATCACTGATAGGTAAAGCAGAGTATGCAGCAAGCAAGATAGGATTAAAAACCAAGACTCAAACACATACCCATTACAGCAGTGATGCTTAGGGATTACTCTATGAGGATTAGGGAAGTAAATCCCATTTTGCCCACGTGAGATGGAACGATTGTGCCTTACTGTGGATCTTGCTGCCTTCAACTTGCTTTCCTGCTTAATCACTGGTGTTGTACAAGCTGAGAACAAAGCACTAGATTTTTCGGGTGATCAAATGCCCCTTTGCAGACGACCACTTTGAAAACCTCATTATGTAAGAATGGGTTTGATCAGAGGCCATCCCTAATTCCCTTTGATTCAGGCAGTGATCTTCTCACAAGCCATTTCTCCCCCTAGATTTCCTTTGAGGAGGACGCAGTGCTTGTTTGTTTTCAAACAAGAGCATAATGCCAGCAACATTGGAAAAAAAGTAGGAAAAACTACGAATCAGTTGAGAAATTGCAGTTTCTTAGGGAAGGGGCTATAAAACTCTCATCTTCTCAGCTATGAACTTCCAGGTGTCACTGCAAACAGGATTGCAGTGCCCTTCGCTGTAATGAGTTATCTGAGGAAAGGTTGTGACAGGACCACAATGCTTTTTTATCATCCCACCTTAAAAGAATGTTAAAGGTAATATGTAAAGGTAAATGTTAAAGGTAATAATTTAGTTTAATATCAATTAGATTAATATTGAACCAATATTAACTTATTAATAAAGATAATATTCAAAATTTCTACAGACAACTCAAGCCAAAAAAAGGTATTGTTATAGAAATGATTCCCTGTATTTATAGATAAAATGCATAGATATATAAATTCATTATTATATATAGCATATGTATTAAAAAACATATTCCAGACCTTACCTACAGTCAAAATCTTGCAGTCACATAAGAATGAAGCCCTTGTAATGAGAATTCAGATCACAAGAGGAATGAAGGTGAAATCTGGAAGCTAGTTCCTGTTGGAAAACCCACGGCCGTGAGGAAGGCTGTGAGTTTCTCTATGAATCAGCCAAACATCTGATCTCTGGGGATAATTAACTGACTGAAAATAAATGCATCTGGAATTAATTTTTTTTCTTTCTTTCTTTTTTTTTTTTTTTTTAATGTGGAATGAGGAGGTAGAGTTAAAAATAGAAGCAGCATAAATAACAAAGTTTAGGAGCTTCTGGTAGATAACCTCTGATTTCACAGCTCCTTGGTAAAAAGTCAGTGACTATTGAACAAAGAAATGAAAAGAAAGCAACGATTTTAGCAGCAGCAGCAGCAGCCAGTGATGTCTGATCTACACAAATAGAGGGGGAAAAAACTGTAGGAGAAATTGCAGGATTGTTAAAATACTAGGTCTGGTTTGTTTGTCAAATGAAAGTGCTGGAAATTAAAATGGTTTTGTGCTTGTTTTTGTTGGCTTTTTTTTCTAAGCACAGGCATATCAACCAGCTGGAATGCAGGCTTTCTGAAACACAGAGATAACACAGAAGTTTCTTCAGAATATGACACCCCCCCTTCCCCCCCCCAAAAAAAATAAAAGAAAATAAAAGAAAAGCAAACCCAAATCCCAGGAAATACAAATCAAAACCAAGACACTTGCACAAATGCAGGGGAAAAAAAGTAAGCGAGAGATAGGTCAAATTTCCCAAGGCAAATTGGGTGTGCTCTGTATGTATGGTGTAAATGGTGATGACTGTAACACTGACATGCAAAAGCAATAGGTAATGTGGTCTGGATGAGAAGTTACTAGCCCCATGGTGTATACTGCTGTATGTGTATCTGTATTTTAGCTTCATCTTCTATACAGGATTTAAAATTGCCTTAATTAACTGAAAATAGGAGAAATACCTAGACAGGCCTAGATGTTTTTTAGCCTTTCTCTCATACACACTGCAGGCAAGAGGTATAAAAAGACTCATAAAAGGAAATAAAGTTTTATTTAATGGCTTCAAACTAAATGTAAGGGCCAGACCTGCACTACCCCAGTGATCCACTCTACCTCTAAAATCAAAAGCTTGCCAATCTGGGCTGTTTTACCTGCCCACTCCAGCCTGCAATGCGGATGTTCAAACACTATTCTGAAACTGGGAGGAGATTTGTGTCTTGTTAAAAAACAAAGCAAAGCAAAGCAAAACAAAAAGCCCCAAGATTCCTGGCTGTGAAGTGGCTGTTCTTTGACTTTGGAACATTCAGCTCTGCCTTAAGGTGCCAAAACCAACTGGCAGCTGCAATTGCCGTATCATTATCCTACCTTCAAATCAGCAAGTCCCTTTCTAAAGTGTTACAGAAATTTAAACCAACAAGAAAACAAACAAACAAAAAATAAAATACAAAACCAAACCAACCAAAACAGACAAAAAACAGTCAAAGAGATTAGGAGTTACTGAATTGCAAACAGGACTTTCCCTGATCCTATAAAAAGAAAATGAAAATCAGTTCTGACCTGCTGAGAATGTGAATGCCGATTTCTGGGGTTTGCCCCTGCTGTGAGTAGATTTTAAGGCAAATAGATTCAAGGGAAAGCCAGTGCCAAGCACTGAGCAGCTACATGTCCTTGTGGAAGCACACTACGGCAGGCAGCAGTCACACAGAGCATAAACAAAGGTCTCACAGCTTCTGAAAGATGTTACAGCAGATGAATCTAAGAAGAAAGGATGCAACAAATGAAATACAGAGGGTAAAAGTACACAGAAAGAAAATCAGACTCTTCCGTTTGTCCATTTTCCATACCACCTTTGTCCAGGTGGTAACAGAATGGTAGTAGAAATACTATCCTCGCTTCTCTCTTCCAATTTTGCATCTCCTGCTGGTTTCAGCCCTGAGGAATGTAGCCTGCCCTAGGTGATCCTGTGTTGGCAGGGGACATCAGCCTCAATGATCTCCAGAGGTCCTTTCCAGCCCCTAACATTCTGTGATTCTGTGACTTGGCTCCCTCATATTGCCTTAAGCTTTTTGAGTATTTTGTTTGTTTTGTCTTATTGGTTTTTGTTTTCTGGGTTTTGTTTTGGTATTTTTACCCCAAGGGACAGCCATAACCAAATGATGGCAGGGGGCCAAGCCTGAATGTGCTTTACATTAATTTTTATTCCTCCCTCATCTGGGCAGCAGCCACTCTGGGAAGAGTGCAAGGAGGAAATTTTGCACATGCTGGGATTTTCAGGAGTGTATCCACTGTGTGTAATGATTTTGGGACATTTCTGACTTAACTGAAGACACAATTATCTTCTTACATCCAGGGTGATCACAATTACTGCTTTTGGATCACTTACAGTTTAAAAAGCATCATAGAATGGTTTGTATCAGAAAGGACCTTAAAGGTCTTCTAGTTTCAACTTCTCCGTGCCATGGGCAGGGACACCTACCACTAGACCAGGTTGCTCAAGGCGTTATCCAGCCTGGCCTTCAACACCTCCAGGGAGGGGGAGGATCACAGAATCATAGAATTGTCAGGGTTGGAAAGGACCTCAAGGATCATCCAGTTCCAAAGCCCCTGCCATGGGCAGGGACACCTCACACTGGATCAGGCTGCTCACAGCCACATACAGCCTGGCCTTAAAAGCCTCGAGGGATGAGGCTTCCACCAGGGCAACCTGTTCCAGTGTCTCACCACCCTCAAGGTGAAGAATTTCTTCCTAGATATGAATCTAGCCATTTCTATTTTTGTGGCATTCCCCCAGTCCTATCACTCCCTGACACCCTACAAAGTCCCTCCCCAGCTTTCTTGTAGCCCTCTTCAGATACTGGAAGGCCACAATAAATGCATATAGATATAGACATGAGAGAGAGAAAGAGAGAGAGAGAGAGAGAGAGAGAGAGAGAGAGAGGGATGGGTTGGGGCAATCCCAAGCACTGATATAGGCTGGGCAGGGGCTGGTTTGAGAGCAGCCCTGACAAAAAGGACTTGGGGATGCTGGGGGATGAGAAGCTCAACATGAGCTAGCAGTGAGCACTTGCAGCCCAGAAAGCCAATTGCATCCTGGGCTGCAGCAAGAGAAGCATAGCCAGCAGGTCGAGGGAGGTGATTCTCCCCCTCTGCTCCACTCTTGTCGGACCACAGCTGGAGCACTGTGTCCAGTGCTGGAGCCACTGTTACAGAAAGGAACTGGAGGTGCAGGAACATGTCCAGAGAAGGGCCATGAGGCTGGAGCTGCTCTGCTATGAGGACAGACTAAGGGAGCTGGGGTTGTTCAGTCTGGAGAAGAGAAGGCTCTGAGGAGACCTAACTGTGGGCTTCCAGTACCTTAAGGGAGCCTCCAAGAAAGCTGAGGAGGCACTTTGTAGGGTGTCAGGGAGTGATAGGACTGGAGGGGAATGGAAAAAAACTAAAATTGGTAGATTCAGATTAGATGTCTGGAAGAAGTTGCTCCCCATGAGGGTGGTGAGAGCCTGGCACAGGTTGCCCAGGGAGGTGGTGGAAGCCTCATCCCTGGAGGTTTTTGCAGCCAGGCTGGAGGTGGCTGTGAGCAACCTGCTGTAGTGTGAGGTGCCCCTGCCCATGGCAGGAGGATTGGAACTGGCTGATCCTTGAGGTCCCTTCCAACCCTAACAATCCTATGATTCCGTGATTTGGACATCTCCATCCTTTAAAGGATCACTTCTGTTATTCTAGAGTTTAATACTTCCAGGCTGTCACATAACTTCTTCATTCTAAAATGAGACTGTTTTATTCTCTTTCCACCACCTCCCAGTGCACCTCCACTGATCACCAAATGCTAGCTAGAGACAGAAGTGATCTTGACCTGATTCACTCTTCAATGGCAGGGAATTAACAAACCCACCAGGATTTGTTAATGGCAGGGAATTAACAAAACCCCACGTGCAGCTGCTGGGGCAGTTACTGACTGGCAATATTTAACATACCAGCTGCTCTGGTGCAACTGTCTGCATCCCCTGATAGTCTCAGAAGGGAGAAATTACGTAAGAAGGAGGAAAAAAACAACCTCTATCAGATGTGATTATTACTAATAGATAAATTACTTTGTCCAAGATGAGGGAAACAGTGTGATTAGCAGTCCAAAATCTGAATCTACATCAAAAGAGCTGGATGTGCTTCAAGCTTTCTCCTTCTGTTCCAGGCCATGTACTCATTGCTGAGAAGCCACAGACCCAGTAACTACAAGGTTTTCTGGTGACTCACATCCATGAAAATCCTTGGCATGCATCATCTAGTAAATGAATCCTCAAATGAGCTTGGTCATGGTGTGGCCAAGGGGGAGAGCTGAGAGTTCTGCAGAGTGGTGTGTAAGAGACAAGGAGATAAAAAGGTGGCAGCTTGTGGACATGGGACAAGAGGTGAGGTTTCACTTGATTCCTTTCACAGGACATAGGAAGAGCTCTGACTGCTCTTAGTTTTGTTAGCTAGATCAACTGCGCAAGGAAAAGCAGTCTAGTGGGAAGCCAGTATCCTGTTGCAGGATAGGTAAGAAAGCCACCACTTTCACCAAAGAAGGGGGAAGCCCACAGAAATGGTGCAGGTATGGTGAGCAGCAGGCTTATTAAGGTGCTAAGGGATGGATGGGGAGATGTTGACATACCTGCAAGGAAGAGGTGTCATGATATGGATGCATGTGGTAGGTTGAAATTACCCCCCAACTAATTTGAGAGAATTAACCCCCAAAATAAAATTGCCAGACTAGCTCAGTTGGAAGCAAATGAAGCGCAATTTGCAAGCAGACTAAAATCTAGAAATATGAAATGCAATGAATAGGTACAAAATATACACAATTTACATATACTTACCATTTATAAACAACACAAGAACCCCCCTGGACAAAACCAGGGGGCTACCAACAGCTTCCCCTTCTCTGCTCTCTTCCCCTCCTGTACAAATGAGAAGAGAAGGGAAGAGAATAAGAAGAAGGGAAGGGAAGAGAAGGAGTAGGGAAGGGAAGGTTTGGGAAGGGAAGGTTTGGGAAGGGAAGGGAAGGTTTGGGAAGGTTTGGGAAGGGAAGGTTTGGGAAGGGAAGGTTTGGGAAGGGAAGGTTTGGGAAGGTTTGGGAAGGTTTGGGAAGGGAAGGTTTGGGAAGGGAAGGTTGGGGAAGGGAAGGGAAGGTTTGGGAAGGGAAGGTTTGGGAAGGTTTGGGAAGGTTTGGGAAGGGAAGGTTTGGGAAGGGAAGGGAAGGGAAGGGAAGGTTTGGGAAGGGAAGGTTTGGGAAGGTTTGGGAAGGGAAGGGAAGGTTTGGGAAGGGAAGGTTTGGGAAGGGAAGGGAAGGTTTGGGAAGGGAAGGGAAGGGAAGGTTTGGGAAGGGAAGGGAAGGTTTGGGAAGGGAAGGGAAGGTTTGGGAAGGGAAGGGAAGGGAAGGTTTGGGAAGGGAAGGGAAGGTTTGGGAAGGGCAGGGAAGGGAAGGTTTGGGAAGGGAAGGTTTGGGAAGGTTTGGGAAGGTTTGGAAAGGGAAGGGAAGGTTTGGGAAGGTTTGGGAAGGGAAGGTTTGGGAAGGTTTGGGAAGGGAAGGTTTGGGAAGGGAAGGTTTGGGAAGGGAAGGGAAGGGAAGGTTTGGGAAGGGAAGGTTTGGGAAGGGAAGGGAAGGGAAGGTTTGGGAAGGGAAGGGAAGGTTTGGGAAGGGAAGGGAAGGTTTGGGAAGGGAAGGGAAGGGAAGGGAAGGGAAGGGAAGGGAAGGGAAGGGAAGGGAAGGGAAGGGAAGGGAAGGGGTGGGAGAAGAAAAGAAAAGAAAAAAAGAAAAGAAGAGAAAAGAAAAGAAGAGAAAAGAAAAGAAGAGAAAAGAAAAGAAAAGAAAAGAAAAGAAAAGAAAAGAAAAGAAAAGAAAAGAAAAGAAAAGAAAAGAAAAGAAAAGAAAAGAAAAGAAAAGAAAAGAAAAGAAAAGAAAAGAAAAGAAAAGAAAAGAAAAGAAAGGGAAAGAAAAAAGAAAGGGAAAGAAAAGAAAAGAAAAGAAAAGAAAAGAAAAGAAAAGAAAAGAAAAGAAAAGAAAAGAAAAGAAAAGAAAAGAAAAGAAAAGAAAAGAAAAGAAAAGAAAAGAAAAGAAAAGAAAAGAAAAGAAAAGAAAAGAAAAAAAAGATAAATCCGTGGGGCTCACATTGGAAATAAAGTTAAATATTACTACAGAAACTTTTTCACACATCCAAATGCAAAACAGTTTGCTGTCTAATGGTTCCACTTTCTCAGTTAGCAAATGGAACAGCTCAGAAACATGTCACAGAGGCACTGTACTTCCCCAGAAACATTGTCTTAGTGCTTTGTGGATTTGGTTCTTCTGTTTGGTATGTGTCTGCCTTCTTGTACACCCTGGAACTTCAGAAATTGCCTAGGTAGCCACAGCTTGAATGTAACACATCCTTAGATATATCACTAGCAAATCAATTGGAATTATTTACCTTCCTGCTGGTAGGATTTATAGACTCCGAGATTCATAGCATATCAGCTTGGAAGGGACCTCAAGGATCATCCAGTCCAACCTCTTAGGGTAAGAATATAGTTTAAATGAGAGGGCCCAGCAGCCTGTCAAGCCAGGCCTCAAAAATGCCTGATGTAGGGGAATCCATCACCTCTCTTGGGAGTTTATTCCATAGATAAGGATGCTTCTCAATGAGGCTCTGAGTATTGGTTAAGTAGTCTTTTAATTTATAAATACTTGTGTAGGAATGTTTGCTTCTTTTTAATAGGGTATTGTGTAATCTGAATTTAAAAACAAACAGTTCTTAGAGTTAAGTGTTTGAGATGCCTAAGAGACCACCTTTTCCATGGGGACCTCAATGAGCTAACCTTTTCCCAGCAGTGGAATTTCAGTTCTGTGTGAAGGTGAGGTCTCCTGTGAAGACAGGATGAAAGAATTGGGGCTATTCAGCCTGGACAAGAGAAGGCTTCAGGGAGACCTCACAGCTACATTTCAATATCTGAAGTGGACCAACAAGAAGGCTGGGGAGGGACTGTTTAGAAGGGCCTGTGGTGACAGGATGAGGGGCAATAGCTTGAAACTGGAGCAGGGTAGATTTAGATGGGACATAAGGAGGAAATTCTTTACAATGAGAGTGATGAAATACTGGGACAGGTTGTCCAGGGATGTGGTTGATGCTCTGTCCCTGGAGACATTCAAGATCCCACTCAATGTGGCCCTGGGAATCCTGATCTAGTTGGAAGTGTCCCTGCTGCCTGCAGGGGGGTTGGACAAGATGACCTTTGAGGTGTTTCTGCAGATTTTCCAGTTTTCAAGAGAGTCTTGCAGAGGAAACACTGGTTATGGGCTGTGGTGGTTCAAGGCTGACAGATCTTCTGCCTGGCAGCTGTCTGGGTGCTGTGCTGATTTTCACACCCTGCCCTACAGCTCAGAGACATTTAGCACCTACACATCACATCTGTGTTAGGCAAGGGTTATTATCCCTATTTCTCCAGCTGGAAAGAAGTTAAAATCAGCATTTCCATATGTGTGTTTCTGTGTTGTATTGGGGCTGTTTCTTACTTGGCTGCTCTAACATGTTTCCATGGCTTCAGGGACCACCTGGAGATTGGGAGTACTGGGTTAGCAGTGCCTGCATATTCCTCTCCTCCATTCCTGCTCTCCTGGCAGTCTAAACCCATGGCTGTCAGACTGAACTAAGCATGGTGTGGGTACTAGATAGGAAACCCACCAACCTAGGGTAACTCCCAATAGCCATTCCTAATGCTTCAGAGCTTAGTGCTCTTTTTTCTTTCACCTTAATCTAGAAGTAAAATACATGGAGCAAAAAATGGAGCAAAAAATGGAGCAATGTTTTCATGCTTCCATGTCTCCATCACCTTTACAAGATGGGTGACATGAAAGAAACACTATCAAGAAGCCATTAAGCTATGGCCATCATGGAAAATCTCAAGAACATCGAGTCAGGACAAAATGATGAAGCTCTTCATAAGACAAACCACTTCAGTACCCACTGAAAATGTTTAAGTATGGTGCCATACCCCCCAAAAGAAATAATAATAAATAATAACTACAAAAAACCCAAACAAACAAACCCCAAAACAAACCTCTTGCAACTATCTCTGAAATTGCTGGGGTTAATAGGAAGATACCAGGATTAACTGTATCAAACCATCTCCTGTTTTGTATGAACAGTGATAAAGATCCCAAGCATTACTGGAGAACCACCTTTATTAGATGTGACCTGACCAGACTTGCTCTTTTATTGTAGCTCAAGATTAAAGCATTTCTTACCACTACTTTTTTTTATTTTTTATTTTTTTTTTAACTAATCCTCTCTCTGGCTGACTCATAACAGCTGTTAAATAACTGGATATTTAGCTGCAGATGAACTGAACCTATAAATTTTAACATGTGATATAATAACTGACTCCTTTATGCATAGCAAACTGCTTCTGTCATCCCTTTGAATGCTTTATGCTGACCTCACTGCCTGCATCTGATCAAGCTGATCTAAATG
Source organism: Dryobates pubescens (assembly GCF_014839835.1). Classification (NCBI taxonomy): domain Eukaryota; kingdom Metazoa; phylum Chordata; class Aves; order Piciformes; family Picidae; genus Dryobates; species Dryobates pubescens. Next base: position 2,417,848 of record NC_071657.1, read on the forward strand.
TCATGCTTGACAGAAGATGATAACAATGGTGCTCAGGTATTCCTGATGCACAATTGAGGAGGACAGAGGCCAGAGAGGAGTGCAAGGCACTGTGCAGAGGGAGATGGAAAGGCTTGACATAATGCCTGTTGAAATATCTGAAAGGTTGGTTGGGGTTTGCTCCTGAGTGTTTCAAGGCCAGCACGTGCAAAAGCCCACGTGTTTGGGGTTTGGTTATACTCTTTATCCCTTTGCCCATTATCTGCTGTTCCCTCTTTCCTCCCACATGGCTGGGCAGTGAAGTAACAGCCTTGTAAGGGATCTAGCAGTCCATTCACCATTTTCCTCTTCCTTCTTAGGGGTTCTGCCTTGTCTAACTGGTGCTTCTGCAGAAGTTCATCCTCTCTAGACCACATTGCCTTGGAAGCATTGATGTTTTCAGGTGGAAGAGGCTGAGACCTGGAGAAGAAAACGACTTGCCTGAACTGATGTAGGTACAGATCCATTTTTTTTTTTTTCATTCAGAAGTCCCTCTGGCCTTGCATCACATGGGGCCCTCATTTCTTTTTCTTTTTCCATAGTGGAAGTACAAAGTGTGCACCTTCTTTTTATCTCTTTTCTTTTCTTCTCTTCTCTTCTCTTTTCTTCTCTTCTCTTCTCTTCTCTTCTCTTCTCTTCTCTTCTCTTCTCTTCTCTTCTCTTCTCTTCTCTTCTCTTCTCTTCTCTTTTTTCTTTTCTTCTCTTCTCTTTTCTTCTCTTTTCTTCTTCTCTTTTCTTCTCTTCTCTTTTCTTCTCTTCTCTTCTCTTTTCTTCTCTTCTCTTTTCTTTTCTTTTCTTCTTTTCTTCTCTTTTCTTTGCTTTGCTTTATTTTATTTTAATCTTTTATTTTCTTTTATTCCTTCCTTCCTCCTTCCTTCCTTTCTTTCTTTCTTTCTTTCTTTCTTTCTTTCTTTCTTTCTTTCTTTCTTTCTTTCTTTCTTTCTTTCTTTCTTTCTTTCTTTCTTTCTTTCTTTCTTTCTTTCTTTCTTTCTTTCTTTCTTTTTCTTTCTTTTCTTTCTTTCTTTTCTTTCCCTTCCTTCCTTCCTTCCTTCCTTCCTTCCTTTCTTCCTTCCTTCCTTCCTTCCTTCCTTCCTTCTTTCCTTCCTTCCATCTATATAAAACTCATCCAGAAGGGGGGAAAAATATTTTTTTTTCCCTCTTGTTGGAGACAGTATCTTGCTTCTTTTTTAATGTATTCTCTTGGTTCAATTTGCACTGGTCCCAAAGACTGTTTGGGCAAAACCTTGTGCAGTGATCCTTCAAAAGAAGTTGCTGGAATGAAGTCTAGAAATGTGAATGTATTCCACATGAACAGGTTTCATGAAAACTGAAGTATACAATGGCAATTTTAAAGGTTGCAGGCACATTACTGAAAACTTTCAAAGCATCTTCAGCTGTAAGCTTCTGAAAAGTGCCTTAGGACTAAAGGTTAATGATGTGAGTAATGTGCAGACCTGAATTCATAAGGTAGTAACTCATACCTAGAAAAGAAAATGCTTGAGTTTGTCCTTCCCACTGTAAACACAGGAGCACCAGAGTCTGTGAGCTCCAGGGGCTAAAACTTCAGGAGATCTGAGTTCCTTCTCTTGTGAGTTATTTTTGTGCTGCCAGTGAGCCCAAGAGAGGTTATCTGACCTGTACTCTGTGCAAACGTGGAATGAAATAAAAGCTGATAAAGTATGGCAAGGCAATTACACAGGAGCATTGTGAGATAGGTGATAGTAGGAACAATTACTGTCATCATCACAGGATGCTAGGGGTTGGAAGAGACCTTAGAAAATCATCAAGTTCAATGGCCTGCCAGATCAGGACCATAGAATCCAGCACAGGTCACACAGGAACACATCCAGGTGGGTCCTGAAAGTCTCCAGAAAAGGGGACTCCACAACCCCTCTGGCCAGCTGGTTCCAGTGCTCTGTGACCCTCACAGTGAAGAAGTTCCTCCTCATGTTGAGGTGGAACCTCCTGTGCTGGAGTTTGTATACATTGCCCCTTGTCCTATCACAGGGTGCAACTGAGCAGAGCCTGTCCCTGTCCCCTCCCTCTTGACACTCAGCACTCAGATATTTATAAACATTTATTAAATCCCCTCTCAGTCTTCTCCAGACTAAACAGCCCCAGGTCTCTCAGCCTCTCCTCATGAGGCAGTGCTCCATTCCCTTCAGCATCCTGGCAGCTCTCTGTTGGACTCTCTCTCAAGTAGGTCCCTATCCCTCTTGAACCTGGGAGCCCAGAACTGGATGCAATATTCCAGGTGTGGTCTCACCAGGGCAGAGTAGAGGGGGAGGAGAACCTCCCTGGATCTGCTGGACACACTCTTCTTAATGCACCCCAGGATCCCATTGTCCTCCTTGGTCATAAGGGCACATTGCTGACCCATGGATCTCACTGATGTGGTTTGCTGATCTCCTCTGAGGGTAAAGGGCAATGAGAAACAAAGTCTGAAGATGTCCACCTGAAAATGAGATGGAGAAGACTCTGGTACTGTGAACTACTTTGCAGTATCTACCACCTCATCAGTACAAAAGAGGGAAAGGTGGAGACTGAAACATGAAGAACCTTGAAAGTGATGAGAAATCACTCACCTGTATTTGGTTGAGAAGGAAGAGGAGGGAAGCAATGTCATGGTACAAAGAGTGAGGTAGTCTATAAACTCCTAGCTAAGAAATGATCTTTTGCAGCAGCAAAAAGTAATGGAAAAGGTTGATCTAAGTTCATGATTGCCAAAGTCAGGGAATTGTGGTGGGTTGAAAATTCCTCCCAACATTAAATTGCCAGACCAGCCCAGTTTGGAAGCAAATGAAGCTGTATTTACAAGCAAAACTACAATCTACAATGGAATGCAATGAAGATATTCAAAGTATACAATATTTACAATAGTTACAGGTATTTGCAATTTATAAACAGCACAAGACACCCCCCTGGCCAAAAAACAGGGGACCTGCTAATAACATCTCATTCTCTGCCACCCTCCTTGCCCTTCTGGACACAAAGGAACAAGATAAAAGAGCGAAGATTTCCTTTGTTAGGTTACTCAGCCAAAACGAAGATCAGAGCCAAGGTCAAGCAGAAGCAAGTTAGTGTCTCCCAGAGTGAGGAAGCCAAAAAAGAGAAAGTTTACCTAAGTTTTATGTCGGTGATCTGTCCAATGGGATTGTTTATAATTTACCATTCTTTTCCTTTTCACACCCAGTAGTGATTTATTTGCATTCTACCAGTTTCCATTCAAGATCTGTGGAAAAGTTTAAAGGTACAGCCTAAAACTACCACGTGGATGATAATCATAGAATTGTCATGGTTGGAAGGGACCTCAAGGATCATCCAGTTCCAAACTCCCTGCCATGGGCAGGGACACCTCACACTACAGCAGGTTGCTCACAGCCACCTCCATCTTGGCTGCAAAAACCTCCAGGGATGAGGCTTCCACCACCTCCCTGGGCAACCTGTGCCAGGCTCTCACCGCCCTCATGATGAACAACTTCTTCCTAACATCCAATCTGAATCTACCCACTTCTAGTTTTGTTCCATCCCCCCAGTCCTATCACTCCCTGACACCCTCAAAAGTCCCTCCCCAGCTTTCTTGTAGGCCCCCTTCAGATACTGGAAGCCCACAATTAGGTCTCCTTGGAGCCTTCTCTCCTCCAGACTGAACAGCCCCAACTCCCTCAGTCTGTCCTCTTAGCAGAGGAGCTCCAGCCCTCTGCTCATCCTCATGGCCCTTCTCTTCCAGCATCTCCAGATCCTTGCTGGAACAGAGGCTCCAGAACTGGACACAGTACTCCAGGTAGGGTCTCAGCAGAGCGGAGTAGAGGGTGAGAATCACCTCCCTCGACCTGCTGGCTCTGCTTCTCTCTGCAGCCCAGGATGTGATTTGCTTTCTGAGTTGCAAGTGCACACTGGTGGCTCATGCTGAGCTTCTCATCCACCAGCACCCCCAAGTCCTTTTCTTCAGGGCTGCTCTCAAGCCAGTCCCTGCCCAGCCTACATCAGTGCCTGGGATCGCTCTGACCCAGCTGCAGGACCTTGCATTATGTCTTGTTGAACTTCATGAGGTTGTCACAGGCTCACCTCTCCAGCTTGTCAAGGTCCCTCCAGCCTGTCTGCTGCACCACACAGCTTGGTGTCATCACCAAATCTGCTGAGGGTGCACTCAATGCTACTGTCCATGGCACCAACAAAGATGTTGAACAAGACTGGTCCCAGGACTGATCCCTGAGGGACTCCACTTGTCACTGGCCTCCACTTGGACATGGACCCATTGACAGCCACCTTTAGGGTGCAGTCATCAATCCAGTTCTGCATCCACTGAATGGCCCATCCATGGAACCTATCCTGCACCATCTTGGAGACCAGGATGTGGTGCGAGTCAGTGTCAAAGGCTTTGCTCAGGTCCAGGGAAATGACCTCAGTAAATAATAATAATGTTGTGACAAAGGTGTGGGCTTTGGAGAGTGGAAGAAACTAACTGTGTTATTGGAAACAGCTGTGTCCTTGAGAAAAAGAAAACATTGCACAGCAGCACAAGTGCCCAAGATTTAGAAGAACAGGACACTAAGACTGTCAACTCAGATTACAAACTGTAGTCTTCTCTGGGTGGCAGGTAACTGTGGAGAAAGGAAAGTGGAGAGAACCCACCAAGACAGCGGGATGGCTCAGAACCTTGCTAAACTTGACCCAGCAGCCAGTTACACAGAATAAAAGATGTGAGAGAGAAGGACAAGACTTCACTGTGAGAATGAAGCTGGACTGGAGTAGTCTGTGGTTGCCTTGTGTCTCTCATGTGGCCTTACCCTCATGGAACCCTGAGGGTTAAATAGGAATATTTCTTACTGTTGAAAAACAATAAAATTCTACAGGCTACTATCAGCTCAAGTGGTCCTTATCAGACATAGCAGCTTTTTTTACTCATTTGAGGGCATACATGTGAAGTAACCCAATACAGGAACTCAGTGATGACAAGTGGAAGGTGCTCAGTGATGTTGTAACCAGGGAAAGATTAATCTGGATGTTACTGGAAGCAAAACTGATTAATGTAATACGAGATGAAAGCAGTAGTGGGGACCAGAGCCAAAACCACCCTGCTTAATAACAGCTACATTCTCTTTGCCCATTCCTGTTGACCAAATCTGAGCCCATGCAGCAAGATTCACAGATATCTTTCTCACAGGTGGAGGAGGGAGGCTGATTGGGACACTGCAGCAAGTTGACTACAGACATCAGCAGTCGTGCAAGTAATACATTGGGGAACCTCTTGGCCATGGATTGTCCTCCTCACATGGAGCAAGTGGAGCTTCCCTCAAAACCAGGAGTCTTATCTCCTGGGAAAGGACAGGGTGTGAGGGGAGGGGGCAAAGGAGACATAGCACCCCACCCCATGAAAAAATGGTCTTGACACAGCACCCCACAGCATGCACAACCAGTCTTGATTAACTGTGCTGCTCACAGGGCAACTACCCTCTCTCAGCATGTTTTTTTCAAGGGTGATGATCCCCAGGAGTCTTGGGCTCTGCTTCAGGGCTGATGTGCCTTCAGTTAGCCATCATGAGAAAGAAACAGCTGATAGTGTATGGTGTCCAAGGGCTTCCAGAAGAAAATGAATTGTTTTCTTAGTCATAAGCCTTCCCATCTCTTGACCTCTCCACCCCTTCATGTACAGCCAAGTATTTCCTCTTTAAACAGATCCACATCTCTGTCCCAAAGTGAATTCCTGTCATCAACTTCTCTTATCTGCAATCATCGTGCTATTGAAACCACGCTCTCGGAAGCACCTACTAAAAATGTGCAAAGTCCTGCTCAAAATAAGTTTTACAGCCAGACACACATCCAGATGGCTGAGTTTATATACAGGCTTGAGAAGAGGAATTTTTCAGCCCATTGGTGCCTCATGTTTTTCTTGTATACAGCAGCTGTGCTGACTTCACAGACACTTGTGCCTCTGGAAGGCTCAATGTAGATAGGTTATTGATTGTAGAATAGAATCTAATAGAATTAACCAGGTTGGAAAACGCCTTTGAGGTCAACAAGTCCAACCTATCACCCAACACCATCTAATCAACTAAACCATGGCACCAAGTGCCTCCTCCAGGCTTTTCTTAAGCACCTCCAGTGATGGTGACTCCACCACCTCCCTGGGCAACCTGTGCCAGTGTCTCACCACCCTCATGGAGAAGAACTTCTTCCTAACATCCAATGTGAATCTACCCACTTCTAGTTTTGTTCCAACATTTATTCAAAATCTCTGCATGTAAGCTAGGTACTAGCTCAAAATGTCACAGTCTGGTCTTCCTCCTCAAAGCCATGCCCCTTCGCACACTCACCACCAACTGCATGCCTGGAGCAAGACTCCTGGAAAACATGCAGTCATGTGCTGAGTTTTATGTGATGTGTTTCTCATAAAGTAAGAGGAGACTGTTTAATAAGTTCAGTGTTCTAGACAAACTCATTATCACCAGTTCTTAGCTCCTCAGCCATTTCAAATACAGAACAACCTTTCTTTACAAACCACAGAATCCCAGCATGGTGTGTGTTGGAAAGGACCTCTGGAGATCATCCAGTCCAACCTCCCTGATAAAGCAGGGGTACCCACAGCAGCTTGCCTAGGATCACAATGTCTAGATGGCTTTGGAATCTCACCAGAAAAGACTCCACAACCTCTCTGGGCAGCCCAGCACTCTCACACCAAAGAATTTTCTCCTCCTGCTCAGACAGGTTCTGATTTGCGCCCTTTGTCCTGTCACTAGGTTCAAATGAAAAGAGTCTGGACCCATCTTCTTGCCCCCCACCCTTTAGCTCTTGCTGAGCATTGAGGAGATCTCCTCTCAGGCTGCTCTTCTTCATAGTAAACAGCCCCAGGGTTCTCAGCCATTCATCCTCTCAGAGATGTTTCAGGCCCCTCAGCATCTTCCCAGCCTCCACTCCAGTAGTTCCCTCTCCCTCTTGAACTGGGAACCCAGAGCTGGACACAATCCTCTAGATGTGACCTCACCAGGGTGGAGCAGAGCAATAGGAGAACCTCCCTTCACCTGCTGGTCACACTCCTCTTACTGAACCCCAGGAGACCTTTGGCCTTCTTGGCCTCAAGGGCACATTTCTGGCTCATGGTGAACTTTTGTCTACCAGCACTCCCAAGTCCTTCTCCACAGAGCTACTTTCCAGAAGGTCAACCCCTCACCTGTACTGGTGCAGGGGATTAGTCCTCCCCAGGTGTAGGACCTTACATTTGCCCTTGTAAAACTCCATGATGTTCCCTTTCACTTCTAAATATTTTGGGTTATCATTCTTTACAGTATGCCCTTGCCATTTTTGCCACTCTGGCAGTGCCAAGGCATCTCTGAAGCTCATGGTTTGCTGAGAGGGAGTGGCTATAGCTATGGTATTGCTGTGCCCTGCCAGTGCTTGGCTGGGTAACTGGGGTGTCCCTTGGAATCACAGTGCCAAGCCTCATTTCCCTCACTGTGGCAGCCACAGCTTGGATATGGGTGAGGACCTGGGATTTGCTTAAGGATGCTGGAGTTGTGATAAAGACTAAGTCAGTCATGAGCATGTAAAGATATTTTCAAGATTAAACAGCAATTATACCTGAAATCTCTGTGGTTTGATTCACTTTTTTAATGTCTGGCAGGAACAGACATAATGTCTAGTTCCAGATGGCTTGGATTACTTTCCCCCCTCTTTTCTCCTCTAGGCAGAGTGCTGTTTTGGTTTGTATGTTTTAGATTCCTTTATGTTTATTTTCAGCTTCCTTTATCTCTGGGTGAGAATTTTTCAGATGAAGATTTCTACAACTGCAGCATCTGGTGCACATTTTTTTTATTTTTTTTTTGGTCTTAATCTTTATATTTTTTTACAAGAAGGGTAAAAGCCTTAAGCAGGCAGGGAATCCTAGGTGAAGCTTAACTGAGTCCTTCCATGTTCTCTGAGGAACAGGACAGCTTTTGCATCCAAAAGAAGTGCAAAGGGACACCTGCTAAGTAAAAGGACACCTTTCTATATTCAAGAGAAGTGCAAAACAACATTTGCTAAGTCAAATGACATCTTCTATATTCAAGAGAAGTGCAAAGGGACACTTGCTAAGTTAAGGGTTTTCCATGTCTGCCATGAGACAGCCTTTTCTCAGGCACTCAAAAGGGTTAGGACATTTTTGTCCCTTCTTTCAACGTTTAAAAGGAGAGAAGAACATTCCCAAATGTTAAATTGTCTTTTCCCTATGAAGGGCAGAGTATCAGGGATTACTCAGATTTTCAGCACCTCATTACTCCATTATCATGTTGAAGATGCGGCCAAAGTTTCACGCCAAGCACCGGTTTGGGTTGCGGAACAGTTCAGATGTTGGCATTACCCTAGGAAAGAGTCTGTGGTTAGATTGACACATCCCTTCTGATCTGTGTCAATACTGGAATGGTAAAATAAAAAAGAACCAAACAAAAGCTTTGGATTGAATGTCTTCTTCGGCAAGTGGAAAACTCAGCAAGGAGAAATTTGTTGCTGGAGTCAGAACTGGACATTGGTGCAGAAAAGTCTCACTCTGCTACTCAGTGAGCTATGCTGCAAGGCCAACATATCAGTCCCCAAATATCTATCCTAGTGTCCTGGTTTGAGCTGGAACATCTCCAGACTGAAGACAGGCATCCAGAGAGAGAGAGAGATGACCAGAAGGTCTGCTCCTTATATAGGGAGATAAAGGAAAAGGGAACAGAATAACAAATTACAAATCCTGTGCCTCCCTCTTAGGACTCTCTAGTCGTAAGGAGGACTTTTCTGTCTATGGTTTTACAACTAATCCTTAACCTACAACACCCAGAAAATAGTAGGGTTAAGAGTCATCTAGTCAAGCCAGTGGGTCTGTTAAAAATTTCTACCTGGCACAGTTTTCCATATTATTTCAGATTTTAAAGTTATCTTCATATATCAAGTGGCTCTCTAAGTATCAAGAGCAAATAACACACCTGTTGAGAGAAGAGGCATTTGAGCATCCTGTTTACATCAATATTTGCAAGACCTCACAGGATCACAGGATGTTAGAGGTTGGAAGGGACCCCTGAAGATCCAACCCCCCTGCCAGAGCAGGACCATAGAATCCAGCACAGGTCACACAGAGACACATCCAGATGGGTCCTGGAAGTCTCCAGAGAAGGAGACTCCACAACCTCTCTGGTGAGTCTGTTCCAGTGCTCTGTGGCCCTTACAGTAAAGAAGTTCTTCCTCAAGTTGAGGTGGAACTTCCTGTGCTGCAGTTCCCATCCATTGCCCCTTGTCCTATCACAGGCACAAGTGAGCAGAGGCTGTCCCTGTCCCTTCTTTCCTGAACCCGAGCCCTGAGATACTGATCGAAATTGATCAGATCCCCCCTCAGTCTTCTCTCCAGACTAAACAAATATTTATAAACATTTATTAAATCCCCTCTCAGTCTTCTCTTCTCCAGACTAAACAGCCCCAGGGCTCTTAGCCTCTCCTCATAAGGCAGTGCTCCAGTTCTTTCATTATCCTTGCAGCCCTCATCACATCATTCTTCATCATGTTTTTGTCCCATTGCATCTTCCATCAAACTGATGAGAATTGGGGGTTTTGAGGTTTGAAGAACAGGGTTTGCCTTAAGACTTTTCAGGAAAACATACTTTGAATTAGTTTTGTTACAGAGTGTTACCCCAGTGGTCTGGTTTACAAAATACTCAAAGCTTTCAGAGGTTTTCAAACCAGCCACAATATTGGCATATGCAAATTCACCAGCCAAGGTTGGAAACATGAAGAGATGACTAAGTATGCCCTAATGTATGCACTATGGAGAGCTGGGCACATGTCCAAGACACTCATTTCTTCCTGTTGTTCTGGTGCAGGCCAGCAGCATGTTTGCTATAAATTACCATTGGTTGGGATTTGCTGAGATGTGGCTAAGAAGGGCAGGATGTCTACAAGAGAGTCATGATTCACCAGCCTGGTTTTGTCATGACAGGAGATGGTTGAGGGCTGTGGGCAGGAGGGCTCAGGAGCCAGGACCTCATCCCTGTCACCCCCTTTGGGCATAGTTGACTCAGTTTCCTGGTGTTTATCCTCCCCTTCATCCTACAGGAATCCAGTGAGGCCCATGGGACTTGAAGCCTGAATTTACCTACTTTTAGGTGATTTTTTTTAATGCAGTTCTCTAATAACAAAAATAAAATAAAATAAATAAAATAAAATAAAATAAAATAAAATAAATAAAATAAAATAAAATAAAATAAAATAAAATAAACTTAGCTGAATGGAAAATGCCTCCCCAGATAGTGTTACTCAGAGCCAACACTTGGACACCTAGTTTCCTGGACATGATCTTCCAGCATTCCCATATTGTTTTTATTCTTTTCCCCAGAGTTTAGAAATTGGTATCCTCCCAAGTTGCAGTTAGCAATGATCCCTGTGTGAAGCTAACTACAGTTTCTAGGAGACTAGCTGCATATTTGGTATCTGCCAAAATACATGGCTTATATTGTGTTTAATCATGGAATGGCTTAGGTTGGAAGGGCTCTCAAAGATTATCTGCTCCAACCTCCTCACCATGGGCAGATATGCTTCCCAACTGCACTCAGCTGTTTAAGGCCTCATGCAGCCTGGACTCAAACACCTTCAGGGCATCCACAGCCTCCCTTGGCAGCCTGTTCCAGAATCCACCACCCTTGGACTGAAGAACTCCTGCCTAGGGTCCAGTCTAAACCTAGTCTTCTTCAGTTTAAGACCATTCCCCCTCGTCCTATTGTTAGACACTCTCATGAAAAGTCCTGCAGTCTTCCTGTAGAATCTCTTCAGCTATTAGAAGGCAGCTCTAAGGTCTTCCCAGAGTCTTCTCTTCTCCAGGCTGAACAACCCCAGCTCCTTCAACCTGTCCTCATAGCAGAGGTGCTCCAGCCCTTGGATCACCTTTGTGGCTTCCTCTGGATTCACCCAAGCAGCTGTGTCCTTCTTATGCTGGGGACACCAGAACTGGAGGCAGGATTGGAGGTGGGGTCTCAAAAGAGCAGAGTCAAGGGCAGAATCCCCTCTCTTGCCCTGCTCTGCCTGCAGCCCAGCACCCAGCAGCCTTCTAGGCTGCATGAGGGCGCTGCTGGCTCCTGGGGAGCTCCTCAGCACCCAATACCCCCAAGTCTCTTTCTTCAGGACTGCTCTCAAATCACTCTGCACCCAGCCTGAATTTGTGCCTGGGGTTGGCCCAACCCAGCTGCAGGACCTTGCACTTGGCTTGTTGAACTCCATGCAGCTGTCACTGGCCTACTTCTCAAGCCTGTCAAGATCTTTCTGGATGGATCCCTGCCCTCAAGTGAGTCCAGCACACCACAGAGCTTAATACATCATTTCCTAGGTGTAGGTATATAAAGATGTTTGGGGTGCTTTTCTCACAAATATTCCTAATGGAACTACAACAAAGAACAAGAAGTTTTCCCCAGAAAATTTTCCCCCCAGTCTTTCACCAGAAAGTGGAAATTGCATGTTTGCTCCATGCAGAAGCTGTAATTTAGCTGCCCCGTAGACCCTATCACCTCTAAGCCATGCACCTAGGAGGAACTATAGCTGGTATGATTCTTTCATTCTGTTGCTTAGCTGCTTCTTGAGTAAGATGATATCTCCTACACCTTACCATATATTTTTTTCTCTGAAAATAAGTTTTTCTTCATAGAAACAAACAATTGTATTAAGTATATAAATTGATGGGTATGAGTGCCAGTAAATATTGTGTCCAGTACTGGGCTTCCCAGTTCAAGAGAGACACAGAACTACTGGAAAGAGTCCAGCAGAAGCTACAAAGATGCTGAGGCTCCTGGAGCATTTTTGTGAGAAGGAAAGGCTGAGAGCCCCTGGGGCTGTTGAGCCTGGAGAAGAGCAGCCCTAGAGGGATCTAATCAATGCTCAGCAAGAGATAAAGGACATGGGGCAGGAGGCTGGGGCTAGACTCTTTTCAGTAGTGCCCAGTGACAGGACAAGGGGCAATGGGCACAAACTGGAACCCAGGAGGTTCCATATAAACAGGCAGAAAACCTTTGCTGTGAGGGTGCTGGAGCCCTGAAACAGGCTGCCAGGAGAAATTGCAGTCTCCTTCTCTGGAGGGATTCCAAATTCACGAAGACATCGTGATCCTGGGCAACCTGCTGTGAGTGACCCTGCTTTAGCAGGGCTGTTGGACTGGATGATGTCCAGAGGTTCTGCCCAACCCCCACCATGCTGGGGTTCTGTGAATACAATTTGGACAGAAGACACTAGTGGGTCATTAATCATTTGCAGGCACTTACTGTTAATTTAGTGAGTAAATTTATGCCAGCATTACAGGAGTGATCTGTCACACAGCGCTGGTAAACTTTTTTGTAGTACTTTGCTGTTGGAGGAAGTGGGACTTCTGGGAAGCAGAGAAAATACAAAGCCACGTTAGTGATGGGGGCAGCTCAACTTCTCAAGCATCTGTCTTCATAACTGCACTTCTCCTGGGTAACAACTTAGTCATGGCTCTTAAATCTGAATTGATTTGGGTTCTTTAAAAGGTTTTCTACCAGTGCTTTCCCAGTTGTTTATGACTCAATAACCTGACTCCCAAACTCAAAAACATGGATAAAATATACCACCACTGCCCCTTTTTACCAGTTGTAACTAGGTCCTCTACCAATCTTCAATCATATAAAGCTCTGCTAAAGAAACTCAGTGGTAACAACCACATGGCTATGATGTCATGTATGAAGGCTTCCAATTCCTCCACGATTTCTTGGGCTTTATGCATTAAACACAGAGGTAACTTAATTGCAAGTTTTGCTTTTGTTAATTTTGCTGTTCAGTTGGTTTTTTTCCTTCACAGATCTTAAGCTCCAATGGTGCAATGAAATAATTTGCTGCCTGGAAAAGCCCTTCCAGATCTGAATACAAAATAATAACCAACAGGTTATTATTAGCTGAATGTTTTAATTAATGTTTTTCAGATTACATAAGATCACACCTTGGACATAGTTTAGTGGGCATACAATCATAGTGTGATGGAATGTTAGGGGTTGGAAGTGACCTCTGATGATCATGGAGTCCAATTACCCTGCCAAAGCAGGATCACCTAGGGCAGGTCACACAGAAACACACCCAGGCAGGTTTTGAAAGCGTCCGGAAAAGGAGACTCCACAACCACTCTGGGCAGCCTGTTCCACTGCTCTGTGACCCTCACAGTGAAGAAGTTCCTCCTCATGTTGAGGTGGAACCTCCTGTGTTCCAGCTTGTACCCATTGTTCCTTGTCCTGTCACTGGGCAACACCAAACAGAGCCTGGCACCTTCATCCTGACACCCACCCCTCAAATATTTATAGACATTAATAAGATCCTCTCTCAGACTTTCAAGACTAAACAGCCTCAGGTCTCTTGGTCTTTCTTCACAGGAGGAATGTTCAAGTCCCCTAATCAGCAAGTCCCCTAATCATCCTCCTGGCTTTCTGTTGGACTCCTGCCAGCAGATCTCTGTCTCTCTTGAACTGGAGACCTCAAAAGTGGACACAGTATTCCAGGTATGGTCTCACCAAGCAGAGTACAAAGGGAGGAGAACCTCCTTAGACCTGTTGGACACACTTTTCTTGATGCACCCAGGATACCATTGGCTCTCTTGGCCACAAGGGCACATTGCTGTTCCATGGATACTCTTACTGTCCAGGACTCCAAAGTCTTTCTCCATGGATCTGCTCTCCAGCGTGACATGGTGGGTTTTGGATTGACAGTTGGCTTGATGATCTTAGAGGTATTTTCCAAGATGAATACTTCTATGAGTCTAGGATTGTGTTATTCTATGATTCTATTTCACAGAAAGAGTGATTGGCCATTGGGAGGTGGTGGAGTCACCATCACTGGAGGTATTTAAAAAGAGACTAGATGAGGCACTTGGTGCCATGGTTTAGTTGATTAGATGGTGCTGGGTGGTAAGTTGGACTCAATGATCTTGAAGGTCTTTTCCAACCTGGTTAATTCTGTATTCTATGATAACTGATCTGAAGTGATAAATCACAGTTATCTTTTCATGTTGAGTAGTTAACCACTGGTAATAACTCATATTCATAAGTAGTGGGATGTGCCTCTTAATGCCTATGTAGTGGTTTGAGCCTTAATTGGAGTTTAAGAGCTCAGATGGTAGCAAAAAAACCCAAAACACCTGAGAATTCCTCCCCCCACCCCCAAAGAGACTGGAGGTAAAGCTACCAAAAAAATAATCTGGAGTTGGTTTGGAAACAGGATAAGTAAATTTTTAAAATATATATATATATATATATATATATATATATATATATGTAAATCCTCCTTGTTACTGATATATATATATACTGATTGATATATATATATATATATATATACTGATATATATATATATATATATATATCAGTAACAAGGAGGATTTACAAGGGTAAGGAATAAGGATGAATAGGAAAATATATAGAACCAAATGTGGATGGCCTTGTATCTCCACTGATGGATGTGGATTTCAGTCCTTTAGAGAAGTGTGGATGCGGCAGGGAGAAGATCAGGCCTGGCCACATGGCAGAACAAGGAGGCCAGCAGTGGCTGTTGGTCCTTTCAAATCGGTGAGGCAAGGGCAAAAAAAGGAAAATGGCTGCAGTGTCTCACTTTCTATAGGCTTGATGGACAGAAAGGGGAAGTGGAATACATACATAGAATACATAGAATACATAGAATAAACCAGGTTGGAAGAGACCTTCAAGATCATCGCGTCCAACCCATCAACCAATCCAACCCACCTAAACAACTAAACCATGGCACCAAGCACCCCATCAAGTCTCCTCCTGAACACCCCCAATGATGGTGACTCCACCACCTCCCCAGGCAGCCCATTCCAATGGGCAATCACGCTCTCTGTGTAGAACTTCTTTCTAACATCCAACCTAAACCTCCCCTGGCACAGCCTGAGACTGTGTCCTCTTGTTCTGGTACTGGCTGCCTGGGAGAAGAGACCAACCTCTGCCTGTCTACAACCTCCCTTCAGGTAGTTGTAGAGAGTAATAAGGTCACCCCTGAGTCTCCTCTTCTCCAGGCTAAGCAACCCCCAGCTCCCTCAGCCTCTCCTCGTAGGGCTTATGTTCCAAACCCCTCACCAACTTTGTTGCTCTTCTCTGGACTCGTTCCAGCAAGTCAACCTCCTTCCTAAACTGAGGGGCCCAGAACTGGACACAGTACTCGAGGTGTGGCCTAAACAGTGCAGTGTACAGGGGCAGAATGACCTCCCTGCTCCTGCTGGCCAGGAGAAAATGGCTGCAGTGTCTCACTTTCTATAGGCTTGATGGACAGAAAGGGGAAGTGGAATAGACCACCTTTGACCTGTGGGATCCCTCCTCCTGGGAGGGGGAAATCAAGTCCCTCTCCGTTCACCTGGATTAGGTTTCATTTGTCCCCTGGGGAAGCAGGGTTCTCCCAGCCCTCCCTGGGGATGGGTGTAACCAAGCACAGCCTGTAAAATAATTTTATTCCTCCTGTACATAAGCAGGATTTCCACAGGTGAGCCTGCATAATATTTTGCTGCTTTATTTCTGTATGTTCCTATTCTGCAATACAAGGACAGTTCTTTAGGGTCATTAAAAGCATGTAAATATATTCCATAAAGAATCTTATGAATATGGGTCAGACTAGGAGGAAGAGCCATGGTGGGCAGCAAATGAGCCACACAATGCTACTAGCATTAAATTAGTTCCTTAAAGACATATTTTTCAGTCACAAAGCACACTGACAGTTGCTGATTCCCTGCCAGTGGCATAAAGGTGCTAACTACATGTGCAGTACTTGTCACACTTACTGCTCTGCAACAGCCAAACTCATTTCATCAGGAGTTTCCCAACGAAGTTCAAAGAAATGATCTGGGAAATTATGCAAGCAACAGTGGTTTTTCGTAATCAGCCTGAAAGGAGAGAAAACAAGCACATACAGTTAGACCTGAGCAATTAGTGTTTTCCCACATGTGCTTTAGTAATCAAAGCAAATCTCAGAGCAATAAATCATGTAATACGTGAGTACTACCAAGCTCTATTACTCCCTGTTCAGAACAGTGTTTTCAAGCTATTTAGGAAGCTAGTGTAAATATTTCCAAAGACAAGAATAGCTTTTATTGTAGGGATTTCTGGGCCCCTCAATTTAAGAAGGACACTGAGATTCTTGGACATGTCCAGAGAAGGGCAGTGAGGCTGGAGAGAGGCCTCAATCACAGCCCTGTGAGGAGAGGCTGAGGGAGCTGGGGTTGTTTAGCCTGGAGAAGAGGAGGCTCAGGGGAGACCTTATTGCTGTCTACAACTACTTGAAGGGAGGTTGTAGCCAGGTGGGGGTTGGTCTCTTCTCCCAGGCAACCGGCACCAGAACAAGAGGACACAGTCTCAAACTGCACCAGGGGAAGTTTAGGTTTGAGGTGATGAAAAAGTTCCTCATAGAAAGAGGAATTTGTTGTTGGAATGTGCTGCCTAGGGAGGTGGTGGAGTCACCGTCCCTGGAGGTGTTCAAAAAGGGATTGGATGTAGCACTTGAAGCCATGGTCATGAGGTGTTGAGTGACAGGTTGGACTTGATGATCTTTGAGGTCTTTTCCAACCTTATTGATTCTATGATTTGCTTTTCCTCCATGAATGGTGGTATATCGATGGGCCTAAGACCTTTACAGTCCTATTAATTCCCACACCAAGCCCAAAACAGTCAGCAGCCTACAGCTAAGGCAATATACCATGGCCTTGGTTTTTGAGAGAGCTTCTACTGGAATGAGAAATGATTGGTCTCATTGCAGAAAGATCAGTTGACGAAGGAGAGGTGACTTGTGGTAAGGTCCCTGTGTTCTTGGCTATGCACCACCAGCTGCCATACCATTTTACATGTATGTCACCATATTTTTTCCACTGACCCAGTGGTACTCAAACCACCAACACAAAGAGGTGAAAGGGTCTTCTGCTGCTCTTTCAGGTACTGTAAGGACCACCAAAGCTATGCAAAGTGAAGATTTTTCAAAAGCCTTCACCCTTGGCTCACTTCTGCTGCCACAAGGTTCAGCCCAATATATGAAATGAATCTGTCTAAGTGGCAAAGCAGCTAAATGGACAGAAGTAGAAGCCCTGTTATTTCCTGAGGCAGACAGAGTTGAAGTTTTTCAGTGGTTAGACAGCCCTGGTGCCTCTACCCTTTCATTTTGTTTGCTGATTATCACCCTTCAGTGTGGACCTCAAATTTTGAATCCACCTGACAGCTGGGAACTGAGTGCTTGATTCTCAATAGCTGTGAAAGGTATTTATCAAAGGCACTAGGATTATTTAAATTCAAGCATTTTAAACTGTTTCGAAGGAGATAATACAGGTTTTCTTCTCCATTTCTGCATGAATATATATTGCTTGATGGAGGCTACTTGATTCAGCACATAACTTCCAGCACTCGATACAGCTAGATAATGGTTAGACTCAATGATCTTAAAGGTTTTTTCCAGCCTAAAGTATTCCATGATTCTACTGAAGCTATTGTGACTACCTCCATGCTTAAAGATCAATGTGGATTTAAAACTTGTGCTGACACAGTCATATAAAAGAACCACCTGGACAAGCAAGCAAAACATAATTTGATTCCCATGCTTGCTAGCAGTCTCATTTCAAAATCCTCAACAAGTGCCAAATATGTCAGAAAAAAAAAATCCCTAATAGCCCTAATCTGTGTCTTGTAGGTGTTCATCATTTCAGAGATTTCATAAAAAGAATGCTTTTTACAGTGCCTAGGCTTGAAGAGAAGTAATAAAAGGCAATTTAAGCAACACAAGAGGTCAGTGAAGAAATTATTCAGCTTCTAATCTGAAGTAATAACCTTCTCATCCAGTGCTTGTGTCATCACATCTAAGGAACTCACAAATATTACAAAATAATAACTCACAGCATTACAAAATTAGTAATAATAATGGATGATTATCTAATGTGGTGGGTTGAGCTCAGGTGCCCAAGGATTGGGAAGGTGTCCTAGTTTCAGCTAGAACAGAACTAATCCTGTTCAGTGCTGTGGCTTCTCAATTTAGTCTCTGCTCAGTGGTGTACTTCTCAGTCCACAGCAGGTTTGCACAGCCAGGAGCTGCTTCTAACAGTGAGAAAGCTGATGGGGAGAGCTCCTGCCAAGGTCTGGCTGCAGATCAAGGTCACTGCTAAATAATCAGTGCCACACTGGAGGTGTAGAAAGTAAAAGGCCGCATCTGTTGGGAGAAGCAGTCAGGGCAGGTGACCCTAAAGAGATCAATAAGGAATCGCATCCTATGAACGTCATCTTCAGGAGAAGGCTGAGGAATCGCCAGGGTCAAGCGTCTTCTTCAATGGCTCGTATCTGTCTTCAATCCTGATCCATGAATTCCAGAATACAGCTTCAGCATCCAGCTCCTGAACCTGGTTTCCTCTCTTCTGCTGAGTCCACGCTGGGTGTCAGAGCATCACTGGCAATGACATAGCTGCCATCAGAAGGTTGGGTTCCATACTGGGTTTGTATACATTTGTATCTACTTCATTTTATTATTATTATTTTCATTAGTTTTGTCATTCTTTCCCAATATCCACCAGTCTGTTCTCCCTTATTCCCTTTGTCTTCCCTTTGGGGAAGGGGAGGTGTTCATAGAGTGTCTCTGCCACTCATTTAGTGGCAACTCTGTTTCTACTTTGATCATTACAGATGCTTTGAACCAAAGTACAGAAACTTACTGAAATTATTATGATTTGGAGAAGCAGATCCTTAATTATTTTGCTAATCATTCCTCTTGCAATGAGTTTTTTCTTGAACCTTAGGTAGCTGCCAGTCAAAGGTGAAAGAGTGTGGTTCTTCTTTATACCAGCTTTCCGTTCTACAACCACTTGACAGACTGTCCAAAAAGCTTCTTTGTTCCTCTTCATCCACACAAATCTAGTCTATTGAGAATGGTCTCTCTATCTTCATTATGTATGTGTGAGAACCAATTACATACTAAAGACCCAAATACATACTAAAGCCTGAAGCCTCTTTACCATGGCATTTATACTGTGTTTATGGGGACAGAAAGAAGCCTGCCTTAAACCTTTTACAGCATCTATTTCTTTTAATGCATCATTTGACTCTTTGCATATGTAAATTGAGATGCTAATAGTCAAATTGTGATTCATAAATGAACAGCAAGTGTGTGCCATATTTGGTTGAATAGGTTAAAAATTATTTGAATTTATTGGGAGGATTTGGGGGTTGTGTCTGTTCAATAAACTGCCATTCTCCCAGTGGTTTTGCCCAACAATTGTCTTCAAACTTGCCTGAAATTTCATTATCTTCCATGTTTAACATGAGCTCTTCTCCAGGAACAGTTGCTGTGGTGTAATAAAATAAAGATAATAGAGATTATTGGTCATATATTAGTAAGAGAGGCACTTCATGCATTTTTAATGATGACTATAACAAATGTCTTAACTACAGGAAGCCCAATTTTTAACTGTAAAGCTAAGACCTTACCTCTTGATTTTAATGGAGTTTTTCTTTAAGTTTTCACAGAATTGTAAGTCTTGGAAGGAACCTCTGAAGACCATCTAGTCCAACTTCCCTTCTTGATTAGGATCACCTAGAGTAAATCACCCAGGAACACATCCAGATGGGTTTGGAATCTCTCCAGAGAAAGAGGCTTCACAACCTCTCTGAACAGCCTACTCCAGGCTCCAGTACCCTCACAGTGAAGATTTTCCTCATGTTCAGATGGAACATCCTGTGTTCCAGTTTGTTTCATTGCCTTTTGCCCTGTTGCTGAAACACCACTGAGAAGAGTCTGGCCCCATCATCCTAACACTCACCCTTTAGATATTACAAGCATTCATGAGATCCCCTGGTTTTTCTGGGTCTTTAGTGAAAAGAAAAAAAAAAGAAACCAAAGCCAAACAACCAAACACTGAAATAACAAATGAAATATAAAGCTCCAGTTATGAGCTCCCTAGTTCAAGAGAGACAGAGAACTACTGGAAAGAAGCTGAGGGGATTGGAGCATCTCTGTATCACAGCATCACTATGGTTGGAAGAGACCTCAAAGATCATTGAGTCCAACCTGTCACCACAGACCTCATGACTAGACCATGGCACCAAGTGCCACGTCCAGGCTGAGAGACCTGGGCTGCTTATCCTGGGAAGGGCAGCCTGATAATGAATCTTCTCAATGCTGCTCAATAGCTAAAGGGCAGGGGTGCCCAGCAACAGGCAAGGGGCAGTGGGTACAAACTAGAACCCAGAAGTTTCCACCTGAATGTGAGGCCACCTGTTCTTTGGCCAGAAGGTAGATAACTGGAAAAGTAACCATCTGAGTAGAAGCAGCTTGGTTTGACAATAAAAGGACAGAGTTTTAGCTTTTTCCTTTGGAAAAAGAGGTGGGAAAGAAGGGATTGTTGACTGGCTCTCCCTCCCTCTGCCCACCCACATGATTTCATATATCATAAAGGAACTGCTATCTTTGAGACTTCTCTCACTCTTAGATTGGGTTGACATTGGACAGTAATGTTGAAAACTAATAGAAGGGCATGAGAGAAGAGAGTGCAGATACATAGGGACGTAGAATGGTTGAATCTGTTCATTTCTCCTTAGGAACATCTTAAGCTTAAGTATTACTTGTTGGGTTTTTTTTCTATCCCCATTGCTCTTCTTTGTAGACAACTTTAAAGCAGAAGGCAATGAAATGGTAAATTTTGTCTGTAACAATCACAAACCTCTTCTTCCTCTGTGCATGGTGCATTGGCCACTGCAACCCTGTGCAGTGCTACAGGCTGGGGTCAGAGTGGCTGGAGAGCAGCCAGGCAGGGAGGGACCTGGGGGTACTGGTTGATGGTAGGCTGAACATGAGCCTGTAGTGTGCCCAGGCAGCCAAGAGGGCCGATGGCATCAGGAACAGTGTGGCCAGCAGGAGCAGGTAGGTCATTCTGCCCCTGTACACTGCACTGGTTAGGCCACACCTTGAGTCCTGTGTTCAGTTCTGGGCCCCTCAGTTTAGGAAAGATGTTGAGTTGCTGGAAGGTGTCCAGAGAAGGCAAGAAAGTTGGTGAGGGTTTGAAGCACAGCCCTGTGAGGAGAGACTGAGGGAGCTGGGGTTGCTTAGCCTGGAGAAGAGGAGGTTCAGGGGAGACCTTCTTGCTCTCTACAACTACCTGAAGGGAGGTTGTAGACAGCAGAGGTTGGTCTCTTCTCCCAGGCAACCAGCACCAGAACAAGAGGACACAGTCTCAAGCTGCACCAGGGGAGGTTTAGGCTGGATGTTAGGAAGAAATTCTTCATAGAGAGAGTGATTGCCCATTGGAATGTGCTGCTTGGGGAGGTGGTGGAGTCGCCTTCATGGGGTGTTTAGGAGGAGACTTGATGGGGTGCTTGGTTGCATGGTTTAGTTGATTAGGTGGTGTTGGATGATAGGTTGGACGCAATGATCTTGAAGATCTCTTCCAACCTGGTCTATTCTATTCTATTCTATTCTATTCTGTTCTGTTCTGTTCTGTTCTGTTCTATTCTATAAGATCCTCTCACTGTTTTATATTTCCTTGGGTCTTTCATCTACTGTGACCCAGGACATCAGAGCACATACAATGCAGAGCATCAGCTTGTGGCAAGAACACTTTGTTTTCTTTTCAGTTCACAGAATCACAGAATTTCTGAGATCATCAAGTCCAGTCTATGACCTAACACCACCACATCACCTTACAGACTTAGAGAGATTACTAAATAGAAATTTCCCCTATGAACAATATCAGCTGAAAACCAGATTATATAACCAGGTAAAGTAAACAGGCTTATTAGCTGTGCATTCCAGTTTGTTACTGGGGTGTTTGGTGTTTTTTTCCCTTTCAATAGCCATTATTTTCTGTGTCTTATATAAAAAGCAATTATCATGAGGCTAACTTCACTCAAAAATCTGTGACACAGCTGTCAATAATACCCAAGATAAAGGCACACTTAGTGCTGGCTTTCAGATGGATTTGAAATTACTCTTTTCCACTGAGACAGTAGACCTTTGCCAAGAGGTTTGCATTTTGAAATGCCCCCACTTCTCTCTTTTTTTAACTAGGACCTTTTTCACAACACTAGTAAGCAGGCACTATGCACACCACGCAGGATAGCACTGTGTCCTGCCTATTCACACACCAGTTTATACTTATTTTCTTATTCTGGCAATCTTTCTTTATTCTCCCAGTCAACCTTCCCTTCCGCAATGCGAATGACTCATGGGACAATGAAATCTGTTCCACTGCAAGGAGTTTCCTACATGCTTGTTGAAAAGGTTTCCTTAGAGCCTTACCAAAGGCAGTGACTTTAAGTAATTGATTATTTTTTTTTACCACATGTCTCTTCACTTAGCCAGCTCCATAATGCCTCCTTCAGCAATTTTTTTTTCCCTTAATCTTTGAGCTCCTACATAAATCCACTAAGATATTATATATATATATTCTGTTTCAGGACTGCCAAGAAATCCTCTTCAACTTCATGGTCGCTCATGCTGTACAGTTCTTAACTTTACACAAACCCCAAGCCCACTGAGAACATCCTTACAGGATCCCACAGGATTTCATAGAATCACAGAATCATAGAATGGGTTGGGTTGCAAGGGGCCTTAGACATCATCTAGGCCCAACCCCCTCTGCCATGAGCGAGGAAAGTTTCCACTAGACCAGGTTCCTACAAAGCCTTGTCCAACATGCTCTTGGGCACCTCCAGGGAGGGGGCATCCACAGCCTCCCTGTGTACCCTGTTCCAGTGTCTCACCAGCCACACTGCAAAGAATTTCTTCCCAATCTGCAGTCTCAATCTCCCCTCCTCCAGCTCAAAGCCATTCCACCTCATCCTGTCACTACAAGCTCAAAAACTGTTTCACTACAACTTGTCATTGTTTGAGGAAGCTCTGTGGCTGTAATTTAGTCTGGCTCTGTGGCCGTTTGATGCTGTGCCTTTAAGGAAGGGGCACACTGGCTAAATGTTTGTAAAATATTTTGGTATTCTAAACGAATTTCATTGGTAGGATTGTGGGAGGTCAGATTGGACCCGGGGGAGCTGGGAACTTTCTCTCAGTCTTCCTTCCTTCGCTGTCCCTTTTGGCTGGATCTGCTTCTGGGCTTCTTGCCAAGAGATAAGAACTAACTCCCTCCCTATAACAGGCCTGTCCGCTTCTTCCCCTGTCCTGCTAACCATCCTCGTCTCTTCTTCTACCTCTTTTGGGGGAGATGGGTGGTAGGGGGGCGAAGGGGGCACAGGGGGAAGCCCCCTCTGTGGGGGGTCTGGTTTCTGGTTGAGTTCATTCGCTGTATATTCCTGTATATATTGTAAAATACCTGTATTTGTTGTGTTACATAGAATCTGTTTCCTTGTAAAATATAATCTCATTTCTCCGACTGGGTTTAGCCGTGGTCTCTTTCTCAGTGGGGGAGGGAAAGCAGAGCCTTTCCTTTCAAACCACCACAGGCTCAGTGGAAGAAATAAGGGATTAGGAGTCCTGGATTCGCTTCCTGAACTTTCACTGCTCAAGTGACTTCAGTTGCTTCTGTTTCTGTGTCAACTTCTCTCTGCTTGTTTGGATCTGTGTACACAGCAAGTTCTTTGAAGGAGAGACCACCGCAAAGCACACTGTGCAGTTGCAGAGCACTGCCCTCACAATCAACAGCACCTTTGATTTGGTCCAAGATCTTCCTTGCAAATATACACTGGTGGCTACAGCAGGGCATAATCTCAGAAGAGAGACACCTGCATAATGGTACTCTTGTTAATCATGTACTACCTATTCCAGCAGCTGAGAAACAGCAGCAAAGGATGTTGATCTGTGATTTTTACCTTATTTACCAAGCAAACAGTGGAAATTGAGTAGATTTTTCTTCACAGACAACATTTCAGCTACTGGAAACTCCTCCTGTCTCGTGAGCATCTGAGGGAGATTCCCTGTCACAATCAAAAAGTTGTTCTCCTTGTGCTTGAGCCTAGGTGAGACTGAGTCACTTGGGCAGTGATGTCTCAGGATGCACCTTTGGGTTTGCTTGAGGCACAGTGAGTTCTCCTGAAAAACGCTTTTGTGAAATTCTCTCCCTCCCCTTTGCAGACATGACCATGGCAGAACTGTGGTTGCACTGCCCTCCTGCTCAGGTTTGCCAAAAGACAACCTGTATCAGGGACGACACAGAACTTACTCTGCAAGGTCTGAGTGACGTCTCTCTTGGCTACTTGGACACTCTGATCTTATTACAAAGTTCACAGCTCTCCCTGTAACTGATCTCCTAGTCCTCAGTACCTCAAGTCTATGACTGCCTTCTTTATCAAGCCTCTAGTCTATCGTTTCTAAGTAGTTTTGCCATCTCATTTTGTGTTAGGAGAAAATTAGTAGTAGCAGTAGTAGTATTAGTAGTTAATATTACTAATTAAAACATTACTAATTAAAATATTACTAATTAAAAATATTATTACTAATAATAACAATGCATGTAACTCAGCTACAGTAAGATGGATGCCATATACATAATGCACATCAGCAGACATGAACCTTTTACTCAAAGCTTTGTCCCCTTACTTAGCAGGGAAGTAACATGTTTTTTTATTTAGGGGGTTTATTTTATTCCTCTCACTTCATTGCGTTACTCCACCTACAATGAGATCTGCTAACATACTAGATACAGGCTTTCAAATACCTCTTTAGCTTCACTCTAAATATATTTCAAATAGTTACTAAATTAAATTATATTTTAAGTTGTCACCTTCTTAACTCAAGACTCCTTTATTATTTTGAAAGACACCAATATAAAGAAGACACGTAAAACTCCTCTTTTTCAGGTAACCTGCATGGACCTAATTTTTAATTGCTATTTAAAGCAGAATGATGAGCTAGAAGATGACATATACATCAAAGATTAGCCAGTGTTGCCACACAGGCTTACATGAGCTGCTTGTACAATGAAAAGAGAGCTATTAGAATTATAGACTCACAGAATGCAGTGGGCTGGATAAAGGTCATCTAGTCCACACCCCCTGCAGTAAGCAGAGACATCTTTACCTAGATCAGGGTGCTCACAGCCCCATCAAGCTTGACCTTCAATGTTTCCAGAAATGGGGCCTCCACCACTTCCCTGAGCGACCTGTTTCAGTGTTACACTACCCTTATTTCTGCTGCTAGAGTCAAATCATATTGCTGGAGGGCATAAGCAGTGCTTGCAATGGACTCAGACGGAAGTGCTGTGGCTTTTATTTGGTGTAGTGTATCCAGGTTCTGGCTAGAAGCACCAGCAAACTTCAGAGCAAAGCGTTAAATGCCCACCTACCTATTCATCTCCACAAAGAAGCTGCTAGACCAAGGGTCTAGCCGTAGAGAAATGAGACTGCGAACCCACTTAAAGGGAGCAGGCAGAGGCATGAAAGAGGTGAAGATCTGGCCCTGCTCCTGCTACTTACCATCCACAGCCAGGCTGTGTGGGATGGGTGTGTAATAACTGAGGGATGCGTGAGGCCAGCGGTGAGTAGCTGCACGCCCGCGGCCAGGAGGAAGCAAGGAGGCGATCTGCGTCAGACTCCTGAGTCACCATGCCTCCCGGGCCAGTCCCCCAGGGTGCAGCTTAGAATCACCAGGACCTAGCTTTTAGTCATCAAACTGAAGTGACGCTTGAGCAGAGCCAAGGAAGGCACTTGAAGTCAAGATGCAAAGTCCATCTGGCATTCACATAACTACACCTCAACATAAACTGATGGAAAATTTATGACAGACTTGTTTCATTCTTCCCCTTTTAGCATTTGTGGGATGGATGCAGAGCTGACCTGGTGTGTATGCTGGGAGTAGAAGCATGTGCTAGATGAGCAAGTTCCAGCAGAGCCACATGGAGAAGCAGCTCATGCTAGAGCTACCTAGACTGTATTTTATAAGCGCTGCTATGCACAGGGGATAGAGGTGCACTCATGTTTCGTTCATAAAAGCTAATTAACTGGTATGGGGGAGGGATTAGATAGAACACATATCTAATTCTAGTAGATCAGTGTCACTATTGATTGAAATCATAGAATTATGGAATTGTTTGGGTTGGAAAAGACCTCTAAGGTCATCAAGTGTAACTGTCGATCTAAGACCACTGTGGCCAGTAAAGCATGTCCCAAAGTGCCATGGCCACGCAATTCTTGAACACCTCCAGGGATGGTCACTCCACCACATCCCTGGGCAGCCTGTTCCACTACCTGACCACTCTTGCAGTAAATGATCTTTTCCCCTAACATCCAGCCTAAACCTCCTCTGGCACAATTTCTATCATCCGATCTAGGGAGAAGAGAGAGTTGTAGAGAGCCAGAAGGTCTCCCCTCATCCTCCTTTCCTCCAGACTAAACAACTCCAGGTCCCTCAGCTGCTTCTTGACAGACTGGTTCTCCAGACCCTTTAACAGATTCACTGTCCTTATCTGGATCAGCTCCAAGCACCTCAATGTCCTTTTTGGAGTAAGGACCCCAAAACTGAAACCAGTTCTCAAGGTGCAGCCTCACCAGTGCCAGGTACAGGGACACAATCACTGCCCTACTCCTGCTGGCCATACTTTGGTGATCCAGGACAGGATGCTGTTGGCCTTCTTGGCCACCTGGGCACACCCTGGCTCATCTTCAGCCTGCTGTCAACTGGCACCCCCAGGTCCCTTTCTGCTGGGCAACTTTCCAGCCACTCTGCCCCAAGGCTAGAGTGTTGCATGAGCTTGTTGTGACCCAAGTGCAGGACCCAGCACTTGGCTTTGTTAAACTTCATGCAACTGCCCCTGGCCTATTGAGCCAGCCTGTCCAGATCTCCCTGCAGCACCTTCCTACTCTCAAGCAGATCAACACTGCCACCCAACTTGGTGTCATCTGCAAACTTACTGAGGGTGCACTGATCTCCCTTGCCCAAATCACTGATAAAGATATTAAACAGAACTGGTTCCAGTACTGAGCCCTTGGGAATACCACTTGTGACAAGCCACCAGCTGGATTTAACTCCAGTCTTTGGGCCCAACCAGGCAGCCAGTGAAACGACCACTCATCCATCATGTTCATCTTCTGTAATCCCTCACAACATCATCAAGAGTTCCCTTTTCTCTGTGGCATCAACTGAAGACTTTGAGGCCACATACTACAATTGTAAAGAAAAGTATGGCTGCTTCATTGCAGTATGGTTTTTATTTTCTGAAGTAATTTGCATCAGGTACATCCAATGACAAGGTTCTGGACTATCTTTCAGTAGATGCTACATACCTTATCTCATACACTCTGTGCTTCTTTGCATGGAAGCTTCTCAACCAGGAAATGACCTGTAACCTGAAAATTTCTCCTCCTTTCACCTGCAATTGGCAGAATGTCAGGGGTCAGGGCTGGGTTGACCACTAAATGTGTGACAGAGGCTCTCCATGAACCCCTATCCCTCCCCAGAAGGAAGAGACCCAGACTAAGTGAGAAAGACTGATGGGCTGAAAAAAAAAATGCTTTTAAAGCAAGCTTTAATGAATGCAATAATAATAAAATTAAATGCATACAAACATATGCAAACCAATGTTGAACCCAACCTTCTGATGGCAGTTATATCACTATCATCACTCATGCTCTAAATCCCAGACTGGACTCAGCAGTAGACAAGAACTGGATTCAGGAACTCATGGATTGGGATTGAAGGCAGAATGGACAGAGTCCTCCTCAGACTCCGGTCACTGAAGAAAAGGCTTGATCCTGGTGATCCTTTAGGCTTCTCCTGAAGATGACATCCATAGGATGTCATCATGTTGGGTCAGTTTAAGGTCAGCTGTCCTGTCTGCTTCTCAGGTGCTGACTTTTACTTTCTGCACTCCCAACATGGCACACAGGAAGCAGCAGTGACCTTGGTCTCCCTGGTCTAAGCAAGAGCCTTTGTGCACCCCATTCCTTGGCAGCAACTGTATACATTGAGTATTATCACTACTAGAAGCTAATACCACCCGTGAAAACCTGCCATTAACTACAGAAAGTGCCACCTCTGAGCAGAGACTAAGCTGAGCAGTCATAGCACTGAACAGAATTAGTGCTGGTCTAATTCAAACCAGGATAAAGAGTTGCTCTGTCTGTGCACTGAGCAACCTTCACCTCCTTAAGGTTACTAAGTGGTCAAGGAACATGTGACATCTTTGAAGCTGATGAGGTCAGCGTCTTGATGGTTCCTCCTTGAGAATAAATCATACTAACAAAGCAATTTTCTGGTGCTTCTGTGCTGCTAAAAAGGTCCCTTGAATATACTTCCACTCTTTGTAAATTAAGGAAAGGCCAGCATGATGTTGGAAAGCTGGTACCAACCTGGACAGCACTCTCCAACTCCCATGGGAAGGGCTTGTACAGGAACAGCCAGCACAAGTCTAAAATGGAAAGCCTTCTTCTAATTTATGGTCCCTGAGAGTGCACATTGTTACTGTTTTCACACAATTTAAACAAATAGTGAGCTTTCATGTTCAAAAAGAAACCAAAAACAGAACCAGAAAAGCAAAAGGGTTGCACATACCTGTGGTAAGAGAGGAATACTGCAACACAACTGGCACAGCTAGTAGAATTAAACAGAAGGAACTGACAAAAGTTATTCGCTAGAAGATTCTGTGCACTGAAAGCAGAACATGTACCTTCAATAGAAAATCCAGCCTAGAATTAGAAAAATAAGGTATATTTCAGTCTTAATATGGTATCATGGCTATACTGCAGAAGTTAACTTTCAAATTCACCCATGTCCTTCTTTCTCCCTCCAGTAAACCAAGATTTTCCCAAGGTCCATTTCTCATTATTCTCCAATTCTCAACTGCAGTAAGGAGTCTTAAGCCTCTATGACTAACATCCCAGCTGTGTATGAAGATCTCTTAACATAAACTGAAGACATGAGGACAAAGTGCTTAAAGCTGCACAGAGAGCAAACTCCAGCAGAAACACAAATTCAGCACTAACTGCTAGTGCCTTAAGTTACCTGGAATATTCTTATTCCAGGGTCTTATAGAGGACACGTAACTACATCAAAACTATTGATGTTTCTCAAAATGCAAGATTATGGTAAAACTAACATTCCTCTTAAATGTATGAACTTGTGGCAACAAGAAAAATACCACAAGTAGGAAACTTGTAACTACTAATATATAATGATGTAGCATTTACATTTTCGTATCACTTAAAGCTATATTTAGCTTCAAGGATTAAATGTATGTACTATTTTAATATATGTGTACTGCAGAAAGAAAACAAAACTCCTGTGTTTTTTTCCCAGAACAAGCTCCAGTTAGTTCTCAGAATATTTTTTTTTATATTGAACACACAAATTTTAATTTAAACCATATTAAATCCCTTAATGAACTGAGTTCTAATTTAAAGCAAACCTCTTTCACTTAATTTAGAGAAAAAAAAAAAAAAAAAGCCAGGAATTAAGTTAGAGATCAAATTTTTATATGGAAAATTTGATATGGAAAATTGATTAGGACTTTTTGCTTCGTTGTCACACTGTTTTACCAGGTGCTCCAGCAATTTTGTGGTGTGGTTAAGTTTCACTTTCTATTGATAAACTAAGGAACTGGGGTGGGGGTGGGGGAAGGGAAGGGGAAGTCAAATAAGCCATTGTCCCCAGGATTATGGTTGGTGATCTGGCTGCAAATGGACCATATAGTTTTCAGAGACACTGTGCCAATGTTTAGCATTTTTAGCACACACACCTTCAAGCAGATAAACGATCTTGTATTGCACCACATTAGTGGAATACCTTTTCCTGGGACTTGCAATATTACTTGAGCACAAGCCCTGTGAGAGGCTGAGGGAGCTGGGATTGTTTAGCCAGGAGAAGAGGAGGCTCAGGGGTGACCTCATTGTCCTCTACAACTACCTGAAAGGGGGTTGTAGCCAGGAAGGGGTTAGTCTCTTCTCCCAGGCAACCAGCACCAGAACAAGGGGACACAGTCTCAAGCTGTGCCAGGGGAGGTTTAGACTAGAGGTGAGGAGAAGGTTCTTCACCGAGAGAATCGTTCGTCATTGGGATGTGCTGCCCAGGGAGCAGCATCCCTGGAGGTGTTCAAGAGGAGACTGGACGTGACACTTGGTGCCATTGTCTAGTCATGAGGTCTGTGGAGACAGGTTGGACTCGATGATCCTCAAGGTCTCTTCCAACCTTAGTTATACTGTGATACTTAAATAAAGGATTTCCATACCATCAGCTGCACCATCACTCGGTTTACATGGAGTCAGTGAAGGCACCTGGAAAGTCCCATGGGAACAGGACCACCCGAAGTATTAAAATGAAAGCAGGAAGGCTACCCTGGGTGTGATTTCAAGAGGTATTTAAACATTCACTTAATAAAAGAACTTCCACAATGAAAGCTTTTAAAGAAGTATTGGAAACTTTGCAGGGGATACATTTCAAGGGTATAATAACCTGCCAGGGCTTATGGACCAGATGGTGGTGATTCCAAAAGGACGCCACAGACGTTCTGATCAGATGTGCAGGCACAGCATATTAACTGAAATGCTCAGAAATAACAGGATGGTGATATCCACTTCTGCAGACAAGATATCCTGGGGTGGGGGGAAGATTTGCGGGGGGGGTGTGGGGGGCAGGAAGGGGGGGAGAAGAAAAAAAACGAAATAAAAAAAAAAAAAAGAAAAAGGGAAATTTTAAAAAAGAATTATTTTTAAAAGGAAAAGAAAAAAAAAGAGGGAAAAAAGGAAAATAAAAAAAGGAAAAAAAAGGAAAGGAAAAAAAGGAAAGGAAAAAAGGAAAGGAAAAAAGGAAAGGAAAAAAAGGAAAGGAAAAAAAGGAAAGAAAAAAGGAAAGAAAAAAAGGAAAGAAAAAAAGGAAAGAAAAAAGGAAATAAAAAAGGAAAGGAAAAAGGAAAAGAAAAAAGGAAAGAAAAAAAGGAAAGGGGAAAAAAAGGAAAGAAAAAAAAAGAAGAAAAAAAAGGAAAGAAAAAAAAAGGAAAGAAAAAAAAGGAAAGGAAAAAAAAGGAAAGGAAAGGAAAGGAAAAAAAAGGAAAGGGAAAAAAGGAAAGGGAAAAAAAGAAAGGGAAAAAAAGAAAGGGAAAAAAAGGAAAGGGAAAAAAAGAAAGGGAAAAAAAGAAAGGGAAAAAAGAAAGGGAAAAAAAGGAATTTAATAAAAAAAAAAAAGGAAGAAAGAAAAAACAAGGAAAGGGGGAAAAAAGGGGGGGGGGGGGGGGGGGGGGGGGGGGGGGGGGGGGGGGGGGGGGGGGGGGGGGGGGGGGGGGGGGGGGGGGGGGGGGGGGGGGGGGGGGGGGGGGGGGGTGGGGGGGGGGAAAGGAAGGAAAATAAAAGAAACAAACAAACAAACAAACTGCATGGTACGTCCCTACCGGTTTCCTAAAGAATTCCTGCCCTATGACCACCATTAGGCAGTACTAGCCCAGGGCTCACCCCAGCAGCCCCGGGACCTGATCCCTGAGGCGCTCCCGCCCTTTCCCTCCCACTCGGCCGCAGGCAGGGGCCTGCCGGCCCCGCTCCCCTCCCCGCCTCAACTCGGGCCGCGAGCGTCAGCGGCTCAGCGTCCCCTCAGCCCGGGCGGGCGCTGCCACCTAGCGAGGACCACGGCGGCGGAGCTACCGCCAGCTCCAGAGTCAGCAGGCCGGCGGGGGCGGGGAGAGGCCGGGCCACACACGGCGCGTCAGCCCGTAGTCTGCTGGTAGTCTGCCAGCGCACCACACCGCCCTTCCTTCCAACATGGCCGCCGCTGCCGGGGCCGTGAAGGTAAGCGCGGGCCCGCGCCGCCATGGGCTGGGAAAGTGTCGGCGGCCATCGCTGCGCTCAACCCTCCCCGCCTGTTAGCCTTCCTGGCCCAGGGCTCCTGGGCTGGGCTGCGGCTGTGCGAAGCGGGAGCGGAGGGCGCGGGCCACGCCGCCGCCTTCCTGGCGCTGCGTGTCGCTCGCTGTGTCGTGCCTCGTGCCACGCTCCGTGTTCGCTTCCCGCTTCCCCTCCGCCCCGCCCGCCGGCCGGGAGCGGGCCCAGGAGCACGGTGGCCTTGAGCCGTGCCAAGCAGGAGAGGGGCCGCCATGGCGGGCAGCGCAGGGCCGAGTTTAACCCCTTCAGCTCAGGACCTCGCTTCGCCCTGGGCTGCCCGCGTGGCGCTGGCCGTCGCTCTCAGCCATGCCTGGGCCGGCCCCGCCCTCGGGGCTTGGGTTTTTTTGCTAGTTTAATTTTTTTTTTTTTGGTGGGTTTATGGTCTTGTTTTGGTTTTGTTGTATTTTGTTTTGGGTTTGTTAACCGAAAACCTGAGACCTTGGGGTTTGCGACCCGGCTGCGCTGTGTCGGGTACCTCCGTGAGAGGCAGCCAGGGAGGTTTGCAACCGTTGTGGGTTACACACATCCCGAAGCGGCAGCAGAGTGGAGCTGGCGTGAAAGTTTTGCGTTAAGACTTGTCCGGAAAGGAAAGGAAAGGAAAGGAAAGGAGGAAAAAAAGGAAAAAATAAAGAAGGGGGGAAAAGGGCTCAAAAAGGTGACAGCCTGAATCGTGCATGTCAGGCTGGAAATAACGAGGCTTGTGTTTTTGACCAAAATAAGAGTTAGTTTTTCTGAGAGGAAGTACTGTCCCAGACGTTTGGCATATGGAAACCGGTTTATTGTACTCTTAATTGTAAATGGTATGGCTGTCAATCTCCTTTTAAGTGACAGTTCTTTTTTTGTGTGCATCCTCTTATCATCATTCCCCAGATAAAAGAGGGAAGTACAGATACATTCACTCGTTGTTTAGTTGTTGCAAAGACTCACAGCTGACCATGCCAGCGTTTAATGTTTACTAGTGTTTAAGACCCTTGTACCCTTCCTGCATTGTTGAGTCTGTGTTGTACACTTGAACCTGTTCAAGGAATTTCATCTCTTTTGTGAGGACAGACTGAGAGAGTTGGGGTTGTTCAGTCTGGAGAAGAGAAGACTCTGAGGAGACCTAATTGTGGCCTTCCAGTGTCTGAAGGGGGATACAAGAAAGCTGGGGAGGGACTTTTTAGGGTGTCATGGAGTGCTAGGAGTTGGGGGGGTGGGAATGGGAAAAAAATAGAAAAGGGTAGATTCATGTTGGATGTTAGGAAGAAGTTCTTCCCATGAGGGTGGTGAGAGACTGGCACAGGTTGCCCAGGGAGGTGGTGGAAGCCTCATGCCTGGAGGTTTTGAAGGCCAGGCTGGAGATGGCTGTGAGCAACCTGCTGTAGTGTGAGGTGTCCCTGCCTATGGCAGGGTGCTGGAACTAGACGATCCTTGATTTCCCTTCCAACCCTAACAATTCTGTGTTTCTATGATTCACCAAACAGCAAGTGAGAAAGGGCACACACTGAAGTGTGATCATTATTTGGACTCCCACAGAGAAATAATTTTGGTTTTGTAGTTACTGATGTGATAGCTTTTTGTTACGTTTCACTTTTGTTGCTCTTCATGCCAGTGTTTGAGATGACCTGTAGCGTAGTAAAATACTTCATGTTTCATTCTGCTGCAATGCCATTTTACTTTAGGTAACTCCAGGTAACCTTAGGTACGGCTTCCATTAGTTTTCACAGGTTGCATTCTTCCTGTCTCTTTGTAAGATGCAAAGTCTGGAATGAAGCTTTGCATCTTTCCATTCTTGAAGTCATTCCTGGGTGTCACTGTCTCTGCATTTTGAGGAAAGGTGTGACTTCTCTCCCTGAATCAGCCCTCTGCCATACTTTGCTTTCAGTGCTGGGCTGCTAGGTGGAAGTAAACCCTAGCTGCTTTGGCAGGGTGCCTTGCCACTGAGCCTAGAGCAGCTGTGTTCCTTTGATAAATCACTTGAAGGTCTGTAAAACAGCATTTAATACAGAATCAGATTTTTGGGTCTCTAGCCCACAGATGAAGATGGTGTTCCTGGAAATTATTCTTTTGCAGAGAAGTAGAAGTTAATTTTAGGGTTGGAGTTAGCATTACATGGTGGGAGAAACAGCTGCTTCAATAAATCTCTGCTGGCCTAACTTTTCCTTCCACTGTAGTAGCCAGTGTTGCTTAAGGTAGCTTGAAAGTGACCAGACTGCTGCTGAGGTGTTTTTCAGGGAAGAAAATGGCAGTCTAGTCCTTGTGAGTTGCAAGTTCCTCTCACTTGGAGCTGTGGATGTTTAGCCAGCTGGTTGCGCTGCAGCCATTTCTGACAGCGTGGCCATTGGTGTAAAAGCTTGCTCCAGAATGGAATTGCTCAGCACAAGCAGCAGCTGATCTGAAAGCAGCCTTGCCAGGCTTGCCTTGTGCTGCTGTGACCAAACCAAGCTCTATGCTGCCACAGGTCAAGTGTGCCTCTCTGGTGCAGGAGTGGTCTGCACTGGATCTATATGTTCATTAAATCATAGAGCCATTTTGGTTGGAAAAGACCTTTAAGATCATTGAGTCCAGCCTACCAAGGCTTATGCTAAAACCATGTCCCTCAGCACCACAGCTCTTTGTCTTTTAAACACCTCCATGGTTGATAATTTAACAAGCACCCATTCAGTGAAGAAGTTTCGTCTCATATCCAACCTGAACCTCCCCTGGTTCACCTTGAGGCCTCTTTCATTCTATCACCAACCCCCACCTGGTTCCAGCCTCCTTTGAGCTGTAGAGAGTAAGGTCTCCCCTCAGACTCCTTTTCTCCAGGCTAAACAGCAGTAGTTCCTTCAGCCAGTTCTCCAGAAGGACCCTCTCTCTTCAGGACCTTGAGGCACTGCAGTTGCAAAACAACTTTTATGCCATATAGTTATGGCTGGTACCTCCAGCACTGCACTCTTTTCCACAGTCTCAAGAACTTACAATTTGCCAACATAAAATTAAAGCAGATAAGCCTTCCTGTTTAATTATTCTCAATCTTAAATCATAGGATGCTAGTAAAGCATATCAAACTATAACTGGTTGTTAAAGGAACCATATTGTTTTTTTACATTTAAAAAAGCTCCACCATATGATTTTTTGGCTCCTGTTAATGTAATCTGTTTATGGAATGCACGCAGGAGCAGTGTGATGCTTTGTAGTTTTGTTATTGTTTCTGTGGCACACTTGCTTCCATGATTCTCAAGGCAAAAAAATTACTCAGCCTAAACTATATAGTTTTTCAGAGTTTTCATAAGCAATCTAACAGTCTGATTGTGATGGATAAGAAACATGAGTGCCACGGGAACAGAGCCATCAGTACTAATGCAAACAGCAATCTAGGTCTATCTTAGTGCTTGAGTATCATCAGTGTTGGAGTTGGTGGATTTTAAGTCGCATTTTCTATTGCACTACTCCTCGTTCTCCACAGGGAGGTAGCAAAAGGAAGTAGGAGACCTCTTAAAAACACTTCGGCGATCAGCGTTTACACCATCTGGTGTGGAAGGCTTTTCTCAGAGGAGCATTTGATGTGTACGGAAGCCACCGAGCCTCTACTTCTTGAAACAAAATGCTTGATGAGTCAACCGGTTTAGTGATTGAACAAACGAGGTCTCTGTTAAAGGTGAAAGATAAAGAAAAGCAGTTATGTGTGTGTGTGTGAGGAAGGGGATTGTTGTACTTGAGGTCTGGAGGGTTCACTTGAGAAATTCTCCATCTCCAGAAATAATGAAATAGAGGAACCATGCAGTGGTAAGTGATGGCAGTGGTTATTTCTTTTTCTGTGGTAAGCAACTCAGCCATGATATGAATTCTTCCGTGTAAAAGTGAAACCAACTCTGTAAACCCCTGGTCACATTGGAGTAGCATATTCTCTGTGTGATAAATAGTGGCATTACTTTTAAATGTATCACAGAATGATGGGGTTGGAAGGGACCTCGGGAGATCATCTAGTCCAACCCCCATGCTAAAGCAGGGTCACGCACAGCAGCTTGCCCCGGGTCACTATGTCCAGGTGGGTTTGTAATCTCTCCAGAGGGAACTCCATAAGCAGTGACTTTGATAGCTTCACATGTTTAAATACCTTTGAAATTGAGAGTTTATGGGATTAGCTGTGTGAAAAGTGGAAAAGGTATTACCGAAGTCTGCTATGCAGCAAGGTTTGGTTTTACTTTCTTGAGCATCTAGGGGCCAAATTCTCTAAGAATGAAGATTTCCAGACCACATCTTCACAGTGCTACCATCTCTGATTTACAGTATATCAGTGTGTGTGTGCAGGAAGGCAATATCTGTGCTGGGAAACCAAAGTCACCTTTTCCTGTTTCTCTACTGTCCTACTTCTAAGTTGACTTTCTTCTCTCTACAAATTGCTAACACCAGCTGAGCTTTGACGTGTGGAAATATCTGAAGTGACTTACCTGCTAGTATAAATGCATGCTTAACTAAAATCCTTTTACCACATTCCACTGCTCCTTGATGAATTCTCATTATGCAAAGATTATGCCCCAAGTAGGAACTGCTGCTCAAGGATTTTTTCATGAGTCATGCTCCTCATCTATCTAAGGCTAGTATCTCTCTCTATAAACTTCCATATATCTATAACCATAGAATATTTAAGATTGGAAAAGACCATCAAGATGATAGGTTGGACACGATGATCTTGAAGGTCTCTTCTGACCTGGTCTGTTCTATTCTATTCTATTCTAAGTCCTGCTGTTACACTGCCAAGTCCACTGCTAAACCATGTCCCTCAGCACCACATCTACATGCTTTTGAATACCTTACTGGGCAGCCCCTTCCAGGCTTTAAGCACTCTTTCAGTGTCTTTCCTAATGTCCAACCTAATCCTCCCTGATACAACCCTGAGACTGTTTCTTCTCATCCTGTTAAGTTGTTACCTGGAAGAAAAGGCTGACTCCCACCTCACTCAAATCTTTCAGGTATAGATAAAGTTTTTATGAATGGTGAAGACTGAAGCCCCACTTCATTCACAGAATGTGGTATAAATTTGCTCACCCATGCTTGTTCTGTGAATGATGCAAAAAAACCTCCCTTCAAAATACAGAATCATTCAGGTTGGAAAAGACCTTCAGTCCAACCAGCAACCCTGCTCTACAAGGTTTAACCCTAAACCATATCCGTCTCATTTACTGTGCCTGAGATTGTGCCTGACAGTAGCCATTCCACCCAAAGTGCTAAGCATTCTGAACTCAAGAGAAAACTTGACTTAATTGAAGATGGAATGACCCCTAGGAAGACAAAAACCCAAGATACATTCCAATGATGAACTAGAAACAAGAAAATTCAAGTGCATTTTTCTTTAGCTGGAGTATGAAATCACAGGTGTGTTTAGTCTCAGTGAGAATATAGGATGAGAGGAAATGGCCTCAAGTTGTGCCAAGGGAAGTTTAGGTTGTACATGAGGGAAAAATTTCTTCCCTGAAAAGGTTGTCAAGTCCTGGGCTTGACTGCCCAGGGAAGTGGTGGAATCACCATCCCTGAAGGAGGGGTTTAAAAGACTGAAAAAAAAACATGCTTCTGAAGTACAGCATTTAATGATGACTGGTTAATGGTTGGGTTTGATGATCTTAAAAGGTCTTTTCCATCCTAAAAGCTTCTGTGATTGTGTGTTTCAAATGAGCTCACTTCTTTTTTCTTTCTTTCCCCCTTTTTACAAAAGAACTGGGGCAGATGAGCAAGATCAAAAATCAGTAATTACTGAAGTGTGACCAAATCGGTGGTAATTGTGAGTCACTTCAGGCTCTTTCACTACAAGCATCAAAACACATTGGACTCTTAGCCTCTTACCTGAATGAGGGCCAAGGGCTCAGGTCCAGCCAACATGGATTTAGGATGGCAGGTCCTGCCTCTGCAACCTGATCTCCTTCTGTGATCAGGTGATCTGTCTGGTGGATGTGGGGAGGCTGTGGATGTGGTCTACCTGGACTTCAGCAAGGCCTTTTACGCTGTCCCCCACAGCAAACTGCTGGCTAAGCTGTCAGCTCGTGGCTTGGACCGCAACACTCTGTGCTGGGTTAGGAACTGGCTGAGGCTGAGCCCAGAGAGTGGTGGTGAATGGTGCCACATCCAGCTGGCGGCCAGGCACCAGTGGCATCCCCCAGGGATCAGTGCTGGGCCCCATCCTCTTTAATATCTTCATTGATGATCTGGATGAGGGGATTGAGTCAGTCATCAGCAAATTTGCAGATGACGCCAAGTTGGGAGGAGATGTTGGTCAGTTAGAGGGTGGAAGGGCTCTGCAGAGGGACCTTGACTGACTGGACAGTTGGGCAGAGTCCAACGGCATGGCATTCAACAAGCCCAAGTGCCGGGTGCTGCACTTCGGCCACAACAACCCCATGCAGAGCTACAGGCTGGGGTCGGAGTGGCTGGAGAACTGCCAAACAGAGAGGGACCTGGGGGTGCTGATTGACAGCTGCCTAAACATGAGCCAGCAGTGTGCCCAGGTGGCCAAGAGGGCCAATGGCATCCTGGCCTGCATTAGGAATAGTGTGGCTGGCAGGAGCAGGGAAGTTATTGTGCCCCTGTACTCTGCATTGGTTAGGCCACACCTTGAGTCCTGTGTCCAGTTCTGGGCCCCTTAGTTTAGGAAGGACATTGAGACACTTGAACGTGTCTGGATAAGGGCAACAAGGCTGGGGAGAGGCCTTGAGCACAGCCCTGTGAGGAGAGGCTGAGGGAGCTGGGGTTGCTTATCCTGGAGAAGAGGAGGCGCAGGGGTGACTTCATTGCTCTTTACAACTACCTGAAAGGTGGTTGTAGCCAGGAAGGGGTTGGTCTCTTCTCTCTAGCAACCAGCACCAGAACAAGAGGACACAGTCTCAAGCTGCACCAGGGGAAGTTTAGGCTCAAAGTGAGGAGAAAGTTCTTCACAGAGAGAGTCATTCGTCATTGGAATGTGCTGCCCGGGGAGGTGGTGGAGTCACTGTCCCTGGAGGTGTTCAAGAGGGGATTGGATGTGGCACTTGGTGCCATGGTCTAATCATGAGGTCTGTGGTGACAGGTTGGACTTAATGATCTTTGTGGTCTCTTCCAACCTTAGTGATACTGATTTCCTGGGAGGGGGAGAGAATGAAATGGCCCTTTGCCACCTCCTTTCCCTTTCCCTTATACTTTGAAAGTGTCACTCAGTTTCATTTAAAAAATGGGAACATTTTCCTTGGCTTTTTTAATTTGATATCTCTTAAAGGGAGAATTGTGGCATAAGAAACTGTTTAAAGTCGGTTGTTGGGAATTTCCTTTCTGGGCATGCTGTGTTTTGTCAGTCTGTAGCCTAACCCCACATGAAGCAGAAAATCCATTTTGTAGCTACCTGCTTAGGTTTTTCAGTCATGCTATTAAAGGGACTAACATGTACTTTTTCTGTGCAAGATTGGGATTATTGGTGGAACTGGCCTGGATGATCCGGATATCTTAGAAGGAAGAACAGAAAAATATGTTGATACTCCTTATGGCAAGGTCTGTATAGTTTTAATATTTTTCTTTATTGTTTGTTTCGTTTCTGAGTCTCTTTGCTGTAAAGATGTTTGCATGCTTTAAAGAATTTTCATACTGTTGTGAAATGAAGACGTGAGGCAGGTGCTGTCTGTTGTGTGGTTCTTAGCTTGTAGAAAAAGTGATTTACCAAGGAGTCTATTTCTCTTCTCTTTTGTAATTTATAAACTCAGTCCTGAATTGGCAGTCAAGAGGGACAAATCTGAGCAGTTATGTGACCTGCAGTATATATCAGATCACTCCAGGAACCTTCCTGAATAGTGGCAAGCCGTCTCTTGAGATATGTGGGCCACTGTTTTCTCTGTAACCACTGAATTATGCTTTACATGCCAATGTTTTTCTTACAGTCATGTTTATAACCATGTAATTTGAAATGGATTTGAAAACAAAGCTCTGACACTGATTTTGTGGCACAAGTATTCTTGACCAACTCCTTCATACTGCTTCAGTCCTTTTCTTTGCTAAAGGTAATGGAGTGTTACTCTCTACCAATGCTGAGTGTGCTGTGATTGACAATTCCTGCCCCAAAGCATTTGGAGTAGGAGCAAGAAAGGCAAAGTCTGAGAGAGAGTTTTATAGACAGGAAATCAAAGGGGACAGAGGTTCTAGATGACACAGGAAGTTCATAGATAAACTAGATGTCAGATATTTTGTAATGTTGTAAGACCAGAGGAGTCTGAGAACTTCATAACTGCCATCAGAATTACATATTACGAAGTCTACCAATGTATCCCAGTAGGTATACAATGAAACATCTGCCAGGTGGTAGCAAGACTTTTTTATGGGTAGAAGCTTGCCAGAAATCCCCCAATCTAAATGATTTAAAGGGGAGGTAAGAGGGTAAAAAGCTAGGGGATTTTGTGTGCAGACCATTCAAGAAAGGGGAAGAGAGAGATATTGAAGGAGGAGAAAACATAATCAGGAAAGTAACATTTCCCCCATCCTTCAAAGTCTCTTAACAAACAGCAAGAGAGTGAAGGGAACTTTCCTCCTCCATTTTCTGTAAAGAGTGGTTAGTGTTGTTCTGAAGTAGAATCCACTGACTAAGCCAAACTAGTTTTCAACGCATTCCCATTTTTTTTGAGAGTCATGGATGGTCCCAGCAGGGCCATGCTTGCGGACTGCTCACAAAGCAAAAATAGCACTATGCTTGTAGCAGATACTAACTGAAACCTTTGTATCCTGGAAAGGAGAAACACTCCTCCCTCCCAGGGATCTGTTCAATTTATCCTGAAGGTTACAGTGTCAGCACAGCATGGTGCTGTGATGCAACAGGATTTGGGTGGTCCAAATTCTGCAGGCAGTGGGTGGTCTGCAGCAGGGTTTAGTATTGCTGAAGAGAGTGGGATGGCTTCTGCAAAAGGGAGTGGGAAAATCTTCCTCAGTCCTGCACCTCTGGTCAGTACAGAAGAACTTTTTTAATTTCAATTAGGGAAGCAGCTAAGCTGCTGCCTTTTTTTCCTGTGTCCTTCACAAAATGTAACATGAATACAGGAGAACAAGTTTCAGTTGCCTGTTGTGGTTTGTGAGATGTCATGATAGGAATCCAAGTGTGAATTGTAGGTTCTATACTGAGCTCAACTGACACTGTTAAACTGACCTGGACTGAAAACTGCATTTTCTTGGGGGTTCTGTATCTGTGAGAGGAAGCACAGCCAAACATCCAATTTTTATCTTTAGCGTTGTTGGCCTTTCTC
Source organism: Dryobates pubescens (assembly GCF_014839835.1). Taxonomy (NCBI): domain Eukaryota; kingdom Metazoa; phylum Chordata; class Aves; order Piciformes; family Picidae; genus Dryobates; species Dryobates pubescens. Next base: position 2,458,836 of record NC_071657.1, read on the forward strand.
TCATCTGCTGCCTGAACATCTGGACTTTTAAGTTAGAACTCAAGCCACTGCACCTGATGGTTGGTCCATGTAGATTCACTCCTCTGTAGATCCCATTAGCCTTGGGGTTTGAATGCAGTTTTCATCCTCATGGAGCACCTGTTGGATCAGCCTTGGTGTAAGACATGCAGGGCTCACACACCACAAGTTAACAGTGGCATAAAGTGGGTCAGGTCGATGGATTTCAGGTGAAGCAGAAACAAATCTCACCATTTTAGTTGGTATTATCAGATGGATCAATATTTGCTTATTTTGCTGCTGAGACTATTTAGCATTCAGGAAGGAGGTTTTTATACAGCTTGCCTTTCTCATTTTAGAACAGCAGAGATGAGAGAAGCAGCTGTAGCTGTAGCTGAATGCAAAGGGACACATGAGAACTTTAAAAGTGTTGCCTGGAGAAGTTAGAGTTTGTGGTTTGTGTAATATTTTTTTTCTAAAGGTGTGTCTTTATTCTGAAATAAACCCAAATTGAGATTTTTTTCCTGCCATAAAGAAGTTTATTTTGTAGAGTTGTGACATCAATGGAAACAGAATTTGAAATTTTAGGAGGTAAAGGGCTTAATCTAAGCAAGCTGTTCAGCAATTTGTGGTCTTTCGTTGCTCAGAGAACCAGAGATGCAACATCAAGCTTACTTCATTCAACAAGGAAGAATGAAAGTGGATGTGTGAATGCCAAAAGGAAAATGCAAAGTGTACAGACCTGCTTTCCTTAAATTTGGGGGATTTAATTCTTAAATTTCTTGGCAAGGACATAGCCAAAAGACTTCTGGCTGCAAACCTTTCTGGTGGTGACATTCCTTGGCACCATTGACATTTGAAAACAGCCAAAATGTAAGGTTCTTCAATGCTGCTTATTTACTTTTAGAAGTAGAATAATGTGTTACATTTGCTGTATATAGAGACCTCAAGTTGTCTTCTGCTTTGACATTCAAACTGACTTTGGCATTCAAGCTAACAAAACTAACTTTATTGGGGAATGTGGGGATATATTTTCAGGTGAAAATATGGGTATTTTTTTTTCTAATTAGCATAAGATTTTTTTTTTTTTTTCATTTTTTTTCATTTTTTCTGTATTTTCATTGATCCTTCCATTAGGTTTTTTTTTACCAATAAATATGCCTAGAGTTGTTAATATTCCATCTTTCTTTTCTCCCTTGTCCACTTCCACCGTTTTCATTGCATCAAAAACTTGGTATTCTATGGACAATGCCCTAAAACCTTTTGGCATTCTGTCTCCAGAGATGGAAATACTGTTCCCTCACAGAATAAGAAAACTGCTTGCAACAGCACTTATCTGCATCCTGAGTTTTGAAGCTATTAATAAAACTTGGCTCAGAATATAGTTTAAGGTAAATTGGTTTACTTTTCTGGGTGACTGCAATCACCCTTTCCCAAACAACAAAATATCTTCCTGCTCTAGGAAATAATTTTAGGTGCCTCCTCTTCTTTTCTGGTCTTAAGTGTGTCTGGTCCACCTTACAGAGAAGGCTGCATCAAAATGAGGAAAAACAGAAAAATCAAACAGTGATGTAACACTTGAGCCCCTCTTCTGCCTCCCCAAAAGGATGTCAAGTCATTTGATTTCTAAACTAGATCACAAATTAAATAGAGGCCTGGGGAACCTATCAACTTTTCCATCCAGATTTTTGTTTTGTTCATTCTGTGTTCTGTTCCAAATTGCTTCTGAGGTGAGACCAAGGAAAAAATTAATTCTGTAAGCATCACCTGAACAATACTTTCTAGATACTTACATTGCAGACAAAGGGGATTTACTTCAATCAGATGTCACTGTCATAATTTAAGTTTAAATGCCCAGGATTCTTTGCTTCCTTTTCTGTTGTGCAACACTGAATAATACAGATCTGGCTAGGATTTTGTGGAAGAAGGAAGTAGTTAAATACAAGTATGAATTATTAATGTTTGAGAACTTTTTATTGGGCCTTTATTAAATCCTACTTTTAAAACACTGTATTAGAGGTTTAAATCAGATTTCTCAGTTGGAAGTTTTTTATTGTTTTATCAGCATTTCAAAGCTTCAGACTGGGATAACAGCAGAGAGGTGCAGCACTGGAAATGACCTGAGGGAGAAGGAGCAGAACAGAATACACTAACTCTGTTAGGTGGTTAACACATAGTTTGAAATTTCTGCCTCTTTCACTTCCATGTAACTGTATAGGTGCTGATTAATCTTTCTTTCCTCTCTTTTAATGACCCAGGATGCAATATCTGCAAATTATTTTCTTAAACTGTCAGTTCATCATTTAGCAGCATTTTCATTGCTCCAAATCTTTCTTTTCTGTCTACCATGTTTCTAGCATTCCTGTGCAATAAAGGTGTTCAGGCAGCCACCTGGAAAATGCCCTGAATATGTTCTGTGGAAATAATGTGTAGAGGAGACAAATGGTCCTTGCTCAGGCAGTCACCAGGAAGATGCCTTAAATATGTTCTGTGGAAATACATGTAGAGAGGACAACTCTGGTCCTGTTCCATGGCCACCCTGGATCCTTTTGATTTGACTATGGTGGCAGCAGACAGGAGAGAGAACCCTATTTGAAGCCTTATGGATTTCAAAGTTCTTGCTGTGTCAGCAGTGTGGGCCAGAATTCAGTGGAGGTCTGTGGTGGGGATGAGTATCAAGTAGCAATGAAATTGCACCATTCTCTCCTACATCTTCTAGAAATTGATACAAACTAGAATCTGTCTTGCAATAAAGATGAATCTGTCATTTATAAAGCAAAGGATTTGGTCCTCAACTTACTGTCCTTCATTTTGATGCAAGGCCAGGAATTTTGGCCGAAGTCTTCTTTAGTCTTCAAGAGTATTTCTGTATCCTGCTGTGAGCTAAGTTGTGCATTGGAGGCCTTTTCCAACCTCAGTGATTCTGTGTTTATTACTTCACACAGCAAATGCATGCTCTCTAAACTAAACAAAACCCAAAAAGCAAAATCCCAAATGCTAATTATTGTGAGCCCTCATTTTTATGGAACATTGCGACATCAAAAATGCTGTGGGAACTAGGTGGAGATGCTTTTGCCCTGTGAAATTCGCTCTTAAGGCCACATCTGGTTCAGAAAAGTGTATGTAAAGTAAATAGATGATAAAGTAAATAGTGTTGAAATGTCAGTGGCTTAATATTAAATGGAGACTCCTAAAATAAGTCAGAATGCACTACAGATCTAAAAAAACAGATTTTCTAGGAGGTTATTTAAAAAAAAAAAAAAGTAAATCTGTGTCTGATAGAATTTAAACCCAGATGATTGAGTGCTTTGAAGAGGAATTAAAATGACATTTATTCATTAAAAATTTTAAATTACAAAAAAGCTGTGAAACAGGGAGTAGAAAGTGGCATTTTTAGTAGATATTAGTGTCTCTAAAATGCAGCTATGTGGGACTCACTGCTTCATTCTAGATCTCTGCATATTTTCAAGTGTATTAATAGAATTTAGAGCTGTAAAACCAAGGGCTGGCTGAAACCTTGCAGCTGGCATTAGAATGTTCTGAATTGAGCAGGAGGAGCAGCACTGATGCTCAGCACAGATGCAGTTTAGCATCTGGTTAAACAGATGACTCACTTTTTTACACATGAAAAAAAGGGAAGCTGTAAGCATTGTGTATGTGAGATCCCTCATACATAGCAAAACATAGCCTGCAGAACAGCTAATTTGTTGAAGTTGTGGTTGAGGACCTGGAGCCTGGCCTGTGTGGGCAATATGACCATCTCCAAGGTAGATCACGTGCCTTCTGCTCCCTGGGCTGACCCGATAGCACCTTGCCCTCTGCCTCCAGTCTTTCTGTATAGAACTTTTTCCTAACATCCAGCCTGAACCTCCCCTGGCGCAGCCTGAGACTGTGTCCTCTTGTTCTGGTACTGGCTGCCTGGGAGAAGAGACCAACATCCGTCTGTCTACAACCTCCCTTCAGGTAGTTGTAGAGAGTAATAAGGTCACCCCTCAGTCTCCTCTTCTCCAGGCTAAAAAGCCTGATTCTCCAGGCTAAAAAGCCTGATTCTCCAGGCTAAAAGCAAGATTCCTAGCAGTGGAGTTTGTCAGAAAGCTGAGGGCATGTGCAGGTTGGGTTGGAGGAACCTAGAACTCTTCCTTGCAGCCATAGTGTGAGCTAGGAGGCCATAGTATAAAGGGCACAGAGAAGAATATTTGGACTGTTATAGAAAGGAACAGACTAATAGTGATTTCTGTGGGGAGAGAGATTTTAGGAGGGGATGTTACCTGTTTGGCAGAAGCAACAAAACTTTACAGGACAGAGTAAGACCACACCTTGAATACTGTGTTCATTTTTGAGCTTCTCACCACAAGAAGGACATTGAGGTGCTGGAGTGGGTCCAGAGGAGAGTAAGGGATCCAGAGAACAAGTCCTGTGAAGAGCAGCTGAGGGAACTGGGGTTGTTCAAGCTGGAGAAAAAGAGGCTGGAGGCAGACCTTCTCAGTTTCTATAAATCCCTGAAAGGAAATGAGTGAGGTGTGGCCTGGTCTCTTCTCCCACATATGAGTGACAAAACAAGAGGAAACAGCCTCAAGCTACACCAGGGAAGGTTTAGTTCTGACATTAGGAAAAATTTCTTCACTCTAAGGGTTGTCAAATACTGAAAGAGGCTGCTTGGGGAAGTGGTTGAATCATTATCCCTGGAGGGATTTGAAAGGCATGTAGATATGGTGCTGAGGGACATGGTTTAGCACCAGGACAGTGGTTGGACTTGATGATCTTAAAGGTGGTTTCCAGCCTAAACCATTCTTTTGAGTCGGTGCTCGTCAATTTAAAGGCAACATGAATACCATTTCAAAGTATTTGAAAGGATTACTGTTTCAAACCCTAAAGTAAGGAGCTGCAGCATCGGTATTAGTATGAACACATGGCAACTGTGATAATCTTTCTCATGTCATGTTTGATCTTCCTGTTCCAGGCTGTTTGACTAACCTGCCATATCAAATTACAGACCTGAGGAAAATGTGAGACTACAGTGCCAACCAGTATACAATTTCATAACTATCTTGCTTATTTTTAAGTGGCAGTTAAGGCTTCTAATGTGATTGTCAGGCTGTAACTCATTCTTACTTGCTTATTTTACAGCCATCGGATGCTTTGATACTGGGAAAGATAAAAAATGTGGACTGTGTGCTGTTGGCAAGGTAAACGAAGTTTTCTTCAAAGCTGTTTGGTTTTTTGTGGATTTGGTTTTGGGTTTTTTTTATATATATGTATTTTAGGTGAACTGAAGTTTTATTCTGACTTCATCTTGCTCTGTGTGGTTGTTATCCAAGTCCATCAGAAGCCTGTCTTTTGTCTCCTGTACAAACATGATGTTGCAAGGACAGAGATTATAAAAACCACCATCTAGGTTAAGATAAGAAAATCCAGTGGGGTCTGCTGTCCTAGTAAGAGCAGCAAACTGCAAAGCTGCCTGCTCTGCTGGTAGGTGGGTGGTGCCTGATACCCTTAGTAAACCTGTCTGCTCCCATCTCTGGAAATTTCCTTTGTGAAACTGGGAAATGCCCCATTTCCAGATGGACTGTACCTCTGGCACCACTGCTAACTCTTCCAAAGCATTTTATTTGGTTGTTGTATCCTCTAGCTGTTAGCTTTATTGCTTTGGAGGCTGCATCCCCTGTAGTAATTTTTATGCAGACCTCTCTTTCTTGCTGTACTACAGAAAAGACTCTGGAGGCAGGCTTTGCAGATGGGGGCATGAAAATGACACACTAATGTGACCATGGAGAGATGGGACCACTGTGATACTAGATTAAATGCTAACATGGTTCTCAGCAGCTGGACAGCATGGACAAAGCTACCAGCAGCCCTACACAAGTCAGAGTGGTGAACCAAGCCCAGTATCCATCCAGGGATCCCAGGCAGGAGATGGGGCCAGAGACAGGATTGGAGACATGGCTGCAGCATATGTCCAAAGTCCATCGAGAAAACAGGTCTGGAGAGAAACTGCAGCACAGGTCTGAAGGCCATCCAAGAGAATTGTGGGGACAGGAACACTTGTGGCGTAGCTCAGGCCAACCTTCCTTGGGGCCTGAGCTTGGAGATGGGAGCACCTGGGCTCATGGACACCAAGTGTTTGGGTGGAGGCCCGTGGTGTGGCTGGCCAGGACAAGTAAGACCTGGTGGTGCACTCAAGTCCCCAATTCTTTTCATGCCAGTATTTTTCCATTAAGCCACTGACCATTAACCATGTCTGTGACCACCTACCTGTGTGTGGTTTTACTTTTCTTTGCTCATGTATTTTATTACAGCTGGACAACGTTTCTCTCATTTTCTCAAATGAAATACTAAGCCAAGATCTCATAGCTGTGCTGTATCAAAGTAGGCCTTGGACTTCACGTTGGTGAACAGTTTTGACTGTGGTTTGCACAACACTCAACAAGCTTTATTTTGGGGGTTAAGGCACCTGCAGCTCCACTTTGTGTTTTGGGAAAAAGCACAGAGTTGCCTTGAATGACAGATTTTTGTAAAAAAAGTCCTGTATAATACAGAAGAGGATTATGGAAGCAGCTGCAACATTAAACACTAAATCTACAGCTTATCAGACGTGCTAATGAATGCCTGGGAATCCTGCCAGGCAGTGCTTGGTCATGTGTGCAGCTCTCAGTTCCCAGTTGATCAAGTTCTTTAGACCTTTTGGTCTCTGTGGAATTGGGAAACTGAGTTCCTCCTTTCCTCTTACACGGTTGCAAATAATCTGTTTGCTCATTATGTGAGTGATGTACCTCTGTAGTGATGACAGAGATAACACAAAAGCTTGTGCTTATAAGAAAGACTAAGTATTTCCTGCCTTGGTGAAAAGAAAAAAAACACTGCAACAGTGTGAAGTCATTCTTCTAATTTATGAAAGCTGTCAGATCCTTTTAAGAGCAAAGAGAAAAATGTGATGATTCTACTGTTTGCTTTGGGAAGGCCAGAGATTAAAGCAGTGTGTTCATTCTGGTCTTAATTTCCTGTGATGTGTCCCTGTTTTCCGGGTGGCAAAATACAAACAGCACTTCTGAGCTGAAAATTTGTAGAGATCTGAGCTGAGAATTTGTAGAGGTGTATAGAAATCTTACAAATTTGTTGTGGTGTATAGAAGGTTTAATCTGCTATACCTGGGATGTCCGAGTCTGTGGAACTGACTTAGGAAACTCAGAGAAGAAGAAGCTGCTAAAATATATTTGGATTGTATGATCAAGGTTTTCATTGCAGTCTTGGACTCAAAAAGACTTGCATTTAGAAAGAAAACTACACCACTGCTTCTTAAATCAGTAGTTAGGAAAACAAGCTGCACCAGGGGTAGCTGAAATGATCAGTTCCACTTCCAGTGTTGTTAGAGAAATTACACTTCCTGGAATTCTCCTTATCTGGAAGAAGGAAGGTGATTTCAGCCTGGTGGTTTGGGTTGTGTTTTTTTACTTCTTCACTCTTTTGAAACACATGTCTTTGCAGGCATGGAAGGCATCACACAATTATGCCATCAAATGTCAATTACCGTGCCAATATCTGGGCATTAAAAGAAGAAAATTGTTCACATGTGTTAGTGACTACTGCCTGTGGTTCCTTACGAGAGGAAATACAACCTGGTGATCTTGTCATAATTGACCAGTTCATTGACAGGTGAGTAATGTTTAATTGTCCTTAATTTGGGGGGCAGAAAGAAGGAGACGGGTGGGCTTAAACTGTGTAATGACATAGAATCATAGAATCAATAAAGTTGGAAAAAACCTCAAAGATCATCAGGTCCAACCTGTTACCTAATACCTAACACCTCATGACAACTAAACCATGGCTCTGCCTACTGTAAATCAGTTCCCTCAGGTCCCTCTCTGGCTGCTCTCCAGCCACTCTGACCCCAGCCTGTAGCACTGTATGGGGTTGTTGTGGCCAAAGTGCAGCACCTGGCACTTGGACTTGTTGGATGCCATCATACTGGACTCTGCCCATCTGTCCAACCTGTCAAGGTCCCTCTCAAGAGTCCTTCTATCCTCTAGCAGATCAACACCTGCTCCCAGCTTGGTGTTGTCTGCAAATTTAACTGATGATGGACTCAATCCCCTCATCCAAATCATCAATAAAGATATTGAACAGGATGGGGCCCAGCACTAATCCCTGGGGGACACCACCAGTGCCTGGCTGCCAGCTGGATGTGGCACCATTCACCACCACTCTCTGGGCTCAGCCCTCCAGCCAGTTCCTCACCCAGCTCAGAGTGCTGCTGTCCAAGCCACGAGCTGACAGCTTGGCCAGGAGTTTGCTTTGGGGTACAGTGTCAAAGGCCTTGCTGAAGTCCAGGTAGACTACATCCACAGCCTTTCCCACATCCACCAGGTGGGTCTGTGGTGATAGCCTCAGTTCTTAGGCAGAGTGATTGATACAAAAAGTGGTAGGAAGTAGGAATGAGATTACATTCACTTCTAACAGACATGGGAGAAGTACCAGGCTTTGAAGAATGGCCTCAAATAAGCTGAAGTATAGCTTCTTTTATAAAGTCTTGTCAGGAGATCTCCTGTCCTCAGATGTGGTAGAGGAACATGGATAAGAGCACAGGCTGAAATGAGATGGAGAGGTGCAAGAAAGCATAGGAGGAGGCAGGTAGGAAAAAAGCAGGCCTGTACGGAAGAAAGATCAAAAGTAAGAGTGAGAAAAGAGAGGAAATTGTTTTAAACAAAGATAGATGCTAACACCATTTTTTATTTCCTAAGAGTCATAAGGAAGTACATTTTCTCCAAAGTCTCTCTGTTCCAGTTCTCCTCCTTGATTGTCTGATACTTGGAAAAATTCAAGCAAAGTATTGAGGCTGAACACTTTTTTTTTTTTACAGATTAAATCATAGTGATCCTTGTTCTGCCAGCAGTCCTCATGAATGAGTATCTGCAAATGGGAGGAGGATGCTAATGTGGTTATTTTTAATTTCCTAAGAATCATAAGAGTTTTTCCCAAGGGTATCTACTCCAGTCAGTCCTCACCTCTTTTATTATCTGATGTCCTAGAGAAATTCAAGCAAATGAAAATGGGGGGAATGCACATTTAACATCACCAACTGCAGCAAGTATTTTGAAAATATAGTTGCACCTTTTGAAAGGTAAATTTTTTATGAGTGCTTTATAAATGAGCTGTATCTGGAAGTCCTGTTGCACCCAGTTTTAAGTGTTTGGCATGGTTTATGGAGCTTCTCTGAGCTTTTCACAGAATCATAGAATGTGAGAGGTTGGAAGGGACCTCCAGAGATCATCTAGTCCAGCCCCGCTGCCAAAGCAGGATCACCCAGGGTAGTCCACACAGGAATGTATCTAGATGGGTCTGGAAAGTCTCCAGAGAAGGAGATTCCACAACTTCTCTGGGCAGCCTGCTCCACCCTCGCTGTAAAGAAGTTTCTCCTCATGTTGAGGTGAAAGCTTCTACATTCATGTTTGTATCCATTGTTCCTTGTCTTATTACTGCATACCACCAAAAAGAGCTTGGCCCCCTCCACTTGACACCCACACCTCAGATGTTTATACACATTGGTCAGATCCCTTCTAAGTCTTCTCAAGACTAAACAGTGCCAGGTAACTCAGCCTCCCTTCATAGGGGGAAATGCTCAAGTCCCCTAATCATCCTCATGGCCCTCTGCTGGACTCCTCCCCAGAAGATTTCTGTCTCTCTTGAACTTTTGTGGGGCTGCTGGCAATATTTCTTTGCCAACTGAACATGCATACCTAAGTTTGTTCTCTTCAGGTTTTGACTTACTGGCTTTTGTGTGTGTGTGTATGCTTTTTCTTGTAAGAGACAGTAAGTACAGTGTATCTAAATGACTAAGTGTCCTGGCAGGAGCAAGCCCCATATAAAGGGCTTCCTGTTATATTAGAATTGATTTATGAGTGGAGAGCAGCTGTGTTGCTGACAATGGTCTTTTTTTCTTTCTTTTTTTCTCTTTTTTTTTTTTTTTTTCAAGTGTAAAGGTATTAAGGTTGATCACAGATTAAATCATAATTACCCTTATTATGCCAGTAGCACATGGAAATGAGTAATTTTGGTATTGATACTGGTCTTCATGGAAACATGGAAGACTACAGGGTTTGGATGATTTTGGGTAAAGCAGCAGTTATTTTGGCATCATTATCATCCAGCAGGCTCCTTGGTAGGTGAAGGGAGGCAATCTCTGCCAAGCTGTGAATTGCACATGTGGCAAGAAGTAGCTTCTGTCCCAGAGAGCCCGCAGCTCTAAACAAGAAACAGCTGGAATGATTGTAGAGTTATTATCTGCAACGGATGAGGGGTGGAAGTATGGAGAAACTAACTCTTGCAGAGGTCAGGCAGAAAGACATTAACAGAGCCAGGAAATTAACCCAGATATGAAATCTGAGACCATCCTTCACCCAAAATGTCATTATGAAAATCAGCAATTCATTTTGAAGCAACCTAATCTCTTCCCACAGCTTTAAGTGCCCCAGCGCTTGCCAGTCTGCATCATAGCTTGTGAGATGGAAAGGAAATCACAGAGTCACAGCATGATGGGGTTGGAAGGGACCTCTGGAGAGCTAGTCCAACCCCACTGCCAGAGCAGGTTCATTTAGAGCAGGTTGCACAAGACGGCATCCAGGTAGGTTTTGGGTGACTGCAGGGAATGAGACTCTGGGCAGCCTGTTCCAGTGCTCCACTGTCCTCACAGCAAAGAAGTTCCTCATGTTTAGATGGAACTTTCTATGTTCAAGTTTGTGCCTGTTCTCTCTTATCATGTCACTGGGCACCACTGAAAGCAGACTGGCCTCATCCTCTTGACACCCACCCTTTAAGTACTGATAAGCATAAATAATGTAAGTATTTATAATCATAAATGCCATAAATTATTTCAGTGGTTGCACTCAAGTAGGCATAGTGTTACTGCCCAGAAGGACCTAAACAGACTGTGTTGAAAACTGTGTTGTCTCCTGCTCTGGAACTTGATGTTCCCAAAGCAATATTCATGCTGTAGCTGACATTTTGCCAACACCCATCACAGCCACATGGCAGTAGAAGTGTTCTTGTGAGCCCAGATAATCAGACTGGATGAAACTTGGGTTTTAAGAACATGTAACTTCAAACAAGAAGGAAAACAAAAAGGGTTATAGAAAAAATCAGTGTATTTAATGTGAAGGTGAGTGAAAGGACAGAGATTTTTTACAGTGCAGCATAGAATCAGCATAGAATCAATAAGGTTAGAAAAGACCTCAAAGATCATCAAGTCCAACCTATCACCCAACACCTCATGACTACTAGACCATGGCTTCAGGTGCCACCCCTCTTGAACACCTCCAGGGATGGTGACACCACCATCCTGGGCAGCACAATCCAATGGCTAACAACTCTCTCAGTGATGAACTTTCTCCTCACCTCCAACCTAAACCTCCCCTGGCATAGCTTGAGACTGTGTCTTGTTCTGGTGCTGCTTGCCTGGGAGAAGAGACCAACCCCCTCTTGGCTACAACCTCCCTTTAGGTAGTTGTAGATAGCAATAAGGTCTCCCCTGAGCCTCCTCTTCTCCAGGCTAAACAACCCCAGCTCCCTCAGCCTCTCCTCATGGGGCTTGTGCTCGAGTCCCCTCCCCAGCCTCATTGCCCTTCTCTGGACATGTTCAAGAGTCTCAATGTCCTTCTTAAATTGAGGGGCCCTGAACTGGGCGCACAAGGCAGTAGTATCTTGAACTGCATTAGCAGGGGTGTTGCCAGCAGGTTGAGGGAGGTGATCATTCTCCCCCTTTACTCAACACCAGTGAGGCCACACCTGGAATGCTGGCTACTTCATTGGTGTTGAATTATCAACAAGTCATCAGTAATTAAAGAACAAAATATAAATTCACACTGACATCTGTATAAAAAGCAATCTCAGCGTGCCTTGCCTCTTCATGGACACTGAAAGAAAATTCTTCACAGAGAAACTTTAGAGGGTTTAACAACACAGTAATAACTCTACTGGTCTGTGTGACAAAGAATTTTCACAATAAATTTGGCAGCTGTTACAGGATTTGTTTTATGAAGCTATTTTCTGCATCTTCCTGACAGAGCTGAGTCACCCAAGTTAAGTACTTAACTTCTCACTCTTCTTTCTGTGGCAGACAGCAGCAGCAAACTGTAAAGAAAGTATTAAAACAGCCCTGACGAGTCTGAGCTTGCCAGTTGAATAACAGCACTGTAATAACCTATCAGGAGTTAAAGACATGAAAACATTTCTTCCAGATACTTTGTTTAGTTGCCTGTTTCATGGAAGAGAACGATTGTAGCCTGTAGTAGTTATTTCTGGATTTGGAAGTAGGGAAGATACCCTGTAAATATTTTAGTAGTCATTAACAAAATATATATTCTGTGGTTAAAAAATACACACTAATAGGTAAATGTGAAAGAAGCAAAATCACACACACTAGGAGTGATAAAGATCTGCAAAATCAAGCTCTCAGAAATTTGGAAATGCTCTTCAGTATCCACCACTATAAATCAGATCTGTGTCCTAATCTAGACTGAAGTCTGTGTACTGAGGTCCTGTTATGAATGCCACAGTATGCATGCCCTAGGGGAGCAAACTGCAGGTGCTGCCTACACCTCCTACAGCTTTCTGCTCAGTTCTACCTCCTTTCCCAGTCTCATTCATTTCTGCTTCATACCTGAAAGGACAATAATGATGTGTTCCCTGTGGAGAACTAGAGGCACCCACAAGGCACTGATTGGCTTGAGTAAATCCTTCCCACATAGATCTTTACCCTGTGTAGTGCCTGGCATGGGTTAATCACTACAGAAGACAGGATACCTTTCAAGAAAGGTAACCAATTGTTTTTGCAGCTCTAATCAATACTTTATGCATGAAAAAATACATGCCCATTTCCCAGGAAAGATATCCCATTTCTCCTGTAGCACCATGCACTGTTTGGCACAGAGGCCACATGAGGGTCTGGTGGGGGTTGTCTATAGAGCTCTACAGAGGTTAGATGGCCAGCCAGAGCTATAACAGCCCTGGTTCTTAGCTGCTGGCTTGTTACCAGTCCGGTGTTTTCATGTGCTGCTTCTGATCTGCCCCACTGGGAGCATCTCTCTGCTTTCCCTTGATGAAGTTTATGCATCTGGATTATGCACATCTACTATAAACAGCATGGCTATAGGCAGGCACTTGGTGACTTCTATTTTACTGTAAGTGGGCAGTTGTATGACATGCAGCAGCGCTCTGTTGTTAAGCATCCTGTCCTGATAAGAGGGCTGCATACTTCTCCACATTTAAAACTCTGAGATCTAAGGAGGGGATTGTCTTTGAGGAGTGGCTGTTGAGTCCCTTATTTCTTGTTTCCTGCTGGCTTCATGAGGAGTCATTCAGGGTACCTGGGGATGGTGTTGAAACTCATATAATGAGAGGGGCCTTAGGCAGGTACTATTGTTTGCTCTCTGTCTCTTGGTCTTCATGAGACTAGGGCAAGAAAAGCATCCATGATTCTGCAACCCTCATTCTGTCTGCCAGGGATACAGAAAAACTGTATTGCAGCATTGAAAAATTCCTGCTGTTGCACTGTACCTCACAGTTAGGCAAGCAGGACAGATCAGGATGGCCAGCTCCTGACTTGAGTAGCAGGACTGTAGAATGGAGAGGCTAAAAGGTTTTCCTGTGTGCCAGGCATCACTTCACAGATAGCAAGAACTGGAGATTGGTTCAGATCAGCCTAGCAACTTACAGACACATCACACCCTTCCATGCAGAAGAGAAATCCTTGCACTCCAGTGCAAACACTTGTGGTCCTTTGCTTAAAGCAGTCATGTGCCTTACAGTTGTTACTTATTCCCATACACTTGGAATCACAGAATGCATTGGGTTGGAAGAGATTCTTAAAGCTCATCTTGTCCAACCTCCCTGCAGTGAGCAGGGACACCTCCAACTAGATCAGGTTGCTCAGGGCAGGGCCCCATCCAGTGTGACCTTGAATATCTCCAGGGTTGAGGCCTCCACCACATCTCTGGACAACCTGTTCCACTATTTGACTACTCATTGTAAAGAACTTCCTTCTTATGTCCAACCTGCTCCAGTTTCAAACCATTGCCCCTCTTCGTATCACCATAGGCCCTTCTAAACAGTCCCTCCCCAGCCTTCCTGTAGGTTTCCTTCAGATACCGAAATGCTGCTATAAGGGTCCCTGGAGCCTTCTCTTCTACATAATCCAACTCTCTCAGCCTGTCTTCATAGGAGAGGTGCTCCAGCCCTCTGATCATCATTGTGGCCTCCTCAGGACCTACTGCAGCAGGAAGCTAAAGATAGTGGGATTTCTTAATTAGGCCATGCAGTGAGGTGACTGTTCTCTGCAAAGGACACAGGGTGTCTGAAAGGGATTGGTGTTTATGCATGTGTGATCCTTCCTTAGGGCTTTTCTGAGTGAAAGCGACAGACTAACAGCATCTGAAATATTGCAATGCAGGAAGTGGATAATAACTTTTCCCATTTCCTCCAGTTCTAAATAATTCATTAGCAGACATTGGGGGTAGTGGGGGGAGAGAAAAGAAAAATCAGACATAGCAGATTTGCAGCACTTAACTATCCCATAAAGGAAACTTTAATACTAGGATTCCAACTGATTTTAAAAGCATTTTGCATGTGTTTTTGGTGGGCTGATCTCTTTTCCTATTTTATAATATCCTTAAGGCTAGCCTAATGGTTTGTTGGCCTTTTCTTGTGTATTTGTTTTTTATTGATCTGTTCTAACATGTATTTAGAATCGTAGAATCAACAAGGTTGGAAAATATCTCAAAGATCATCAAGTCCAACCTGTCACCCAATACCTCATGACTACTAGACCATGGCACCAAGTGCCACATCCAGTCCCCTCTTGAACACCTTTAAAGCCCATGTTTAAAGCCCTTTCTGTAAATATTTGCAGGTGAGGAGCCACTGGAACAGGTTGCCCAGGGAGGTTGTAGGTGCTCCCTCCCTGAAGGTATTCAAGGTCAGGTGGGATGAGCCCTTGAGCAGCCTGGGCTGGTGGAAGGTGTCCCTGCCCATGGTCCCTTCCAACCCAACCCATTCTATGAAACTGTTGTGTGAGCAGCATTGCCAGTGGAAATGTATTTTCACTGTGGGCTGGACTTAGTTCTTGCCTAGCCTTTTTTCTATAAAGGACAATATGTAACACACTCTGAGGGAAGAAAGGAACATCTCAAAGGATTTCATTCAAGAGGGCTCTTGCCATGCAGTTGGCTGCATTAGCTCGAGGCAATGTATCACAGTATCACAGTACATTAGAGGTTGGAAGACACCTCCAGAGATCATTGAATCCACCCTCCCTACCAAAGCAGGATCACCCAGGGTAGTCCACACAGGAATGCATCCAGGTGGGTTTGGAAGTCTCCAGAGAAGGAGACTACAACCTCTCTGGGTAGCCTGCTCCAGTGCTCCGTCACCCTCACCGTAAAGAAGTTTCTCCCCACGTTGAGGTGAAACCTGTGTTCAAGCTTGAGCCTCTTGTTCCTTGCATTATTACTGTGAACCACTGAAAGAGCTTGGCCCCCTCCACTTGACACTCACCCCTCAGATACTGAAAGACATTGATCAGATCTCCTCTCAGTCTTCTCAAGACTAAACAGCCCCAGGGCTCTGTGTCTTTTCATAGGGGAGATGTATTTGAAGGTAAAGCAGTAGTGAGTAACTTGTCAGGATGGCATGTGGGATGGGTGGCTTCTGCAGCATATTCAACCATTTCCATGCAAGGAAACAATTTCTCAATTGAAAGAAAGGAGAGAGGGGAGAAAAAACAAAGGATTCTTGTGCTTGCTAGTAGCCAATGCATGTGTGTCATCTTTCTGAGAATATGAAGACATCCTGTTCTAGTGTTTTTTTTCTGGTTGAATTCACACACTTGGTTGTTGGTTGTTGTTTTTTTTTGTTCAGGAAGCTCTTTCTCTCAACTTCCACACTTTCAGTGCAGGAATGCAATGATAGGAACAAACTCAATTTTGGCTAGCTTTGTGGTAATTCAGACTTGATTCCTGCCCTCCCTGGAAGTTTACTGTGCTCTTTATTTTTTCCAGAGATTACTTGCCTGACTTCAATTTAGCAGATTTCTTTTGGGTAGAATCACAGCATAATGTGGCTGTTTGTGCCACTTTGGAAGAAATCAGCATTTTAGCATGTTGTTAACAACAGGTTTTCTCTTATTCATTGACAGTGCACTGCTGGAGTTTAACACAGTTTTATGCACTTAAACTCAGTTCTTAAAGGTTTGTACAAAGGCAAAATAGGATTACCAGGTGGTCACTAATATCATACTGATACGTTTTGTTCCCTCCCAGGAATGCTGTGGGTTTGGATTTGTGTACATTTCTTGGTTTTTAATGTTGTTTTGTCCCTGTTCATCTCTCTGAGCGTGTTTTCTCCCTTTTTAGGACAACTAAAAGACATTGCACTTTGTACGATGGGCAGCATTCCACTCTTCCAGGAGTATGTCATATTCCAATGGCAGAGCCGTTCTGCACCAAAACCAGAGAGGTTAGTGAATGTTGTGTTTGTGGCTAGAAATGTTTTTGCTTATGGCACTTATTCATAACATCATAGAATCATGGAATGCTTTGGGTTGGAAGGGACCTTAAAGACCATCTAGTTCAAATCTCCTTGCCGTGGGCAGGGACACCTGCTAGAACAGGTTGCTGAAGGCCCAATCCAAGCTGGCCTTGAACACTGCCAGGGTTGGAGCCTTCACAGAGGAAATCTGCATCTCTTTATTCCTGTTTCTCAGGTATGTTACAATATTAAGGAAAAATCTAACGTTTGGAAAGGCATGGGGAGTAAAAGACCTTGTGTCTCCCTGAGGGAGATAGAGAAGATGTCAGTTAGCAACTTAGATTTCCCTGGGGTCTTAGTAACAGGGCAAAAGGTTTGTATTTATTAGGTCAGAAACCAAGAAAGCAACGAAGCGGACAAAGCAGGAAGGTAGAATTGGGTATTAGTTCCTTTTTCTGAATAAAACTACACCTGTGGTAGAGGCTCTCTGCATACTTAATACAAAGGATTAAATAAATAGGACTTTAGCATTCATAAAAGTTACGATATTGGATTTATGCTTTCATGCATTATAGCAGTGGGTGGAGACTTATGTTAAATGATGATAAATGTAGAAGCAAGCCATATTACAGCAGCCCTTTTATTCTTCTGTTTTTGGTCTTGGTTTTGTCATGTCAAGCTTTTCAGGCTTCAAAAATGTGTTTTTCAGCACCTCTGTAAGTTCCTGGCACAGGGGTGTGGTGAAATATGCCTCTGTTCTTAGACCTGGGGAAGGTGGAAGATTGAGCTCTATATTTTATACTGGTGCTTACAGCATTCCTGTGATCCTGGAGAATTAACCTCCTTGTAGCTTCTGATCAAAGCATGCCATGTCCATCTAAGAGGCTTGCTGTCTGTGCAGTTGGTCACTATCCTGAGCAGGACAGAGCTGCATTGTGAAGCAGATGGCCCAATCTGTACCCAGAGCATGCATCAGTATTGGTACTGCTGAGCTACTTGCCACCAATTCACCTCAGTGTTCTTTTAAGATATTTTTGTTATTTGTCCAGACCCAGTATGGTTCTGAGGTGTCCACAAGCAGGTCTGCAGCAGCCTGGTTGGAGGCCTGTAGCCAGCTGTGTTCCCCAGAGTCAGGACTGGGTGTGGTCTTTTCCAAAACTTTCTCAATGACTTGGATGAAGGGACAGAGTGCACTCTCAGAAGGTTTGCTGATGATACAGGAGTGGCTGACACCCATTCAACCAGACCTGTAGTGGCTGGAGGGCTGGCCTGAGAGGAACCTCATGAAGTTCAACAAGGCCATTAGGTCCTGCAGCTAGGGAGGAACAACCCCCTGTACCAGGACAGGTTAGGGACTGACCTGCTGGAAAGGAGCTCTGTAGAGGAGGACCTGGGAGCCATCAATGTGCTCTTGTGGCCAAGAAGGCCAGTGGTCTCCTGGGATACAGTAAGAGGAGTGTGACCAGCAGGTCAAGGAAGGTTCTCCTGTGTCTCAATTCTGCCCTAGCGAGGCCACATTTGGAGTATTGTGGCAAGTTCTGGGCTCCCCAGTTCAAGAGAGACAGAGAATTACTGGATGACAGCTGAGTGGAGGCTGTGAAGATGCTGAGTGGGCTGGAGCATCTCTGTTAGGAGGAAAGGCTGAGAGGCCTGGGGCTGTTTTTCCTAGAGCAGACTGAGAGAGGAGCTTCTCATTGCTCAGCAGGACCTAAAGGGTAAGGGGAAAGAGGACGGGACCAGACCCCTTTCAGTGGTGCACAGTGACAGGGCACAAAGTGAAATCCAGAAGGTTCCATTTGAACAGGAGCTAAAAATTCTTTGCTGTGAGGGTGCTGGAGCTGTGGAGCAGGCTGCCCAGAGAGGTTGTGAAGTTTCCTTCTCTGGAGAGATTGCAAACCCACCAGGACATTGTGATCCTGGACAACATTCTGTGGGTGCCCCTGCTTTAGCAGGGAGTGTTGGACTGGATGATCTCCAGAAGTCCCAACTGCTACCATTCTGTGATTCTGTGATTGTTAGTAGGACAAGGAAATCAAGATGTTTTACAATGAAGACAAGACATGTTGAATCTCATGAGGAGCCCCACCATTACGTATTGTCCATGTCCATGGCTTTGCCTTTCTTCCACTGAGCTGCAAATTATGGAAAACACTTTACATCTTTAGAGCAACAAGAACCTAGCCACATTGCTCTTACCAAAGGTAAGTTGGCATATAGTTGCTCAGTGACTCATGAGTGTGATGTCATGTCACAGCAGATGCAGTGAGTTTATTGAAAGCTAGCTGTTTGCTTCCTGAACTGAATCACAACCAGTGTTACGGCTGAGGTGCTGGGCAATACTTCTCACTGTGTCTCTTACTATTCAAAAAAGTAGATCTGCACAAGCCATTTCCTGAGGCTTCAGGAAGCATACATCAAAGGTAGTTTTCATTTGGTTGTTAAGTAGCTGTTCTTTGGGTATTGCATGTTTTTGAAAAGCCCAACAGAGAAATGCTCCTTCTGAAGCACAGAAAAAACATTTAGGTACTTCCCAGTCTCACATGTAATCATTATCTCATTAGCCTGTGCATTCTAATCAGCTTAACAGATGTTTTAAAGAATGTGTGGGTTTGAGCTCTTAGTGAGGCTGAAAAGGGATACTTTCACTTCATTTGAAAATAACAGATAAAAGTGTCTTAAACCTCTTTTTTTATCATTTTCCTGGAACTATTTCTGCCCAGTTTATCCTAATTCGGGGGAATTTCATAGATAAATATAATGATAAAGCAAAAAATATTAATGTTGCAGGCTGTTCAAGATTTTTTTTTTCATAGAAAACATCTAAAACTTTTGTATTAAATCACATTGGTGCAAATGGAAGAAAATACTCTGTTTTATTTGGTCTGTGCCCTGTAAACTTAATGAGACTAAATTATCTTTTTCTTATCTGGATTATTTTTTTCACCAGCTGCAAAGTGTTGAGTAAGGTAGGGTGCCTTGGTTATTGCTGCTTGCAGAAACTGGGGTTCACTGCTGCACCTTATAGTGAGTAAACCAGGGTCTTTGTAAAGAGTTTTGGGAAGCTATTTCCCAGCTGAAGTTGCCTACTGATTTATTAACAATGTGTAATTAACTGGCAGTGAATCATATTCAGAATTAGTATCAGCAGTAAACCACAATGTTAGAATCATATAATCATTTAGGTTGGAGAAGACCTTTAAGGACATCAAGTCCAACTGTGTGATCAGGTGTGATCAATATTAGCTTAATTTACAGCATGTTACTACACCTAGACTACTGTGTCCAGTTATGGAGCTCCCAGGACAGGAAGGACATGCAACTGTTAGTGCAAGTCCAGAAGAGGGCCATGAAGATGATCAGAGAGGTGGAACACCTCTACTATGAGACAGTCTGAGAGAGTTTGGGTTGTTCAGTCTGGGGAAGAGAAGTCTCCAGGAAGACCTTCTAGCACATTCCAGTATTTCAAATGATCCTACAGGATAGCTGGAGAGGGACTTCCTACAAAGGCATGTAGCAAGGGACATAGGACAAGGGGTAGTGGCTTCAAACTGGAGAAGCTGGATTTAGGTTAGACATTAGGAAGAAATTCTTCTCCATGAGGTGAGGCACTGGAATATGTGCCCAGAGAAGTTGTGAAGGACGCCCTAGAAATGTTCAAGGGCAGGTTGGAGGGGTAGGAGATCTAGTAGATGTCCCTGCCCATGGCAGAAGGGTTGGAACTAGATGATCATTAAGATCCCTTCCAACTCAAACCATTCTGTGATTCTATGCCAGTAAACACCTACAGATTTCAAAGTGTCTCTCTGTGGCTAATCCCCAGAAGCTCTGCCTTACCCTGACACACATTCACATAGTGCATATTCATGCACAAACACCCATCTCAGCACATGGGGGTTTAGATGCACACCCACTGTCTTCTGGGAGTGCAGGGTGACCTGTTTACATGCATCTACAGTGGGAGATGTGGGTAATCCAGCTTTGTGTGTGCTTGTGCTGCTCCATGTCAGTGAGGAGGAAGGTCATACAGCAAACTCAAGTTATCACTGCTCATTGCACTTGTGTATGGTGAGTCAACCAACCAGCTGGAGTACAGGTTTCTCTTGTGACCTCCTACTAAACCAGGTTGCTCACAGCCTCATCCAGCCTGGTCTTAAACACTTCCAAGGCATGAGGTGTCCACAACTTCTCTAGAAAACCCATGTCAGTCTCTCCACCCTCATGGCAGATTCAGTTCAGGAAGCAAACAGCTTTCAATAAACTCATTGCATCTGCTGTGACGTGACATCACACTCATGAGTCACTGAGTACAAGTTCCTTTAAAACAGTGATCCAGCTGGCACTATCAAAATCAGATGAGTTTAAGATCACTCCTCTTAGTAGGACTACTGATTGCTCTTCCTGGATGAGGAAACTGAAACTTGTCCTTGGGTTTGGATGATTGTAGCCATATGAACCTTGACTGCTTTATATATAAAGCTAATTTAGCTTGTATGTAAGGGTGGTGTTGCCTTTTTTTTTGATGGGACACAAAAGCAGCAGTGCACCAGGGGAATTATTTCCATTTCTTGGTATTGATGTATTTTGCAGGTTCTTATTGAGACTGCAAAGAAGCTTGGGCTCCAGTGCCATTCCAAGGGGACAATGGTCACAATCGAAGGCCCACGGTTCAGCTCTCGAGCAGAGAGCTTGATGTTTCGCAGCTGGGGAGCTGATGTTATCAACATGACCACAGTGCCTGAAGTGATTCTTGCGAAAGAAGCTGGAATGAGTTATGCCAGCATTGCCATGGCAACAGATTATGACTGCTGGAAGGAACATGAAGAAGCAGTGAGTGAGACCTTTTTTCTTTTTCCTCTGGTCCTAAGGGACCTGTATGACAACCTGTAGGTTTTGGGAAAAGATGACATGCTGAGCTACATCTGTTCTTACTTACATCAGTATCACTGAGTTATTCTGGATGGATGTGAAAGTAAGAGGAGAATCAACTGTTGCTGCCTCATTAATTTTCATAAAGTAGCATTTTCACAAACTAGCATGAACTTGTCTCCTCTTGTCTGAACCAGGGAGTCTGTGTGTATGGAGATCACGAGCTCTGTGTGTGAGCTCATCTTCCTGTAGTTGGCCTGGTGTTTTTCCCTTTGCAGCTCTGTGCAGAACAGTGTCTCTGCTTTAGTTCTCCTGCTTGTGTAAGGTACAATCAAGAGTAAGGAAGCTTTTTTTACTGGCTTAAAATATGGCATTTGAAAGCTTCACCTTTGCACTTAGAGATGTGTGAGTTACAGGAATTTATCTGGGTGTTTAATGTATAAGCTATCAACACTGAGAGCCACTACATCAGTTTTATTGTATTTCTAGGTCTCAGTGGACAAAGTTTTAAAGACACTGAAGGGGAATGCAAATAAGGCTACTAGCATACTCCTTACTGCTATACCTCAGATAGGATCCATGGAATGGACTGACACCCTGCACACCCTGAAAGTAAGTACAGACATGGGGCTGATGAATACTGGGGACAGTGTATGCATATATATACATATATATATTCCAAAATCATAGAATTGGTTTGGATGGAATAAAAACTCTTAAGATCATGGAATCCAACCATTGACCTAACACCACCATGGCCATTAAACCATGTCCCAGAGTGCCTCCAGGGACAGTGACTCCACGATCTCCTTGGGCAGCCTCTTCCAAGGCCTGGCCACCCTTTTAGGGAAGAAATTGTTCCTAATATCCAACCTAAACCTGCCCTGGCACAATTTCAAGCCATTTCCTCTTGTTCCATCACCTGATCCTAGGGAGGAGAGACCAACCCCCACCTTGCTACAACCTCTATTCAGGTAGTTCCTAGAGAGCAGTGAGGTGTCCGCTCAGCCTCCTCTTCTCCAGACTAAATAAGCCAAATTTCCCCAGCTGTTCCTCATAGGACCTATTCTCCAGACCAGCTTTGCTGCCCTTCTCTGGAGGTACTCCAGCAAGTGCTTAAATCATAACTTCTGAAAATAGATGCTTCAGCAAACCAAATCCATTCAGGATGGGCAAACAAATTCATGAAGACTCTGACAAGCTTTACTGCAAAGACCTAGCCTCAGTTTTACAAGAAGCCTTACAAAAGGTTAAAAAAAGTTAAGGGCATCTATAGGTAGTTGATGAAGTGTTAGCCTTCACAGCACAGGTGATGAAAATCTATGTGAGCCTTCAAATGAAAAACTTGTACCTCTAGTCAGCTTTAGCTTAGATCTTAGAACAAAAAAGAGCCAAGCAGCATTCAAAATACATTGATGAGGGATTTTTTTTAGGCAGAATATTTCTTTGACAAGAGTTTGTGCACGTTTTGCCTTACCTCTGTTTCAGAGGCATGCTTGAGATTCATTTGAGGTTATAGCATAGAGAGGAGGAACAAAGTTATAGTTTGGATAACTGTTCAGCTTCTCAACCAGGCTTTTGTGACAAATAGCCACTTCAAGACTACAAGAAGCATGAGAGCAACTGAGGATGACATTGAGATGGTGTGGGAGACAGGGAAAGAGAATTTGCAATGTGAAAGACAGAGCAGACAGAAGTAGGCCACTAGTACGTCTGTTAGTGGAAGCAGCAGCAGTATGAATAGGAAGAAGAAGCCTGAACTTGCCTTGTCTCTGGTAACTGTCTCCTCTCTTAGGTTTTTTCTTTCTCTTTTCTGAAAATCACTGTGTTGGCTGAAATTTGAATGGGTAAACAAAGATGAACACAAATGCAAGTCATGCCTTCATATACCTGAAGTTCAGCTATCAGCAGAGCTGCATGTGCTGTAAAAATCTTTCATGTCTTTGGCTGGGATCAGATTTTCAGTTTTGTTTCCATTGTGGTTCTCTTCTCAGTGAGTCATCTCTAGTTCAGTAAATGTCCTAGAGGGGAGACATATTAAGCAAAATTCACCCCACCTTTTAAGTATATTTGAGCAGGTCAGATTTGTGAAGGTCCAACCCAAACCCTTAAACTGAGAGTCTTTTGCTAGTTCTCACTAGAAAACCTATTTTTCAGTAGGAGGTCTTGGATCAGGTGTATGATCCTTCCTCACCCCATTATCAGAAACAACTATTTTAGTGTCCCCACTATACATTTGTGAGAGGTAACTGACATTTCACTTTCACCCTTCACAGTCTGTAGGAAGCTGTGTCGTGGATGGATAAGGGAGACAACAGAATCAGCATTCCTCCTCCCCTCTAATCCATATAAAACATTTTCAGAGGACCAGGACACACTTTTTGTTTGATACAGATGCCTGACTATACAAAAACCTCCAGAGCTTGAGCAAATAACCCAAGCAATGTGCCAGATATTCCTTATCTACTTTGATCACCGTAGCACACAAATAGGTTTCCCAAGTATCTAATGATCCTGGAGGATCTACCTCCAGTTCTGTCAGGTCTGCTTCAGTAAGCAGTGTCCTATTGCTTTCCCTTCTGTGATAGTCTTGATTCTTCCTTAAGAGTGAAAGAGGAGATGACTGAAGTGAGCTGGCCCTGGGTTTGCAAGGCTGCCCTTCAATGAATGCTAAGCCTTCTTTCAGCTCATTGTCAGCTGTTGAAAACACCAACTCCAGTGCTTCCTCCAGCTCAGTCCCTGAATTACTGTTTTGATGAAGTAGAATGTGGGCTCTTTGCTGAATGAAGTAAACCAGCTAGTGACAGCAGACAGTTTCAAAAGGTAGCACATGTAGTATATTCTTTTTTAATCTTTGTTAGGAGAAGTTTTGATGAAAGAGGAAAAACTGTCTTTTGGAGAAGAATTTTAACTCATAACAAGTGGGGGAATTGAGCTCTGTACCTTTGTTGCATTGAAGTTCAACCCCATGAGAATCTGGAGAGTCTCTAGTGGAATGGTAAAAGAAATCATGTGTTAGAACTGATTTTTCTTGCATCATGGGTGCAACATCAGCTTGTAGTAAAGTGTCAGAGATGCTGTGAAGAAACCTGCAGGTATTTCCTGTCTGTTTTTAACTTTTCTACCAGCCAATGTGAAATGATATTTATCAGACCTCTGAATACAACAAATAACCTTGTACTTTGATAAGAGAGCTGTGCTAGGTGAATACTGTGGGACAGTTTAGGTGGGTAAGGTACCTATAGATGCATTTCACAGAATCACAGCAAACATCCAGTTGGAAGAGACCTCAAAAGATCATCCAGTCCAGCCTTTGACCCAGCACTGAAGGGTCAACATCAAGCCATGTCCCTAAGCACCAGGTCCACACACTGCTTAAATACCCCCAGAGGTGGTGACCCCAGCACTGCCCTGGGCAGACCATTCCAATGTTTGAGAAACCTTTCAGTGAAGAAATATTTCCTAACATCCAGCCTGCACCTCCCCTGGTGCAGCTTGAAACCATTTCCTCTGGTCCTGGTGCTTGGCACCCAGGAGAAGAGGCTGCCCCCTCCTCACTCCAACCTCCCTTCAGGGAGCTGTAGAGAGCAATGAGGTCTCCTCTCAGCCTCCTCTTCTTCAGACTGCACACCCCCAGCTCCCTCAGCTGCTCCTCACAGCCCAGGTGCTCCAGGCCCTTCTCCAGCCTTGCTGCCCTTCCCTGGACATGCTCCAGCCCCTCAGTGTCCTTCCTGCAGTGAGGGGCCCAGAACTGAGCACAGTACTCACGGTGTGACAGTGCTGAGCACAGGGGGATGATCACCTCCTGTCCCTGCTGGCCACAGTGTTTCTAACCCAAGCCAGGATGCCACTGGCTTTCTTGGCCACCTGGGCACTGCTGACTCAGGATCAGTTGAATATCAACCAATACCTCCAGGTCCCTCTCCAAGTTGCAGCTTTCCAACCACACCTCCCCAAGTCTGCAGCTCTGTTGTGACCCAGGTGCAAGACCTGGTCCTTGCCCTTGTTGAACCTCATTCAGTCAGCCTTAGCCCTTTGGTCTGACCTGTCCAGGTCTGCTGCAAGGCCTCCCTACCCTCTAGCAGATCAACACAGCCACCCAGCTTGGTGTCATCTGCAAACTTACTGAGGGTGCATTCAGCCTCTACCTCTAGACTGTTGATAAAGATATTAAAGAGGACAGGCCCCAGTACTGAACCCTGGGGGACACCACTACTGATTGGATGCCAGCCCAGCACACTTCATCATGGACATACTTGAGAAGGGTGTTTGATATCTAACAAATTGAACAGCATAAAGCTTTTTCAGATATTTTTTTCTAATCTATCACAAACTGAAATAGATTCATAAATTATGTAGAGCTCTCATCTTGTAAATACTCTTGAGTCATTTTCTTTGTTCAAAAACTGTCTTGATGAAACTGGTGAGCATTACTTATGTGAGTAGAGTGAATTTGCCTCAGGTAAATAAGGTGGAGGAGGAAAATTCATCAAGGTTTCACTTCAAGTGTAGCTGAACTATAGCCCATGAGCCTGAAGTCTTGAATTTAGTGTTCTGTAGTAGGAGGGTTGTTCTCAACACCAATAAGTTTGTTACATAGGTTTAAAAAGTCTTAATGACAAGTCCTTGAACTGACTTATTAATCACAGAATCACAGAATTATTGAGGCTGTAATAGACCTCTGGGATCATCAAGTCCAGCCTATGACCTAATCACCAACACACTGAACAGACCATCACAGTATCATAGTGTATTAGGTTGGAAGGGACCTCAAGAGATCATCGAGTCCAAGCCCCCTGCCAAACCAGGATCACTTAGGGTAGTCTGCACTGGAATGCATCCAGGTGGGTTTGGAAAGTCTCCAGAGGAGACTCCACAACCTCAGTCTGTTCCAGGGCTCCATCACCCTCACTGTAAAGAAGTTTTTCCTCATGCGGAGGTAAAGTCTTCTGTGGTCAAGTTTGCACCTGTTGTTCCTTATTACAGTGCACCACTGAAAAGAGCTTAGCCCCCTCCACTTGATCATCACCCCTCACATATTGATAGACATTGATCAGATCCCCTCTCAGCCTTCTCCAGACTAAACACACCAGGACTCTCAGTTTCTCTTCACAGAGGAGATGCTCAAGTTCCCTAATCATCTTCATGGCTCTCTGTTGGATTCTCTCCAGCAATATTGCACAGTGTTGCAGGTGTGGTCTCACCAGGGCAGAGTAGAGGGGAAGAAGAACCTCCCTAGACCTGCTGCACTCATTTGTCTTGATGCATCCCAGGATCTCATTGGCTCCCTTGGCCACAAAGGCACATTGCTGTCCCATGCAGAACTTGCTGTCCCCTAGCACTCCAAGGTCTTTCTCCATGGAGCTGCTTTCCAGCAGGGCAGCTCCTAACCAGTCCTGGTGCCTGCTGTTATTCCTCCCCAGATGCAGGACCCAGCACTTGTCCTTACCGAGCTTCATGAGGTTTGCCTGCAGCCAGTTCTCAGCATGTCCAGGTCATGTTGGATGGCAGCACAGCCTGAGGGGTGTCAGCCAAACCCCGCAGTTTGGTATCGTCCATGAACTTGCTGAGGGTTCACTCAATGCCTTCATCCAGGTCACTAAGCCACGTCACTAAGTGCCACATGCAGTCTTTCTTTGAACACCTCCAAGGACAGCAACTCCACCTGGGCAGTCCATTCTAGTGTCTGATTCCCCTTTCCAATCCTGTTCAGTATCTTTATTGATGATCTGAATGAGGGGATTGAGTCAATCATCAATAAATTTGCAGATGACACCAAGTTGGGAGCAGGTGTTGATCTGTTAGGGGGCAGAAGGGCCCTGCAAAGGGACCTTGACAGGCTGGGCAGATGGGCAGAGTCCAACAGGATGGCATTCAACAAGTCCAAGTGCCAGGTGCTGCACTTTGGCCACAGCAACCCCATGCAGAGCGGCTGGGGTCAGAGTGGCTGAGAGCAGCCCAGCAGAGAGGGACCTGGGGGTACTGGTTGATAGTAGGCTGAACATGAGCCTGAAGTGTGCCAAGGTGTCCAAGAAGGCCAATGGCATCCTGGCCTGCATCAGGAAGAGTGTGGCCAGCAGGAGCAGGGAAGTCGTGCCCTGTGCTCAACACTGGTTAGGCCACACCTTGAGTCCTGTGTCCAGTTCTGGGCCCCTCAGTTTAAGAAGGACATTGAGACACTTGAACGTGTCCAGAGAAGGGCAACAAGGCTGCGGAGAGGACTCACGCACAAGCGCTACGAGGAGAGGCTGAGGTTGTTTAGCCTGGAGAAGAGGAGGCTCAGGGGAGACCTTCTTGCTGTATACAATTCCCTGAAGGGAGGTTGTAGCCTGGTGGGGGTTGGTCTCTTCTCCCAGGCAACCAGCACTAGAACAAGAGGACACAGTCTCAAGCTGTGCCAGGGGAGGTTTAGGCTGGAGGTGAGGAGAAAGTTCTTTACAGAAAGAGTTGTTGGCCATTGAAATATGCTGCCCAGGGAGGTGGTGGAGTCACCATCCCTGGAGGTGTTTAGGAGGAGACTGGATGATGCACTTGGTGCCATGGTTTAGTAGTCATGAGGTGTTGGGTGGCAGGTTGGAGTTGATGATCTTTGAGGTCTTTTCCAGCCTTATAGATTCTATGATTCTAAGTGCTTCCTAACATCCAACCTAAACTTTCCCTGGGGCAGCTTCAGGCCATGCCCTCTTGTCCTGTCACAAGTTATCTGGGAGAAGAGCCTGACCCCCACCTGACTACAACTTCCCTTCAGGTAGCTATAGTGTGATAAGGACCCCACTGTGTCTCCTCCAGGCTAATCATCCCCAGCTCCCTCAGCCTCTTCTCACAAGACTTTCCTCCAGCCCCCTCACCAGTCTGGTTGGTTTCCTCTGGACCCACTCCAGCTCCTCAGTATCTTTCTTGAATTGAGAGCCTAGAGCTGCTCACCAGAGTCCAGTACAGGGCAGAATGCCATCCCTGCTCCTGCTGGCCACACTATTCCTGATCCAGGCCACGATGCCACTGGCCTTCCATGCTACCTGGGCACACTGCTGGCTCATGTTCAGCACTTCCAGGTCCCTCTCAGCCAGGCTGCTCTCCAGCCACTCATCCCCCAGTGTGCAGCGCTGCATGGGGTAATTGTGGCCAAAGTGCATGGCCTCTGCCCATGGACCCAGGCTGTCCAGGGCTCTCTCAAGTGTCTTCTTACCTCCCAGCAGATCAACACAATGTCTATAAATATCTGAGGGCTGGGTGTCAGGAAGGAAGGGACAGGGACAGCCTCTGCTCACTTGTGCCCTGTGATAGGACAAGGGGCAATGGATAGAAACTACAGCACATGAAGTTCTACCTCAACATGAGGAAGAACTTCTTCACTGTGAGGGTCACAGAGGACTGGAAGGTTGTGGAGTCTCCTTCTCTGGAGACTTCCCAGCCCTGTCTGGATGTGTTCCTGTGTGACCTGCGCTGGATTCTATGGTCCTGCTCTGGCAGGGCAGTTGGACTCAAAAGATCTCCAGAGGTCCCTTCCAGCCCCTAACATCGTGCGATGATCCTGTGACACTCCCTTGTAATGCTTTTAACTTTTGTGGTGTTGGAGGAAATGGGAGATGGTATGCACACAGAATGAGTCAGACCTCTTTGTAACCTAAATGTCATCTGCCTTTATGTTGAGCTCTGCTCTGTGTTGGTAGAGGAATCATTCATCTGCTTGAACTCTCTTTCAGACAACAGCGCAGAGTTCAGTCATCCTGCCAAAGCAGTAACAGCCTGGATGGACCCTGAAGTTTCGGTACTCACAGTGAAGAGGGGATCACTTTTGAACTTCCAGAGGACAGAATGTCTTCAAAACCTGTCTTCAAAAAGATTTTTTTTAAAAGAAGGAGTAGATGTTGACCAGTGATGATGCATAAGGCAACTTTTGTAGTCTTTTATCATGCTTGATAGTGCCTCAGATGGCTAAAGTTAGATGCTGAGTATGTGTTAAACTAGGAATAGCTTTACTGCCAAGCTGGGTTAGACAGTGGCTGAAGAAAGAGGCCAGTAGCTAGCTGTGTTACTCTTTTTGTGTTACTCTTCTTTTTGTGTTACTCTTCTTTTTGTGTTATTGATGGAGGCCAGGCAACACTCCGTTGTGTTTCCATCAGATAAGATCTTAGAAAGCAGATGCCCAGGGAGGGGATTTGCTTTGCTGGTTCTGCCTCCCTCCTTTTGGCAAGGCAAGTATTTACAGTTCACTCCAGAAACGTGCCAGAGAAGCTGAACAGAGTTTCAAAGTAAAATTAGACTGGTTTTGTACATTATGCTTTTTTTTTTTAATGCCAGTTATTTTTGTCCAAAATCAGTGGGTTTTTTTTTTTGTGGCGTGCTAACAGACACGGTTTAATGATTGTGGTGGTTCTTTCACAGCGGCAGTGGTGTCATGAATGAATGTTCTCATAAAGAAGTACTTAGTTCATGCCTAAACCAAATTTGTGCCTGAAGATATACTTCTGTGACTTACAGAATGGGACAGAAAAGTCCTTTGCTGCAAGTGTCCTGAACACTCTGCTGGCCTTTTGCTGCGTCGTGGGTCTGAGCAAACACCTCTGGGTTCAGTTTCTGTTCTAACTGGCAGATGTGCTCAAGTGCTTTGAATGTATACATTTCACACTTTTTTTTTATACACAACTTAACCAATAAAATAATCTGCTGCTGCTTGTCTAGCCAATAAAGCAAATGAAGCCTATGGTACTTCAAACAGAGTGGAAATCGTGGTTGGTTTGTTTGTTTTCCCCAAGTTTACTTCCTAGTCATTAAAGAATGGATTTTGCTTGTCTGACAGGGACTTTTGCTGTTCATGGAGCAAGTTGGTAGAAACATCTTGTGAAGATGGCTTTTGGAAAGACCACTTCTAGAAAATACTGTGCTGGTTGGAGCTTCAGGCTCTAAGTCTCTGAGACAGCAAGGAATGCTGAGGCAGGAGTGGATCAGAATGCCAGCCAAGCCAGGCAAGGGGGAGGATTAGAGACATGAAAGGTATGGATGGTTAAATAAAATAAAACTAATTTGAAGTAAAAGGGGGAGGGGGGAAAGGCAGGTACACATGGTTTTTAGCTTGCTAGTCTTGTTCTTTTAGACACCTAGTCATGAAAACACTTAGAATTGGGATTAGTCTTCCTCACAAAACCAATAAAGGTGCTTTTCAAGAGACTGTGGAAAACAGCTTAACCAAATTTCATATTTCAGAGTGGCTTTTTAGAGAGCTTACATATTGGGTTTGGGCTGAGCTGCAGGTAATTCTCCTCAAAGCAGGGTTTCACCTCAACATGAGGACAAACTTCTTGACAGTGGGGGTGGTGGAGCACTGGAGCAGGCTGCCCAGAGAGGTTGTGGAGTTTCCTTCTCTGGAGACTTTCAGGACCCACCTGGGTGCTCTCCTGTGCAGACTGCCCTGGGTGATCCTGCTTTTGGCAGGGGGGTTGGACTCAATGATCTCTGGAGGTCCCTTCCAACCTCTAATGTACTGTGATACTGTGAAAGCTTCTTTCTAGTGCTGTGCTTTGCAGTGCTGTAGCTGAGTGTTGGTAACACAGCAGTGTTTTGGCTACTGCTGAGCCAAGCATCCAGGCTGTACTTTTCCAACATTTCCCTGCCCCGAGAGTGCACCAAAGGGCCACAGCTGGGCCAGCTCACCCAAACTGGCCACAGGGCTATTCCATGCCATATGACATCAGGTCAGATACAAGCACAAAGTGAAAGAAGGGGGGGGGGGGGGGGGGGGGGGGGGGGGGGGGGGGGGGGGGGGGGGGGGGGGGGGGGGGGGGGGGGGGGGGGGGGGGGGGGGGGGGGGGGGGGGGGGGGGGGGGGGGGGGGGGGCTGTTCATCCATGGTGGCTGTCCTCCAGAGGAACCAGTAAGTGTAGAGAGCCCTGCTTCCTGAGACCAACCAAACTGCTTATGGGCAGAAGAGACTAACATCTCTCTCTGCTTTTGCTTCTGTACAGTCTGTTGCTTTGCTTATTATTATTAAATTGCTTCTATCTTATTACTGACTTTTGTTATATTTTCCCCTCTCCCCTGTCCGTCTAAGAAGGGAAGTGATAGAGCAGCTTTGGTGGGCATTTGGCCCCTAACCAGGGCCAAACCACCACAGCTTAGATTGCAGGAGCCAGAGCTTGAAGCTTGACAGGAGGAAGACTCTGCAGATCTAACATACCTGTATTTGGCTAAATCAAATGTCTGGCCTTAAAAATGATCTTGTTACCTTTGTCCCCTAGCCACTGTTAGTGAGACCATTAAGTTCATATTTAGGTGCTCTAAGAGAAGGTTTTTTCTGGGTTTCCATTTTCAGTCCCCTTTTGTGTTTTGTTTTTCTCCATCCTGTAGCAATATGTGAAGATAATTCTAATGTTACTTCTATACTACAGTATCACAGGAGAGCATGACACAAGCAGGTCCATAATTAGTGGGATCTGTTAAGTCACATCTATTGTAAGTTCTTTGTCTTCATATGCAGGGCTAGGTAATAATGCTAAGAAAGGATGAAAGAAGTAGGCTGCATGACCACATCCACAGACTTGCAGTCAATAGCTCAGTGACTAAGTGAAAACCAGTAACAAGTGGTAAACATGGGGTGAGAACTATGAATTGCCTTCATCAAAGATGAGACAACTGAGTTGAGTTTGCAGATGGCACTGAGCTGAGTGGTGCAGTTCACACACCTGAGGTGGTATGCCATGGTCACGCAGTGTCTTCTGTCGTTTTACACAGAGAGAGTGATTGCCCATTGGAGTGGGCTACCCAAGGAGGTGGTAGAGTCACCATCACTGGAGGTGTTCAGGAGGAGACTTGATAGGGTGCTTGGTTGCATGGTTTAGTTGGTTGGGTGGTGTTGGATGATAGGTTGGACATGATGATCTGAAGGTCTCTTCCAACCTGGTTTATTCCTATTCTATTCTGTTCTATTCTGTTCTATTCTACTCCTATTCTATTCTATTCTATCCTATTCTATCCTATTCTATTCTATATAGCATCACATAGATACAGCCAGTGTAGACATGGCAGAATATAGATATGGCAAATTCATAGCACATGCACATTTAATTATTTCTCTCCTGATGCCATGAACCTCCAGGCAGTAGGCCAGGTTGTGACACAACCAGGTAGTGGAGGCTCTCATCACCAAGCACTGGACTGACATCATCTCACCCACCCAAGCCTTTAGGAACAGCAGCACATCCTTCAGCTTGCACCTCATGCAGACTGCCATCTCACTTCTCCTGTACAGAGAGAGAAAAGAAAAGTGCTCATCTCAGATCCCTTCTTACAGGGGCAGGTACTTAGCTCTGGAAGCTCCTGACTCCTATTCCTAGGTAACTTGGATCTCTTCATATTAGTCTCATTTCACACAGGTGAACTCCCTGGTGACTGGGAGAAGGGAAGCATTGCACCCATTTTTAGAAAGGGTCAAGAGGCAACTACCACCCTGCCAGCCTCACCTTTGTTCCTGGGAAGATCATGGAACAGATCCTCCTAGAAGCTACAGTAAGGCACATGAAGGACAGAGAGTGGCTTTGCCAGAGGCAAGTCTTGCCTGACCAACCTAGGGGCCCTCACATTCTGTGACTGTGAAATATCTTGCCCTCCAGATTGGAGGAAGATGGATGTGATGAGTGGAAGTCCAGTGGATGAGGAGTTGGCTGAGTGGTCACATTTAGAAGGTAGTGTTGAACACATCAGTGTCTGGGTGGAGATCAGTGACCAGTGGCATCCCACAGGCTTCCACAGGTGGACCTGTGCTGTTTAGTATCTTCATCATGGACATGGAGAGTGTCATGGCAGAATAGAGACAGGGCAGATTCACAGCAAATATTTATCTTGATTCCTTCTGATGCCATGAACCTGCAGGCAGAAGTTTGGCAGAGACATGAGCAGGTGGTGGAGGCTGACATCGCCTAGCACAGGTTGTGACATCATCTCCCTCACTATAGCACCGGGCATCAGCAGAACCTGGGCCAGTCTGGCTCGTGTCTGGACTCTGACCACAGTCACCAGTGAGGTCTGGAGCTTAGAGCAAGGCTTTTGGTGGTGACCTGGTGGTGCTTTGGGGCTGCCATCAGTAGTTCTGGGTGTCTGTCCCAAAGCCACAGCTTGTGTTTCCTGGCCCTGTGTGGGTCAGGCTGCTGGGCACTGCAGGACGTGCCTGCAGCAGCAGAGGTGAGCTGGGTGGGGAAATGTCCCCTGGGGCAGCCATGAGGTGCATGATAGATCTTGGGGAGCTGGGAGGGTCTTTCTTGAAGGACCTGAGTATTTCTGCTTTGCTAGGACACCAAAGTGACCGTGGTCTCTCTCTTTTGCAGCGTGTCACACCAGGGAGGGGGAGCACCTTCCTTGTCCTCAGCTCTTTGCAGCCTGCTGCAAGAAGCCAGCATATCTGAGGAGACACAGGCACCTGCCCCATCTGCCATGGGACTCTGAAGGGTGCTGGCATTGCACAGCCATGCCAGCACAAGTTCTGCCTAGGCTTCATACCTTGGCAAAGAACACACCAAGTTGCCCATCCTGCAGAGAGCAGATGGTGACAGTCAGGTTCTCTGTGCGGGGAGAAGATGACTACCTGGAGCATGTCATCACACCCCCAGCACAGCCACCCAGTGCCAGCAGCCAGGCAGACAGAGCTCCTGGCAACCTGGGCAGTGGCAGCCCCCATTACCCTGTGGTGTCCCCTCGGTCCTCTCCACAGGGGATGCCCTACTTGGGAGAGCAGGGGGCTGCAGAGAGAGTGGCCATGGCTACCATGGGTGGCCTCCCACGTGAGGTCTGGACAGTCCTTTTCTGCCACTATCAGCAGCTCCTCTCCCCTGTGCTGCCCTGGCTGCACTGCCTCCTTCAGAGCATCTCTGAGGGACAGTGGTGGGTGGCAATGGCAGCAGAAAAGTTCATGCTGCAAGGCCTCTGCTTCTATGGGCTGGACAGGGAGGCCCTGGTCCTAGCCTGGAGGAGGACTCAGCACCATGGGCTGGTCAGACTCATCGAGCATCGAGGCAGGGAGGGGGCCTGGGCACTCCTACACTCGTGTGCTGCCAGCCAAGAGAACATCAGACCTGCAGTCAGCCACAGCTCCACTACCTCCCACACAGGGACTGCTGCCCCTCAGCTGGCCGCCTCCAGCAGCTCTGCAGGCTCCATGGTGCAGGAAGCAGCCACAGCTGCTCCTTGCCCTGAAGAGCAACAGCAGCCCCAGGAGGAGTCAGGGCAGGTGCCAGGAGCAGGTCCTTCTGCCCAGGACTGCAGCCACAACCTCTCCAGCCCCGACCAGGGCAGAGGCTGCTCAGCTGCAGGGACCAGATGGCCCCCAAAGAGGAGATCCCCTGGCGCCCAGGACTGTCCCCAGCCACGCAAGAGGCCGCCCTGCCGGCAGCACCAGAGGGCTCCATCAGCCTGTAGCCTCGAAAAGTCAAATAAATTCCTGTTTCTGTGACACACTCTGGGCCTGCTGCTTTCTCCTCCTTCTCCTGCTGCCTTTTGCTGCCCTCCACACCTCCCCCTGGCAGGCACCAGCCTGCTGGGGGTACAGCCATGAGCCCCTGCAGCCCCCGGGCCATGCCCAGGGCCTCTCCTCCCACAGCAGACCTGCTGCAGCCACACACCCTGGTATAGCAGGGCAGTGGCTGAGGGCAGAGCTGACAGGAGCGTAGCTGCCCTGTCTCAGGCTCTATGCCCTCACCCTGCCTTCAGTCGCTCCCTCTGCCCAGCTTCCCACACTTCTGCTCTGCTCCACATTGTCTCTGCTGTTGGACATCAGCCAGGGGAATCTTAGAATCATAGAATCTATAAGGCTGGAAAAGACCTCAAAGATCATCAACTCCAACCTGCCACCCAACACCAAGTGCATCATCCAGTCTCCTCCTAAACACCTCCAGGGATGGTGACTCCACCACCTCCCTGGGCAGCACATTCCAATGGCTAACAACTCTGGGAAGAACTTTCTCCTCACCTCCAGCCTAAACCTCCCCTGGCATAGCTTGAGACTGTGTCCTCTTGTTCTAGTGCTGGTTGCCTGGGAGAAGAGACCAACCCCCACCAGGCTACAACCTCCCTTCAGGGAATTGTATACAGCAAGAAGGTCTCCCCTGAGCCTCCTCTTCTCCAGGCTAAACAACCTCAGCCTCTCCTCGTAGGGCTTGTGCATGAGTCCTCTCCCCAGCCTTGTTGCCCTTCTCTGGACACGTTCAAGTGTCTCAATGTCCTTCTTAAACTGAGGGGCCCAGAACTGGACACAGGACTCAAGGTGTGGCCTGAGCAGTGCTGAGCACAGGGCACAATGACTTCTCTTGCTGCTGGGAGGGCACCCAAGGATGTACCCAGAACAGGCAGGGGCATCCAAGCCAGAGGCAAGCCATGGCTCACACTGTTTTCTGGGGTCAGAAGGATTTCCACCTGCCCAAGCCTTTACCAACAGCAGCATGTCCTTCAGCTTTGACATCATGTATGTAGTCATGCCATCTCACTTCTCCTTTGGCCAGCTGAGAAAGGGTGAAAAGCTGGACACAAGCTGGCACTGTGCGCTGCCGGCCCTGAGCCACTCATGTCCTGGGCTGATCCCCAGCAGTGTGGGCAGCAGGGGTAGGGAGGGGATCTTACCCATCTGCTCTGCTCTCCTCAGGGCCCACCTGTGGTGCTGGATCCAGCTCTGGAATCCTCAACCCATTAAAGACATAAGTCTGCTGGTGCAGGTCCAGAGCTGGCCACACAGGGAAGGAACCACTCCTTTGAGTAAAGGCTGAGAAAGTTGAGATTGTTTGGCTTGCAGAAGAGAAGGGTCCCAGAAGACTTTTTTGCACCTTGGAAACTTATAAGAAAGATGGTGAAGACTTTTCAACAAGTCCTGTTGTGACAGTCCAAGGGACAGTAGGTTTAAACTGAAAGAGGGAATTCCATCTGTGCTCATTGTGCAGATGGAGTCCTCCATATAAAAGAAAGCATGCTGCAGTTACCTGGGTGATTAATTTTCTGCTGGCCTCATGGGGTGACAAAAAGGAAAGCTTGGGTCAAGTTTTCAACTGTGGGTCTAGAGGAGGCCACAAAGATGACCAGAGGGCTGGAGCACTTCCTCTATGGGTACAGGCTGAGCTTTGAGGTTGTTCAGCCTGGAGAACAAAAGGCTCCAGAGAGAACTTAGAGCAGCCTTCCTGTACCTGAAGGGAGCTATGAGAGATCTGGAGAGGGACTTTTGACAAGGGCTTGGAGTGATAGACTGAGGGGCAATGGCTTTGAGCTGGAAGAAGGAAGATTGAGGCTGGAGATGAGGAAGAAATTCTTTACAGTGAGGGTGGTGAGATGCTGGAACAGGTTGCCCTGGGAGGTCATGGATGCCCCCTCCCTGTAGGTGTTCAAGGTCAGGTTGGATGAGGCCTTGAGCAACCTGGGCTGGTGAGAGGTGTCCGTGTCCATGGCCAGGGGGGTTGAAACCGGATGATCTTTCAGGTCCCTTCCAACCCAAACCATTCTCTGATTCTGTGATTTAGACTACACAATGGGAGCAAACTTTTTTTCTCTGAGAGTGATGAAACACTGGCCCTGGTTTCCCAGAAAGGTGGTAGATGCCATGTTGCTGGAACATTGCAAGTCAGGTTGGACACTTCTCTGAGCAACCTGATCAAATTAAAGATGTCCCTGACTCTGCTGATGAACTTCAAAGATACTGGCAGTACTGCAGGTATGATAGAAAACAAGATACAGATTTAAAGTCCTGCATCAATAAAGCCAAGCAGAAAGCAGTGGCCATTCTTAGTCTCAAAATATCTCTGGTTTGAGAAGAGTGAATCAGCAACCCACAGAGAGAGGAAATTACCTCTCTTCTGTCTGACTGATTCCCCATGGCAATTATTGGGATTTTTTTTACAACCATTGTTCTGTGCATTTGCTGTGATGGATTTTTAGTGCCTTCTTCTGGCACATCACGGTGACACTGCTCCTATAACATAATACCAGAATCAATGGTGACAAATGCTAGCTTGAAGTTTGTGGAGAACCACATCTTGGCCTCCTTCTCATTCTTCCATGGAATTGTCCTAAACTAACTTATTGATTTGTGTGGCCTAAATGCCTTCAAGGCTTTTGGAGACAAGACATCACCCCCAAAGACGAGCAGAATCAGCTAAAGAATGGGTCAGCCTCTCCAGTTCCTGTGCAGGACGTTTTGGGGGGGGATGGAAAAACACGGTGAGCACATTAGAAGCAAATGCTGAAAGCCTGATTTTCTTGCCCATGCATGTGGAGGAGAGACTGGATGGAAGTGTGTGACTGTAAGCTGCACACATACACGAAGCAGGAGGCATGCCAGAGCTAGACATGGACTGTTAAATACACCACCAGTAGCCAACTGATTCCTGGTGAAACCTTCCACTAGGCCTCAAAGGAAATGCTGCAGCTTGAAACTGCATGAAGTGTGCAGATCCAGGCACACCAGAAACAGATGCGTCACCATAGGGCAACTTTAGCATGCAAACGACAAATGCAAGAGGAAGACACACACCCACTCACAGGAGCTGTTGTCCAATTATGCTTCCACTGGCATTTAGTAGGAGTTCTGCTTCATCTTGGCTCACCTCACAGCTGACAGATCTCCTTCTGCTTTGACTGAAGAGACTTCATGGTCTCGACTCAGGAGCATTCAGTCTCAAACCCAAGCCAGCATCCCACATTTACTTAACAATCATTTGCTTTCTCTGGATGTGGAGTTGTTTGGATGTTGTGTTTTCCTTACATTAACTATCCAGAACTCTTAAAGTCAATTTCTCTTGGAGGACATCTCCATTTAATCTGCTCAAAGCATCCTCCAGTGTGTGTGCCAGCAAGTGGAACATGCTGAATCCAACGCAATGTTGCAGGTTCAGGCTTGGCACAAACTAGATTGTGAGGCAGGCCATGACATGTGCCCTTGTTTCTCCCTTTTCTATTTCCTCTAAACCATTCTGTACAGCCTCACCATGGATCTAACTTGCTATCATGACATTGCCCACTCATATCACACCTTCACTTAGCTAATCCTCAGTGCTGCTTCATGCCAAAAGCATCTGAAGCATCTCTCGACATCAACACAGGTGGCAGGTGACATCAGAACTTAGTTTTCATATTACTGCTCAAAACAGACCCGAGAGCAGTTGGGCTTCCCAGAAATGCAACCAGTAAGAGAGGGTTTTGTTTACTGAAACCAGCTGAGTATCAATAAAGGGAGAGCTATTAATTCAGGAAGTGCTGGGTGCTGGGCACAATGGTCCCTCGAAGCCGGAAACTCTGGCTTAACTGCTTCAACAGCTACTTCCTCTCCCCACTGTCATTGTAGCACTGGCTGGAGCAGGACAGTGCAGCAGAACTGAAATTAGCATTAACTGGAACAGGTTGCCCAGGGAGGTGGTAGAAGCCCCACCCCTGGAGGTTTTGAAGGCCAGGCTAGATGTGGCTGTGAGCAACCTGCTCTAGTATGAGGTGCCCCTGCCCATGGGTTGGAAGTGGATGATCTTTGAGGTCCCTTCCAACCCTGACAATTCTATGACTCTATGTTTCAATCACTCTTTTGCACAAGTGTGCCATTGCCCAGGTAGGTAGCTGTCAAGGTTTCCAACATCTTTGCTAAGAATTTGGCTCAAGTAATTACTGTGTGACCAAGCGTGCTTGGAAACACCTGATCTGTCTGAGCCTCGGGGTTGGTGAGAAAGTCCCCCCACCTGCGTGAACTGAGGACACTACAAAGATTCCTACATGGAATTATCCACAGGGATTTGGTGGGATTTTTTTCTGCTCCCTACAGCACAGCTTAGGTATGGTGGGTTGGAATCACACACACCCCCCTCCCCCCTCAAAATCAGATTGCCAGACCAGCTCAGCTGAAAGCAGATGCAGCTACGTTTACAAGCACAACTACAATCTAGAAATATGGAAT
Source organism: Dryobates pubescens (assembly GCF_014839835.1). Taxonomy (NCBI): domain Eukaryota; kingdom Metazoa; phylum Chordata; class Aves; order Piciformes; family Picidae; genus Dryobates; species Dryobates pubescens. Next base: position 2,498,112 of record NC_071657.1, read on the forward strand.
GCAGTGAATAGGTAGAAAATACACAATATTGACATGTATTTATAATTTATGAACAACACAAGAACCACCTGTTAGGGTGTGCTCCAAACCCCCTTTCCCCCATCTCCATCAGCGGAGGTTTGAATGGGGAAAGACAAAGGCACGAAATTGCCTTCCAAGGTGTGAAATTGCCTGGGGACAGGTATTCAGCACTCATTCTTCCTGCCAGGGCAGAGGCTTCTTCCCCGTGGGGGTAGTCCCCTGGGTTTGGGAGCTATGCTTAAACGGTGTGCTATGCACCCATTATACATCGGCTTTGGACACCTTAAATAGAGTGGCCAGAAAGCGATCTGGGCTCTCACCATCATCCTGCTCCTGCTCATGTTCTCGCTCTGGCCTTCATCTTGCTCTCTCCACTCAGATCTGGCTTCTCCCCAGACCCTGCCTGCCGTGGAGCCTGCAGCTTTCTTGCCGTGCTGCTGCTCACAAGTTTCCCCTCGTAGCAGCTGTGTCTATGGATGCTTTGATTCTGGCAGGTCCTTTTCCTTTAGATCTTGCTGCATTATCCACAAATGGGATTATAAAACCTGCAGTTCCTGCAGCCTGCCACTGAGGAGAGGCCCTAGGGATTGCTGCCAAATTCCTGCTCCATCCCGGTGAGTACAACCTGGCATTCCCATCGGCTTTCCCTAAGGTTCCTGGCTTGCCTCTGGCTTGCCAAGATGGGGACAGGTGTTGATCTGCTGGAGGGTGGAGAGTCTTTGCAGAGGGACCTCGACAGACTGGACAGATGGGCAGAATCCAACGGCATGAGATTTAACACATCCAAGTGCCGGGTTCTGCACATTGGCCACAACAACCCCATGCAGTGCTCAGGCTGGGGTCAGAGTGGCTGGAGAGCAGCCAGGCAGAGAGGGACCTGGGGGTGCTGGTTGATGGTAGGCTGAACATGAGCCTGCAGTGTGCCCAGGCAGCCAAGAGTGCCAATGGCATCCTGGCCTGCATCAAGAACAGTGTGGCCAGCAGGTGCAGGGAGGTCATTCTGCCCCTGTACACTGCACTGGTTAGGCCACATCTTGAGTCCTAGGTCCAGTTCTGGGCTCCTCGGTTTAGGAAAGATGTTGACTTGCTGGAACGTGTGCAGAGAAGGGCAACAAAGCTGGGGAGGGATTTGGAGCACAGCCCTGTGAGGAGAGGCTGAGGGAGCTGGGGTTGCTTAGCCTGCAGAAGAGGAGGATCAAGGGAAACCTTCTTGCTGTCTACAACTACCTGAAGGGAGGTTGTAGCCAGGTGGGGGTTGGTCTCTTCTCCCAGGCAACCAGCCCCAGAACAAGGGGACACAGTCTCAAGCTGCACCAGGGGAGGTTCAGACTGGATGTTAGGAAGAAATTCTTCACAGGGAGAGTGATTGCCCATTGTAATGTGCTGCCCAGGGAGGTGGTGGAGTCACCATCACTGGAGGTGTTTAGGAGGAGACTTAATAGGGTGCTTGGTGCCACGGTGTAGTTGATTAGGTGGTGTTGGATGATAGGTTGGACTCAATGATCTTGAAGGTCTCTTCCACCCTGGTTTATTCTATTCTATTCTATTCTATTCTATTCTATTCTATTCTATTCTATTCTATTCTATTCTATTCTATTCTATTCTCAGTGGGGTGAAGCTATTTTGTGGCTTAGCCTTTTCCACTTTCTGAATTCTCTAAATTGTACTAAAGTTGCCCATAAGCATCCTGGTAGAATTCACAACCAAATAGAACCTGTAAATAATTTAATACCTAACAATTTTATGCCTAATTTGGGGGTGGGGTCTTGGGAAAAATAAAGATAATGGTGTTTTTATAATTGCCCCCTCATTAATTCAGCCCCTATCAAATCACCCCCCCCTGGACAAAACCAGGGGGTTACCAACAGCTTCCCCCTCTTGACTTCCTTCCCCACCCCCTGTACAAGGGAAAAGAGAGAGGGAGAAGAGAAGAGCAGAGAGTAGCTTATTAGTACTTAGCCACAACAAGAACGCAGCCAAGGTCCACAACAGCCAAGCTAAAGCTACCAGCTAGTATCTGCTAGAGTGAAGAAGCCAAGAAAAAGGGAAAGTTAGTTTATACAACTTACTTTATGTTAGTTATCAGGCCAATGGGATTATGTAGACTTTATTTTCCCTTTCACACCCAAAGGTAATTTATTTTGCATTCTACCACTTTCTACTCAATCTGTGGGAAATTTCTTAGGCATCAGCCTAAAACAACCACAGTAGGTTGGATGGTTTGAATTGATGACCTTAGAGGTCTTTTCCCACAGAAACAATTCCATGATTCTACAATTCTGTGATGATCAGAGGACATGGAACAGTTGGTGCAGGTCTAGAGGAGGACCAGTCCAGAGGAGGACCATGAAGATGGTCAGAGGTCTGGGGCACTTCCCCTGTGGGGACAGGCTGAGAGAGCTGGGGCTGTTCAGCCTGGAGAAGAGAAGGCTTCAGGAAGGCCTTATAGGAACCTTCCAGTATCTGAAGAGGGGCTACCAAAGGGCTGGGGTGGAGGGGTTTCACAAGGACTTGTTGTGATAGGACAAGGGGCAATGTATTTAAGCTGGAAGGGGGCTAATTGAGGCTGGTTATTAGGAAGTCAGCATGGTGAGACACTGGAATAGGGAAGTTATGCATGCCCTCTCCCTGGAGGTGTTCAAGGCCAGGCTGGATGAGGCCTTGAGCAATCAGCTCTAATGGGAAGTGTCCCTGACTATGGCAATGGGTTTGGAGATAGATGATCTTTCAGATCCCTTCCAACCCAAACCACTCTATGGTTCAACGTTTCTGTAGCATACTGAGAGATGCATGCATCCAAAAGAAGAACATCTGCAAAGAGACTAGTCCAGAGAGCTGGTTCACCAAACTACATGCAGAAGTTACTTTTGCATCTTATGTCATTCAGCAACAGTCTCTAGAGAATCCCAGCCTACACAGCCATGAAAAACTAAAATCAGTTATATTAATTAAAAATTTTTTTAAAAAAGGTGGAGAAACTTTTGGATTACACTGAGATTTATTCCACATGAATTTAAAACATTTCCCCCTTTCTAGTGTTGCTACTGAGATAATGAGGTATATTGTCTCAAGTACAAGTGCAGGCTGGGTGGAGAGTGGACAGAGAGTAGTCCAAGGAGAAGGACATAGGGCTGCTGCTTGGTGATAAACTGGTCATGAGCCACCCCTGAGCCAGCCCTGTCCTGGGCTGATCCCCAGCAGTGTGGGCAGCAGGGGCAGGGAGGGGATTCTGCCCCTCTGCTGGGCTCTGCTGAGACCCCTCCTGCAGTGCTGGGCCAGCTCTGGAGTCTTCAGCACTGACAGGTGCTGGAGCAGGGCCAGAGGAGGACTCAGCAATGCTGGCAGGGCTGGAAGGGCTCTGCTGGGAGGCTCCAGGCTCTGAGAGGAGCTTGGTCAGCCTGGAGAAGAGAAGGCTCCAGGGAGACATTCTAGCAGACTGTCAGTATTTGAGGAGGGCCTACAGAATAACCAGAGAGGACTTTTTACAAAGGCATAGAGTGACAAGATGAGGAGTGGCTTCAAAGTGGAAGAAGCTCCATTTAGATTAGACATTAGGAGGAAATTCTTCTCCATGAGGGTGGTGAAGCACTGGAGCAGTTGCCCAGAGAAGCTGTGGAGGCTGCAATCCTGAGAGTGTTCAAAGGGAGGTTGGATGGGGCCTTGAGTAAACTGGTCTGTAAGGAAGTGTCCCTGCCCATGGCAGGGGAGTTGGAACTGGATGAACTGAATTTAAGGTCCCTTCCAGCCCAAAGCATTCTGTGATTCTGTGATCTTGCTCTGCTCTGAGAAGAAGACTGAGTCAGAAGATTCATTGTGTCATTCATGCCTGCCCAAAGTCTCTGGAAGCAGGTTATGTGTTTAGTGGTGATCACAAGAGCAATGGTGTTATTTCTTGCTGCTTAGTTTCTTGAGAATAAAACTGCAAGTCAATATGAAATACAGATGCAGAGTCAAGTGTGAGCCATCCTTACTTACAGAGAGTATTTTTATTCTCTTTCTCAGTAAAAACACCAAACTAGTGTTCTCTCCTATACAGTTTAACTAAGGTCAAGAGATCCAAGGGGTCAGTTGTATGCTGAGAACAGTGACTTGATTTATTGTTCATTTACAAGAATTACCAGAAAATAGACAATCCAGAGCTTGGGGGTTAGTTTTTGGCACCAAGTCTTTTTTTCCTGTAGAAATAAGGTCATTTCCAGAATTAGTTCAAGACTGCTGAAATCTAAGTTGATTGTATTTTGGAGTGCAGTTCCAGGGCAGCTGGCAGACTTTGTTTTTCACAGCTGCTGTAAGGAAAAGCCCTTTCCTCCCACCACTTGTCCATGCTGCCCTGTTGTGCTGATGCTGTATTGCACCCTTTCATGATGCACTGTAGCTTGCTAACAGGATGGAAGTTCTTCCATTTTGAGGAAGGAACTGAATCTTTGGGGTTTTTTCACTAGTTCTGTGAACTGATGAAACTGAAAGAGGAGTTTAATGTGCATTGGGGCCAGAACAAAAATAAGCAGCAGGGAAGGGTAGGAAAGATGGGGAACAGCAGCCCCATCAGTACACCTGATCACAGAAGGGGCAACCTCTTCCAGTATCTCACCTATGTCCCATCTTAGGGCAGGCACTCATGGAATGAGATTCTTCTGCACATTCTTTAGCACAAAATTATTCAGCTTGATGTTTGGTGAAACAGTTTTGCCTTGCTACCAGTGAAGGGAGCTGCAGGAATCCACAATGAAAACCATCACATGTGCAAATGAAGGACATTCATAAGTCTCACACTCTGTGGTTTATTAATTAGTGCTTTACAGGGAACATCTCTTGCACAACCTCCACCACGTAAGAAGGTTCTGAAACATGTTGTATTTATTTCCATGCCACAGTCAAACTTTTGAAATCACTGTTTTGCATCTGTCTGAAGATAAGCTAACAAGATATGCCTGTAGTAGGGGGAGTTTGGTGGTAGAAGTTGCTCTCCCCTAAAAGTAGGTGTTAGAAGACAGTAGAACCTTCTCTGTCTTTGGACCTCATCCATATTTGATACAAATTCTCCACGCCAAGAACCTTGGCTTTACTCTTCAGTTCCTTTTCTGGCCCTTAGGTTGCTTGGAGCCTAAGGTGAAAATAGACATACATAAACCATAAAGAGCCACCTTAGAAACAGAATCAGAATAATTAAAGTTGGAAAAGATCCCCAAGGTCATAGAGTCCAACCATGTTGACCCACCACTGCCAGGTCACCAGCCAACCATGTCCCTCAAAGTTAGCAATGATCAAATGCTTGACCTTCAGAAGCAAAGAATGCCCTCTCTCCCACAATCCCTAGCAAACAGGGCCCACTGTCTAACTGCAGGAGACACTGCTCATCAGCCATGTGCCTTGGATGTCTGCAGGCACAATCTTGGTTTTAGAAGCCAAACAAAACCATTGACCCAGGTTGGCATTGGGTAGTGGTAAATATCCTTTGTGTGTCCTTTCAGGATTAGGTAGGCTCTGGCATGCTTGTATCCCCTTTCTCCAGGCACCTCTTCCCCATGCTGGACCTGCCTCTTTTTCCCCTGTTTTGGACACCCTGTGCCTCTGCCCCATCCTCCCAGGTCTCAGCACTCCTCTTTTCTTAAGTTTTTACCCAGTCCATGCTGTCAACAACCAGCACCACACAGGAAAAAACCAAATAATTATGCTTATCTAGGGACTTTCCCCACCTTGGAGATTAAAATCTTATGTTCTAGATTACTGCTGTCATCTCCTCAAGTGACAATGTCCTTCCTTGTTCAGAAGTCAGATGCAGGAGGCTGCTTCCTGAGAAGAGTGACTATACCAATGGCAGCACGAGGTACCGCCAAGTTTAGTGGTAGAAGGCAGGGTACTAACACCATGACCTCTGCTGATGCTGTGAACTGAACTCCAAGTGCCTTGTTCCCTTCATCCTTTGCTTAACCTTCTCCCTGGCTGCACAGACCCTGGCCAGAGCAGGAGCTTCTCACAGCCTACCCTCATACACAAGTTTGCTTCACTACCAGAAGCAGTGCTGGATCTAGCGGCAAGCACGTGTCCTTTTGTGTGAGGCAACCTGAAGCCTCTGTTTGCAAGGTTCTTGGTTTTCAGTTCCCAAGGACCACCTCTCCTTTCACTTCCCCTTCCTGGGCTTTCTCCAGCACAGAAGTATTTTCTTAGCAAGTGATTCTACAAAAAGCAAGCAGATACATATGAGCATATGGCAATAAAGGGAGAGAAGTGTGGAGAAAATTTGTCCTCTGGTCTTTTGGGTTGTTTTTTTTTCCATGGGGAAAAAGACTGTTCTGCTTTAGCTTCTGTGCATACAGTATCTTAAAGTATTGCTAGCTCTTTTTTTCTGTAAGTAAATAAATAAATAAATGGAAGAAATGGTGACATACTTCAGTGAGTGTCAGATTGGGATTGATTGAGAATAATCTAGAACCACTAGCTATGTCATACCTCATCTCTAGTGCTGAGAGTGAGTGCCCCATCACAGCTCACAGTAAGATGTGAATGTCCTCAAGAGGTCCTCTCCCCAGTGCCAGCTCCTGTAGCATTCCTGTCATGCCTTCAAGTTTCTCAGTGTCTTCTGTGAGGGTTCTGAGTCTTTCTATTTTCCTGCTGGGACTCACAGTGCTGGAGGCTTATTTCCTAGGTAAGATGGCAATGAGGTTAAAGTATTTCATAGAATCATAGAATTGTCAGGGTTGTAAGGGAAATCAAGGATCATTCACTTCCAACCCCCCCCTGCCATGGGCAGGGACACGTCACACTACAGCAGGTTGCTCACAGCCACCTCCAGCCTGGCCTTCAAAACCTCCAGGGATGAGGCTTCCACCACCTCCCTGGGCAACCTGTGCCAGGCTCTCACCACCCTCATGGGGAAGAATTTCTTCCTAAAATCCAATCTGTATCTACCCAGTTCAAGCTTTGCTCCATTCCCCCCAGTCCTATTACTCCCTGACACCCTACAAAGTCCCTCCCCAGCTTTCTTGTAGCCCCCTTCAGATATTGGAAGGCCACAAGATGGTCTCCTGGGAGTCTTCTCTTCTCCACATTATTCATTCAGGAAAGGTCAGATGATGACTTTCTTTCCTAAAACTCTCTGTTTTTCACTTCCATGAGGCTTTCAAAGACTGAATGTGACATGTAAAGCCCATGGACCCCTAGACATAATAAAAGTAGGTGAATTTAGAGGGAATGGTACCTGTTGTAAAGCTTGGGAGTCATGATCAAAACAAATAAATTTCCAGAATGCATAACAGAAAATGCTGAGTGAGGTGATTCTCCCCTTCTACTCTGCTCTGGTGAGACAGACCTCACCTGCAGTACTGTGTCCAGGTTTGGTACCCCCAACATGAGAAGGACATGGAACTGAGTCCAGATGACATTAGAGTGGGCCCAGAGCAGGCCACAAATGACCAGAGAGCTGGAGCACCTCCCCTAAGGGAACAGGCTGAGGGAGTTGTGGCTATTCAGCCTGCAGAATGGGAGACCTTAGAGTAGTCTTCCAGTACCTGAAGGGACCTACAAGAAAGCTGGGGAGGGACTTTTTACAAGGGTTTGTAGTGAGAGGATGATGAGGAATGGCTTTGAGCTGGAAGAGGGGAGATTTAAACTGGATATTTTGAATGAATTCTTTACAGTGAGGTTGGGGAGAGACTGGAACAGGTTGCCCAGAAAGGCTGTGGTTACCCCCTCCTCCCTGGAGGTGTTCAAGGCCAGGTTGGACAGCACCTTGAGCAACCTGATCTGTTGGACAGGGTTTGCAATTAAATGATCTTTAAGGTCCCTCCCAACCCAACCCATTCTATGATTCTATAATTCTATGAGTTACACCTGAAGGCATGTGTATTAAATACAAAAGCTTGACCAAGGACACCAGAATGGAAGACATCTAATCAAATTATTTATAACAGTTTTATTAGATGGTGAGATTCACACACAATTGAAGGGTATTTTGTAACACATGGTGCTGCTGGCTCCTTGTAGATCTTTGAGGATCTACAATGGAAATAAAAACAGGATGAAGTTGCCTCTTCAGTCTGATGAACCTGTTGGGTTTGTTGTTTTGTTTTTTTTTAAAGACTTTGCAGAGACAAAAATGTTATGAATATTTTTTCACAGAAGCTGGGCTGAATATGTGGAGGGAAAAACCTTCTCTCTGCACTTTCCTAAGCGGTGCACACTCTCTCTGTCCCTCCCTAGTAATGGTGGCAGCACTAAAATGGAGTTGCTTGCTCCAGCCAATACAACTGTTCACAGAATCCCAGCATGTTGGGGTATGGACAGAACTTCTGGAGATCATCCAGTCCAAACCCCTGTTCAAGCAGAGGCACCCACAACAGGTTGCCCAGGACCACAATGTCCAGGTAGGTTTGGAATTTCTCCAAAGAAGGAGACTCCACAAGATCTCTGGGCACAGCTCTCTCTGCTCCACAGCTCCAACACCCTCACAGCAAAGAATTTTTTCCTCCTGTTCAGATGGAACTTCCTGGGTTCCAATTTGTGCCCACTTCCCCTCGTCCTGTCACTGGGCACCACTGAAAAGAATCTGGTCCCATCCCCTTAACCCCACCCTTAAGATAATGATCAGAATAAATCTTCTCTCAGTCTGCTCTCTTCTGGGTTCAGGCACTTACCACACGTATGTGAGCTCTGATACCTCCATGTGTAACCCCTGTCCCTAAAACTCCTCTCTTCTTCTCTTCCTCTTCTATTCAGATGGCTATCCAAGGAATTTTTGGGCTTGGGCATCTCCAAGGTTCTTTCAGGAGGTAGGGAGAGGCTATGTTGAAACCCTGTGGGCATCCCGGTATGGATGGGCTATTTGTACGGAGACTTCCTGGGGCTCTTCTCCTCCTTCCCATGGGAAGGAGGCGGGGGAGGGCGGCGATTCTTCGGTGGAAAGCCCGGAGAAGACGAATGGGCAGGGATGCTCCGCAAGGCTGAGCTGGGTTCCTGCCCGCGTTCAAGCCGCGGCAGAGAAACAAAGACTTTTCGCCTCTAGCGAGGCTTTCAGGCTCTTCAGGGGTGGTGATCTGCACCCTGAGCCAAGTGCACTCCTCAGCACCGGGCAACGAAAAATAAAACCCGCCAAATTCACAACATTTCTGCGAGAAGCGAAAGAAAATAGCCCGAGGACTCTTCCTTGCTCCGCGGCGTGTGCTTGCAGGCAAGGGAAAACAAATTAACAAAAACTTAAGATCGTAAAGTCATGGAAAGGTAGGAAATGCAGCTGAGCGTTCCTGCTGCTCTCCTATTAAGTAAGAATCACAGAGTCATCGAATGGGTTGGGTTGGGGGGTGGGGTAAAGATCATATAATTCTAACTAGAACTGAGGAGGGACATCGGCAACGAGAGCAGGTCACTCAGAGCCCCAAACAACCTCTTTCTGGGGATGGAGGTTTTCCAGCACCTCCCTGGGTAACCTGGGCCGGTGTCTCACTGCTCTCAGCATAAAAACAAAATAAAAATGTAAGGAATGAGTGAGTTTCATGGATGTTTTTCACCCCGAGTGTGCGTCTGCATGAAAAAAACAAAATCACTTGCGTGTGTGGTGTGTGGCTGTACGCCTTCAAGCACAGACCGAAAAAGGCAAGCAGGGAACAACATCGAGAGAAATAACAACGCCTGACACTGAGCAGTTTTGCGAACAGAACCGTTTAATAGATGAACACACGGATTTGCTGGGGGTTCGGTTTTGCTTTTTGAGCCAAACTCCTCATTATTATTCTGTTGAACGGTAACAGGAATTTCACCGAACGCAAGCGTATGAACATCGGGCACAGGATGAAAATCGTGAAGGAAAAAATCGTGAGAAAAGGTCGGGATCAGCGATTTGGTTTGGGTTTAGCTTTACCCCCGCCCCAAACATCTGATTTAGAGGCGTGGAAGAGCTGTTCTAAAAAATTGGCTCCTTTGCCAAGACGTTCAAATTGTGCAGCAACCAAACGGTTGCCAGCTGGGTTTGTGACCAAATTGTTCACTCTGTCACAGGACAACGTGTGGCAGGATTTCAAGGCATCGCTAAAAGGCAACGCCTTTCAGGGCAGTGAATAAAACCAGTACTGTCGTGAATAAAACCAGTACTGTCGTGAATAAAAACAGTATTCCACGTAGATGAAGGTGAGCGTTGTAGGGAGGCGAACAAGCCCCCGAAGGAAACGGAGAGTTCTCACTTCTCTAAACCGCATCAATTAAACAATAAATGAAGGGGTGAGGGGGAGGAAAACCTACGGCTTTGATTTTTGGTTCATTTGCCCCTGGAGATCCCTGTCCTGCTCGTCCTCCCCGCGCTAAGGACCTGCCGAGGCGGGGAATAGGAAGAACGGGCAGAGGTCCCCTCGGTTGTTTGAGGGTTTTTTAACTGGTTCTTTACGCATTTTATTGTTTTTTTTTTTCCTTAGAAAATTCAGCAGCAATGGCAGAAGCAAGAGGCGGGATGTGTGGGACAAGCTCCGGGCTGAAAGGGGCAAAGGAAGACTCCCAGGAGCGCCGAGGGTGGCAGTGATGGAAGTGGTGGACACACCCGCAGGAGGACAAGGGGAGAGGGTCTCAGCGAGCGACAGCTGCAGCGGGGAGGTGGAGTTGGTCAGCGCTCAGCCCCCTCGGCGGGCGGCCCGGCTCCCGGTGCGGCGGCGGCGGGAAGGAGCGGTGGGTTCCGTAGGTAGCAGCCCACCGGTCCATGGGGACCGCCCTCCGCCACATCGAGGGGAAGGCGACCGCGGCCGTCGGGCAGGTCAAAGCGGGCCCCGGCGCGGTGCAGGACCGCCACGGTCTCCAGGAAGCCGGAGCGGGCCGCGTCGTGGACAGGGAAGCAGCCGGTGCTTGGGTCGGGGCGGTTGGGGTCGGCTCCGAACTGCAGCAGCAGCTCAGCCACCCGTGGGCTGCCCATCATCATGACCTGCGGGGAGAGACAGCGTCAGCGCCGCGCAGCTCCGCAGGACATCGCGGGCGCGGAGGGACGCGGGGATGGGGGCGAAAGGCTGCGGGACTGGGAGGCGAGGAAGCTGTGGGGCTGGGGGATGTCTGTGGAGCAGAATATTCCTGAGTCAGCGCTTGGAAGCGGTGACTCGCATAAATGCACGGGGCTGCACTCCACGATCCGCGCGCGTCCCTTCCCACCGGAGTTCTCTTGTGATAAAGTATTAGCTGCCGTGGGTTTGAATTCCAATCTACTGCGTCTCAGCAGGTTCTGCCGCATATTTTGTGCCATTTGCACATGACGTGGCGTCCTACGTATCTGTATGCTCTGTTCCAAAATTCATACCGTTTACAACACCATCATATCCTGCATATCTTCATGTTCTGATCCACGTTTTACACCATTTTTATATGCCATGGTAAACTCCATATCTGTATTTTCGCTCCCGCATTTTATAGCATTATATATATATATATATATATATATATATATATATATATATATATATACACTGTGGTATACTACACATCTGTATTTCCCTTCCATATTTCATACTATTTATATATGCCGGAGGTAACTACATCTCTACAAGCTCTGCTCCATACTTTAAACCATTTTTATATGCCGTGGCATACTACATATCTATATATTCTGTTCCATATTTGATACCATTTGTATATACCACGGTATACTAAGTATCTATATGTTTAGTTCCACTCTTAAAATAATTTTTATATATAATATATATATAAATATAAATATAGTGAATATATATGTAATTTATATATAGAATTATATATATATGATTTTACATTTATTTTTATTCCACATTTTACAACATTTATCTATCTCTCTATATATGATTTTACATATATTTTTCTACTCCACACTTTATAACATTTATATCTATATACACACTATGACATACTACTTGACGACATATTTTGATCCAGATTTTATACATTTATATATACTGTGATTGATATATATATCATATATATATATACTCTTCCGTATTTTGCACTGTTTATGTATGTCATGAGGTACTATATATCTATAAGTTCTCCACATTTTATACCATTTATATATGCCATGCTGTACTAAATATCTCTATGTTCTGCTCCACTTTTAATACCATTTATATATGCTATACTACATATATATATATATATTCAGTTCTGCATTTTATACTATGTATACATGCCATGCTGTACTAAATATCTCTGTTCTGCTCCACTTTCAATACCATTTACATATGCTATACTACATATATATATTCAGTTCTACATTTTATACCATATATATGCCATGCTGTACTTAATAGCTCCATGTTCTGCTCCACTTTTAATACCATTTATATATGCTATACTGCATATATATATTCAGTTCTGCATTTTATACTATGTATACATGCCGTGCTGTACTAAATATCTTTATGTTCTGCTTCACTTTTAATACCATTTATATATGCTATACTGCATATATATATATATTCAGTTCTACATTTTATACTATGTATACATGCCATGCTGTACTAAATATCTCTATGTCCTGCTCCACTTTTAATACCATTTATATATGCTATACTACATATATATATATATTCAGTTCTGCATTTTATACTATGTATACATGCCGTGCTGTACTAAATATCTTTATGTTCTGCTTCACTTTTAATACTATTTATGTATGCTATGCTATATTATACTATATATATATTCAGTTCTACATTTTATACTATGTATATATGCCATGATATACTAAATATCTCTATGTTCTGCTCCACTTTTAATACCATTTATGCATGCTATACTACATATATATGCTATACTACATATATATGATATATATATTCAGTTCTACATTTTATACTATGTATATATGCCATGCTATACTAAATATCTTTATGTTCTGTTCCACATTTTATGCCATTTATATGTGCCACAGCTTATTACATATCTATATTTTCTGTTTCACATTTATATATGCTGTGTTGTGGTACATATGGATATATTATGTTCCATATTTTACACCATTTATTTAAGTTGTGGCATGCCACATATCTCTATGTTTTATTTACTATACATTTTTTCTGATACCGTGTACTACATATCTCTATGTTCTGTCCCACATTCTATACCACTTGTACACGCCCTGATGCCACTCTGCAGTGGAATCAAAAGCAGAAGCTTCTAGAAAGACCTGGTTGTGCTCAACTGAACAAAACAAAACAAACAAAAAAATCCACCAAAAACCCCACAAAAAAAACACTAAACCAAACCGAAATAAAACAAAATAAAACAACAATTACACGAACAAAACATACTAAAAAAGAAAAAGAAAGGGAAAAAAATATCACTACCCACAAACCAAAAAGGAGCAAACAAAAGCAATAGCCAGGCAAACAAAATTAAATTATATTTGAAATTCTTCTTTCCACAGTTTCACGGTTATAAAAGTCCATATTTAGTGGAATTTTAATCTCCATAAATTGAGTCTTGACACTAGAAAAGACCTCGAGGCAACAGGTTTCTTCATTCTGGGTGGGAATTGGTTGCAAGCTGCAGATATTTGGGTTTGTTTATAACAGAAAAATAGGTTTATGACTTTAATAATGTGCAAGTTCATAATATATAAATTCTTAATGTGAAAAATCTTGGTGTATAAATTCATGATATCTAAATTCGTGCAGGAGATAAGTGTTTCAGGAGGACAGAGATCCACTCGTGGCAGCCATTTTGCAGAGTGTTGGTGAGGGAAAGAGAATCAAGGCTCGTTTTCAGAGCAGAAAACTTAGAACAATGCACAGTGCTGGTGAGGGAAACAGAATCAAGGCTCACTCTGAGAGGAGAAAACAAGAAAATTCCACAACACTGCAGAGTGCTGGTGAGGGAAACAGAATCAAGGCTCACTCTGAGAGAAGCAAACCAGAAAACTTCACAACAGGGCAGAGTGCTGGTGAGGAAAACAGAATCAAGGCTCACTCTGAGAGGAGCAAACCAGAAAACTTCACAACAGGGCAGAGTGCTGGTGAGGGAAACAGAATCAAGGCTCACTCTGAGAGAAGCAAACCAGAAAACTTCACAACAGGGCAGAGTGCTGGTGAGGAAAACAGAATCAAGGCTCACTCTGAGAGGAGCAAACCAGAAAACTTCACAACAGGGCAGAGTGCTGGTGAGGGAAACAGAATCAAGGCTCACTCTGAGAGGAGAAAACAAGAAAATTCCACAACACTGCAGAGTGCTGGTGAGGGAAACAGAATCAAGGCTCACTCTGAGAGGAGCAAACCAGAAAACTTCACAACAGTGCAGAGTGCTGGTGAGGGAAACAGAATCAAGGCTCACTCTGAGAGGAGCAAACCAGAAAACTTCACAACAGGGCAGAGTGCTGGTGAGGGAAACAGAATCAAGGCTCACTCAGAGAAGAGCAAACCAGAAAACTTCACAACAGGGCAGAGTGCTGGTGAGGGAAACAGAATCAAGGCTCACTCTGAGAGGAGAAAACCAGAAAACTTCACAACAGGGCAGAGTGCTGGTGAGGGAAACAGAATCAAGGCTCACTCTGAGAGGAGCAAACCAGAAAACTTCACAACAGGGCAGAGTGCTGGTGAGGGAAACAGAATCAAGGCTCACTCTGAGAGGAGAAAACCAGAGAACTTCACAACAGGGCAGAGTGCTGGTGAGGGAAACAGAATCAAGGCTCACTCTGAGAGGAGCAAACCAGAAAACATCACAACAGGGCAGAGTGCTGGTGAGGGAAACAGAATCAAGGCTCACTCTGAGAGGAGAAAACCAGAGAACTTCACAACAGGGCAGAGTGCTGGTGAGGGAAACAGAATCAAGGCTCACTCTGAGAGGAGCAAACCAGAAAACATCACAACAGGGCAGAGTGCTGGTGAGGGAAACAGAATCAAGGCTCACTCTGAGAGGAGAAAACCAGAGAACTTCACAACAGGGCAGAGTGCTGGTGAGGGAAACAGAATCAAGGCTCACTCTGAGAGGAGCAAACCAGAGAACTTCACAACAGGGCAGAGTGCTGGTGAGGAAAACAGAATCAAGGCTCACTCTGAGAGGAGAAAACCAGAAAACTTCACAACAGGGCAGAGTGCTGGTGAGGGAAACAGAATCAAGGCTCACTCTGAGAGGAGCAAACCAGAAAACTTCACAACAGGGCAGAGTGCTGGTGAGGGAAACAGAATCAAGGCTCACTCTGAGAAGAGCAAACCAGAAAACTTCACAACAGTGCAGAGTGCTGGTGAGGGAAACAGAATCAAGGCTCACTCTGAGAGGAGCAAACCAGAGAACTTCACAACAGTGCAGAGTGCTGGTGAGGGAAACAGAATCAAGGCTCACTCTGAGAGGAGAAAACAAGAAAAAAATCACAACTTACAAGAGTGTGAGGACCCTTTTCACCTGGTATTTGAACCTACAGCAGAAACAAAACGAATAACTTTCTTGGTGCCTTTCTCAGTAAGTCCCTTTGGAAAAATATTTCTTTTAACATGGGTAAAGTGCAAAGACTAAAATGGCCGTGCAGCTGAGCTGGTGAATCATTATACAAATGGCTTCAAAGGAGAACCAGAGAAACTTTTTTCCGTTTCTTTCTGTTCTCTTTTTCTTTTTTTTTTTTTTCTTTTTATTATTTTTCCTTTATTTTCCTTTTCTTTTCTTTGTTTCTTTCTTCCTTTCTCTCTCTCTCTCTCTCTCTCTTTTTTTCCTTTTTTTTTTTAATCAAATACACCACTCCAGTCTAAGATACAGCACAAGAATCATTCAATGAACATTTTAATACTTCCACTTCAAGGACTGTTGACTGATAAAACACCCTTCGGGCTCTCAGAATGCCTGGAAAGCCGCTCTACCACAGATTGGCGCTTCAAATACCTATTGATCAGTGCCACGGCTATCGAGGGAGGGGGAATATCGAGGACTAGTAACACAGACCTAGTTTCAAGAAATAACTTCCACTCAGCGACGCCCTATTTTCTGTCATTCTTTCAAGTGAATGTATTAAGGGGATCCCACTTGTATTTCTTTTAGGAGTAAAGACTCATCAAGGCGAAAGGAACGAGACCCGTTCAAACAAACAAACAAAGAAACCAGAAAGGTGGATCGGAGCTCTGTTAGCTCCCCGAGTTCGTTTGGAAGGGGATGTTATAATCCCGTTTCTCCTTCCGAACACCTTTAAGTATAATTCGTTTGCTTCCAGCAGCGCCCCTCTCACCCTATATGGCATCCGCAGAAGGGGCGAGGGTTCAGGAAAATGGGGCGTCCGCTTCCCATCATAACAATTAAAAAAATAATTAACCCCCCCCAAATCCACTCCACTCCCTCTCCAGCAACAGCCCCCGCAGCCAGCCAACACCTCCTCCCCCTCTCCCCCACGCCCCCCATCCCGCTCCCCAGCGCTCCGTACCTGGAGCGGGGTCCTGCCAAAGGAGTTGATCCCGTTGGGATCCACACCCGCTTCTAGAAGCATCCGCACCTCCCCGAGGTCCCCGCGGGCAGCTGCGTTGCACAGTCGGTCACTGGAGCCCTCAACCCGCGGGGACCTCTCCATCGCCCCCCCTCCTGACGGACCTGTTTGGTTCTCCCTGCCTTTCTGCCTGTCCTGTCAGGGATCTCTCCCGTCTCAGCGACGCGGCTCCTCCTTCCCGAGGGCAGCGGGCACTTCCCGCCCCCACCTTCCCCCCTCCGCCCCCAGCTCCGGTGCCCCCGGACCCCGGGTACGTCCCCTGCGCACACTCCGGGAGGGGCAGGGCGCTGCAATATCCCGCGCCGCCAGCTCGAAGCTGGGAGGGCTAAGCGGTGCTGGCGACAGCGGTAAAATCCGCCTAAAACTCCTGAAATCTCTCCCTGTACTCGCACCCTGTGCACCCCCTCCCTCACTTGGGGGGGGGGGGGGGGGAAGGGAGGGGGCGGCACAGGGTGGGGGGTAGTGCGAAGAACTGCTGAATGGCAGCGATCTGCTCCCCAAAATGAGAACCGGGGGCAGCTCAACACCGCTGGGGAGGGCGGGGGGGAGGGTGTGCTGAGGGGGTGCGCGTGTGAGAGATTTCATGCAATCCCCTCTGCAAGAGTGCGGGGCGGATGACGCGGGAGCTGCTTCCCCGCCCACCCCAACCCTCAGGGCGGCTATGGGTGCGGGAAGAGGAAGAGAATGGGGGCTGCAAAACTGTGCCACACATCTTTCTCCGCTTCGGGGAGGGTTCAAGGCACAGCCCCACTGACAAACGGCTCCTCCGAGCTGGCAGCCGCTGCACCGGCCCGGGCAGGTGGGAAGGAGCCCCGTGGTTATGTTGCGTGGGGAGGGTGGGAAGTGGCGGTGGGGGCACATACACCAGAGCCTTGCCGGGACAGAGAGGGACTCTTTTGCGAAGGATAGCTTTGTTTTCTTCCTTCTCAGAGGGGTTTTACCCTGCCCCGAGGCCTCGGAGCGGTGGGTCTGGGTCCATCTCTCCGTCCTGCCGCTGGCCAGGATGGGTAGGCAGCCCGGATGAGGAAGAGAGCTATGCCCGCAGGAAGTCTGAGATCCACCTCACGGCACCCGGCAAGACAGGGCCGCTGCACCCCAGCCCTCTCACGGTCAGGAATATCTCAGGCAGATCCATCTGCATTAATGTACGGATCCATTCTGGCAGCCAGAAGCTAGGCACCCCTTGCCTTGCCGCCCGGAAACCAAGCACCTGACTCCTTCTCTTGCTTTCCGCCCTCCCACTCATGCCTGCTGGACAAAGCTCCCTTGCCACCCACCCTTGCCACCCCCCCCACAATCAACCCTCACCCCATCGAAAGGAGCCCGGACTTTGACCCAGGACCCACGGAGCCGGGTAGCACCCATGGCTTGAAGGTTGGGGGTTTTCACCCAGCTTCTCCGAGCTGCGGGCAGAGCTGAGTCAGCGACAAGGGAGAGGAGAAGGGATTGAAAGCTCTTGCACCCCGCAGGGCGATGCGGGGAGCGGGAGCTGCCGCAGAGGTCAGGCGGGGAGGGAAGTGAGCAAACGCAGAAAGCAGATTAAGGAAGTTTTTTAGTTGTTTGTCCTCTTTTTAGTTGCAGAAATCCCTTGTGATTGCCTCAGAAGCATAGAATACTTGCACCTTTGTTACCTTCGGCCTTAGTGTTCTTTCTCCTCGTCCCCGTTCCTCCCTGCTCCCCACCGCCTCTCTCCCCAACAGCAGCCCTGTGCGGTAAAAGCGGGGGGGAGGGAGGGGGAGGCATTTTATACATCTGTGTACCTCTAGCCGCAGGGCCGAGGCATCTTTGGATGAAGAAAAAGAAACACCAAATTCTCCCTGCGTGGATACATCAGACATTCACTAGAATTTCCCCTTTTGGAGGCTTGCTGAGCCTCCCTCACCCTGATTTTTTTCAGGGGAAGGGACATTGCAAGAGCAAGTGCTACATTTTTGGAGGAGGAAGGGGCTTGGGTGGGGTAAGTTACCCCCTCAGCAAGAACCTGTGGCGGGCCATTAAAAAAAAAATAAAATTACAAAAATCAGTTAAAAGGATATTTTAAAGGTGAATTTTTAAATTAGAGATGAGGAGCAAAGCGTCCTCCTCCCAACAGGTAAAATGTGCACCACTCCTTCGTGCCCTCTATTCCTTAATGCCGGCCGTGTAGAGATAAACCCAAGGAGAAAACCTCTTCGTTTATGTGTATTGGGTGCCTTAAGACTTCAAATCAACAGTGAGGCACAACAGGGTTGCTGTCCAACCTCGCTTTCTGTAAGACAGTGTTGATTGTGCATTTTATGTATGTGTGTGTAAATATATATACATGTAAACATGACTTTTTATGGATATCTAAGTATATAAATATAAACATATAAATTACATATATTTTTAAAATATTAGATATTATTATACTATATGGCCAGACTCGACCAGGCTCTGAACAACCTGATCCAGTGGAAGACATCCCTGCTCACTGCAGGGGGATTGGGCTTGATGACCTTTGGGAGGTCCCTTGCAACCCAAACGATTCTGTGAGTCTATATACTCTCACATGTCAACGTATTTGTGAGTGAAGAGGTCACTAGAGGAGCCAGGTGGCCTCTCTGCATCACCCTCCCTTCAAAAATTTGTTTAAATGCATCTCCATCCCAGATAAAAATTATTTAAATACATCTCAAACCCTGATAAAAAAAAATCTTTAGTTGTGTCTCCATTTCTGCAAAAATTCGCTTAAATGCATATTCATCCCCGCTAAAATCTATTTAAATGGACTTCCATCCCTTGGTGTGTGTGTGTGTGTGTGTGTAATATTAAATTCTTTAATGCATCTCCATCCCTGCTAAAATTTATTAAAGGCTGTGAAATTGCAGAATGGCATAAACCAGCAAATATGGTCTCCTGATAATGACCACTGACCCTCCAAATCAACTTACCAACCCAGCAGGCCATAACAAGAAAACACCTACTTTAAAATTTACATTGTTGAAGCCATGAGAATTTTTCTTTCTTCTCCTCCCCCGCCCCATCACAATCGCGCATCCTATTTCTGCACAATTCTGGTGCCAACAAACCACCTCATATTCAAGATAAAAACATAAAAGACTTTCAAAAACCAAACACAAACCCAAAACTAAACCGGCAGGGTTGTGCCTGGAGTTAGGGCAGTAACAGGCCAGCCCGCGGTAATGGGCTGCGGAGAGTGGCCTTTGTATTACACTCGGGTTTTTGGGGAAGGGAGGAAAATACATCTCCCCCCAGCGAACTTTAATCCAAGACATTTTCCAGGGAGAAAAAAAAAAAAAGAAAGAAAAAATAAAAGAAAGAAAGAAAAGAAGAGAAAAAGAAAACAAATATTTAGAAAACCAGCCCACGTTAGCAACCTCCTTATGTCGCATTTCTGCTACTTATTTCTTTTTCCTGTCTTCTTGAAAGTCACCTTTTAGCCACACAGATCATCATGACAATGAAAAAAGGTCGGTTTTAATCCTGCAGGACGGCAATCCTGCAAGCAGTTCTGACGATCGCATGGAAGACAGAAAAGGTAATTTTCAGTCACCCAAATCAGCCATTTCCCTCTCAGTTTGAGGCTGACTACCCTTTTAATATCTGGAAGGCATTTCAAAGCATTTACACCAGTTGTTTCATCGACTAGAAAGCATTTTAACTAATAAGCTTAGGGGTAAATTAAACAGTACAATGAGGCAGACTATAGAGAACATCAGATTAAGATTTCCCTGCCTGTGAAAAGGAAAAAAGAAAAATAATAGAAAGTGAGAAGGGCAGGGATAGGGTGTGCAATGAAGAATATGTACAGAATTATCTTGATTTACAATTAAGCGAAGACAAAAATCCAGCCCGCCCCTCAAAACCCCCAAAAAACAACCAAACCCCACGGCCAATTCAACTAAAATTAAGCAAAAAAATATTAAAAGAAATAGCCAAATACTGCCCTTCCCTCCGCTTAAAAATGCCATCATGCTGGCAAAGATCATTATCCACATTGCACATATTCAGTGAGAACAATGAAATCGAGCACTTTAGTTTTAGAACTTGAAAAGCTGAGCCATAAAGCTGGTTTTGTTTATTATTTTTTAAAGTATAAAACAAAGCAAGCAAACCAAATCCCAACAAACAAACTATTAATAAATAAAAACATAAAAAGAAAAAGCCCTAAAACAAAGCAAAAGGGAAAAAATGAAACACAAAGAAAGAAACACAAACCCACCACAACACTCACGCAAAGCAGAAGGAAAAAAAAACCTCCAACCCCCCCCAAAATTCGAACAAGCGAACAACCTGAGACATCAACTAATGAATACTTCAGTTTCTGTTTTCCAAGTGGTGTGAGAAAAACCTGTTCACAGCGCACAGCCCCAAATTAGTATGAAAGTATTTTTTTCCTTTTCTTTTTTAGTGTTTGTTTGTGGTTTGTTTTTTTTTTTTGGGGGGGGGGGAGTGGTTTGGTTTTGTCTTTACAGAAACCCTCAAAAAACGTAAAATATGCATTATTTCGGACCTTCGCTTTAGGCTATAGAGCCGTCGGGAAGTAAAACCACCCTAATGGCTCTGGAACGACCCTAATGTCTCTGGATAATCACCTAACAGTACCAAAGGCAATTAAGTTAGCGCATCCGTGAGGGTAAATATTCCTTTCTCTTAAAAACAAAACAAAACAAAATTAAAAAAAAAAAAGGAAATAAAATGGAGTTAAGTGGTATAACATGAAATAAAACAATAAAATTAAAATAAAACATAATGATAATGATGATGATAACAACAACAAAGCAACAACAAAATGAAATGCAACAAAACCGCAAACAGAAAGCACAAAGCAAAGCAAAGATAAATAACAATTAAACACCCAAGAAGCGGAAAAAAAAAGGAGAAAGTCTTCCCCATCGTCCTAAGAATTAACCGGGTTTAGGTGATGCACGATAAACAACTGCCTGGGCAGGCGGCTCCAGAATCGGCTCTTTCAGCCCCTTTTGGAGTGTTCCTCCCCATCTCGGTCCCACTCCGGGGTCAGCAGCAGCTTCGTGGATGCAGTTTCTCTTACACTGCTCGAGCAGTGCGAAACTCTCTTTGTCCCGTAAATTTCACTGAGCAAAATAACTTTGAACAAAGCTTGAGACCCGTCTCTCTACACAGGAAATAAAGGCAAAAAAAAAAGAGAGCTGTTTTCTTTTTATTTCCAAACTTATTCCCCCCACACTCCCAAAATAATTAGGGGGAGGCGGGAATATTTCCATCTCATTCGAGTATGCGACCACCTCCTTTCATCAAACTGCACCACAAAATGATCTGGATTTGGGGTTCGCCGTCTCAGAGCTGCCAAAACGTTTATGCACTGCTTTTCTGACTGCAAAGTTGTTACAGAAGGAGTGTGGTGAGGAAAAAAGAAAAAAAAAAAAAAGACAAAACCCCATCTTATTTTTTTTTTAACCTAAACACACATCCTTATTTATTCCCCTCCCCAGCTCCTTCAGAATCAGATTTTCAGCAGATTTCAGCGACTATTATACACCTAAACTGCACTTTAGCAAAACTAGAGATAAATTAAAAAAAAACCCCAACCCCAAAACCCCAAAATGAAATAAAAACCCAGAGGCACTCACAGCAAATGTAGAAATAAAAAGGGAGGGGTGTGGGGAAATACTGCCACACTGCCTGATCCACGAGAAGGTTTCCCCTCTGCTACAGCGAGTTTGCTTAGAGAAAATCTGCACCTTCCTACATGTGTTTTGTTCTGTTTTGTTGTATTCGAGATTTGTGCATTTTTAAGTCAGCCAGGGTTCACAGTTTCTTTTTCTCTCAGGTAGTGTAAAAATGAAGAAATTAGGCCTACCACAAATGCAAGAAATGAAGGATGTGGAAGTAAGAAAGAAAAATGGATGTTGTGGATGGGCTTTATGTTTTTATATATATATATATATATGGCTGGATTTACATTTTGGTATTTATCTATACACATACACGTGTATCTCCCTACACTCGATATTCATAAAGCACTGGAACTGATCTGAATAGAGGCTGGAGCAGGTGAGCTGTGAGTTAATTGCTTTATCCTCACACCTCCTGTCCACACTCGAGTGAAGGGTTTAATTTTAACATATGTACAATTGTATTTTTATCTCATTGTTTTTACAGCTCTCTCCAGGCAATTTTTTTTTCCCTCCCTATTTTGTTTTTATTTTTTTTTTTGTTTACTGCCTCTGCCCTCCTCTCCAGTCAGTGCTCTGGAGTCCCCTAACCTCCCCCTTAACAAGGATTTCACAGAACAATCCTCAAAGCCTCATGAAAATTAACACTCGCTTTAATTTCCACTGTGTGACTGACGATCTGTTAATGACCGAGGCCTGTACACATCCACCACAAAGCCGATTTTACATCCTGCAACCAGGAAAAGGCCTCTAAAATCATCCCAGCTTCGTGTGTCTCTCAAGATCTTTTATACATGTGTGTGTGTGCATGTGTGGGTATGTGTGTTTCTATTATTCTTTCTGATGCTGCTCGGCTGCTCTGACCCTTATTGCACATATTTAAGTAGCAGTAAAGGAAGGTGAAGCAGGCCATGTGTATGTACCTATTTATTTACTCCACTGTCAGACAGCTGTGTGTAAAATAACTCGGGACACAGTGGCCATTTTCTCTCTTCAGAGCGAGAATTATGTTGCTTGCTCGCAAGGGACTGCCTGTAAATGTTAGCAAGGGGTGACGAGTTTGCTTGGTTTTGGTTTTATAATTTTTTTTTTTAACCCCCCCCCCCCTTTCTCCCCCCCCATTTCTGTTCCCAAATAAGAGTAGAAAGCGAGCAAGCAAAAACTTCTCAAGGGGGAGTGGGAAACCGAAGCAGAAACTAGATACAGAAACTTTCCAAGAACCTGTCGCTTCCTACTGCCTTTAAAAACAGAAAATAATCATGACGATAATAACAATAACAATAATGCTAATAATCGTGCGAATAATGCTAATACAAATACTACTCCTAATGATGATGATGATGATGATGACAATAATAACCCCAGGCCTGCACCAATCCCACGTGTTCCCGGTGCAATCCCAACCCCTGGCTGGCAGAAGGACCGAGCAGTGCCCCCTGGGTACCCGGGGGTCCCGGGGATGGTCGCTCTCTCCGCGACGTCGGCAGACCCCGTCCCTATCCCTCACCCGAGCATCCCCGGTCCCCGGGGCGGGGGTGCCCTACCTTTGCTGGTGGCTCCCGCGGCGGATCCTGCGCAGGATAATCACCAGAAAGGCCAGGGGCAGCCGCAGGTCCCTGACGACGCGGCGGAGGAAACGCCAGCCCGGTGTCCGGGCCCCGCGCAGGCGGTGGGACCGACGAAAGTGGACGATGTACTTTTTCCGAGGCCTCATCACTGCAGGGAAGCCTCCAGTGTGCAGGGCTAGAAATACCTTGCCGGGGGGCCCCCATCGGTGAACCGGCCCCTCTCACCCTTCGTTCATTGGAGCGGATTTTCTTTGATTTTTTTTTTTTTCTGGTGGGTTGGTTTCTTTTTTTTTGGTGAATCGTATGTTCTTTCTTTTTTTTCTTTTCTTTTTTTTTCCTTCCCTGAGTCGTCTTTTTTTCCCCCCTTGCCTTTGTTTTCCCTTCCTTTCTTTCTTTTTAGTTTTTTTTCTTCTTCACTTTTTTCTTTTTTTTTTCTTGATCTGCTTTTTTTTTTTTTTTTCTTTTCCGTTTGACCAATTTCGACTCCATATTTTGCCTCACCTTCTCTCCCTCCCCCTCCCCCTCTCCCTATCTCCTCTGCCTTTAAACTCCTCCCAGAATGATGGCTCCCGCCTTCGCCTCCGTCGCAATACGGGGACGGAGGAGGCCGCCGGCCTCCCCTCTCCTGCCACCCTCTCTCTCCAGGGAGCACCAGCACCAAACTGGTGTGGGGGCTGGCCAATCGCAGGGCTCTCGCCTGCTTTCAAATAAAGCCTTGATGACATGTCCTTGCCCCTCCCGCTCCCCACTCTGTCCCCTCCACACACACCGCCTCCCGCTCCGTTCAGCGGCGGCGGGGGTGTGTGTGTGTGCGCTTGAGTGGGGGGGGAGGGGGTGCGTGTGTCATTGGTTGTTCTCTCGGTTTTGTTTTTTTTTTTCAGTTAATTTCGACCCTTCGCGGGGCAGGTGCTGCGACAGCTCATTGCACCGCGACCCGCTCCTGTCCTCTAGCTGGGGGTCCCGCTGCTGTCCCGGGAGGGGTTCGGCTAGCGGATCCCTGCCGCTTTAAAAGCAGAGGCCAGTATTGGCCCGGGCGAACAGCTATTTCCTCGTCACATGGTCATTTGAACGCGACGCGGGGCCGTTGCGTAGAGAGAAAAAAAAAAAGAAAGAAAGGAAAAAATACCCAAACGGATTTCGCCTGCACCCCCCCCCACCCCGCCACCCCCAGCTCCGGTGACCGAAGCAGGTAATTAACTGTTTTCTAGCCCTCGACCTTCTCCCCTGCCGTGCTCCGCGGTGCAGAACCTCTTCGTTTTCAGTTTGGAGGGTGAGTTTTTGGAGCGGTGGGGAGGGCAGTGAAAGACCGGCTCAAAATCCTCTGAGCAACCTGCCGCCGACTTCCCTCCCGGGCCGGTTACCGGAGGGGTGCTTAGCCCACAGCTGGTGCTGAGAGAGGCCCCAGCGCCCGGCACATCATCTCTGGGGCAGCGAGGTAGGGGTACCCCGCTCCATCCCACTCCCCATTCCATCCCTTCCCCCTGCCCTGTAGCCCTTATGCTTGCGTATCTCTCCCTCTCCCGGGGTGCCGAGTACCTGGTTGCAGGGACACCTGGTGAGTACGGGGAGTGTCGGTGCTGCGGGCACATCTTCGCTCTCCGCGGGGCGGTAGGGTCTGGCTCGTCTCGGTATGGTTCGCACGGTTGGTAAGTCTTTGGCACAGCTTGGCAAGGCCCGGTAGAGCTGGGGTTTTGCAGAGACCGGCAGGAATCCGGTAAGGAAGGCTCCGAGGAGGGAGGGGGGGAAGGCAGCGCGGCATTCTTTCGGTGAATACACGCGTATGCGACACCAACCCCCACCCCCCCCTAACAAACACCTCCTTCTCCCGGCTGGACAAACACCGATGCCAATAGATATTCCCTTCTTCTTCTTCCTGGGCACGGATTAACCCTAACAACAATGGTAATAAAGAGGAGCCTGTGATGGTTTCTCCTGGACCGAGTCCGAATTCAAGGCTGGGAAATGGATGAAATCAGCCATTTCGAAAGGAAAGCAGCTCTTTCATAGCTGCCCTTTTTTTTTTTTTCCCCTCCCTACTTTTAATTTTTACACCCCCCACCCAGCCCCTCCCCCCCGTACTTTTCTTCTTCTTTTTTTTTTTTTCTTTTTTCCTTCCCCCCCCCCCCCCTTATGTTTTTTTTTTCCCCTTTCTTTCCCTTCCCCCCCCCCCCCTCCCCTTTCCCCTCTTCTGGAGACAGCTCCACCACATGATAAGGCAAAATGGAGAGCAGTATCTGCCTGCTTGCCTAACTGTCTGAAGCAGGTACAAGAGCGGAGGTGGGAGGATGAAGCGGCAAGTTTTGGCAATAGAAACCAAACAGCCACCAACGCGAATGCATGGGCGAGCCGGGACGGGGAAACTACAGGGCACAAAACCTGCTGCAGAGGGATGTCTCTCTGTCATGTCTGTCTGAGTGCACATACACTCAATTACAGCTGCGATATCGAAAATAAAAAGCACGAGTCATCTGCCGCCTTTGAAGGCAGCGTTGCTGCTGTTCGTTGTTAATCTCTGTCCTTTTTCTCAAGGAGGATACGCTGCTACGATAAAAGGTGCCTATGAAAGCTCCTGCTACCAGGAGGGATCAGCGTCGGGGACTACCATTCCTCACAGAGGTGAGCATCCCGCACATCTCCGTGGGCCTGGCATGGATGGGGAATCCTAACCCTCGATGTGAGGCAGATTTAGAGCCAGCAGGCACTGAGCGTTGGGTTTTGAGAGCTTGTCAGCCACACGAGGTCAGCTTCAGATAATAAGCAATTTCTTTGCCAAGTTTATGCGTTATTTATAATTTATAATGGGTAAATTATATGTGGATGTGCCAGTAATAAATACATTAATACAGAATCTCAGGGCCACGAATGGGTTTAAGTTGGAAGGGACCTCCAAAGGTCATCTAGTCCAACCCCCCTGCAGTGAGCAGGGACATCCTCCATTAAGTCAGGTTGCCCAGAGCCCTGTCGAGCCTCACCTTGTTGTTGCTATTGTTTCATAAGCCGTAAAGGAAACACATTAAATATTAAATCGAATTCGGCTCTTCGGAGGAAAGGACCTTTTAAAAACCGGGTACTGATCTCACTGAGGTGGAAGCCCCGTCGATGAGACCTTTACTTTTCTGTATTGAGGATGGCCAGGCTCTAGCCTTGCCCTATCTCTTTGTCTGCTGCTCATCCCCGTTCCCTCAGGCATGGGATGAAAGGGCTTGGCTACTGCTTCCCCATCGCTGTCTTTGGATCACTTATGGTTGCACCAGGATCAATTTGAGGAGAGGTTATCATCTCATATTGCAATTTAATATATTTTCTGCTCGAAGAGAGGTATAAAAGATATATTCCAGGCATTCTTATAATAAAGAAGTATGAATATAGACTAAATATAGTGTGGAAATTTTTTTTGGCACCTTTTATATTTGTGTAACATAGCTGTAATTAAACATTATTTTATAATATAAACTATAATAATATAGTTGTAATTAAATATCTATATAGCAAATCAATAAGCAAATACAGAGAGTTGATAGATAATTAACATGTTTTGAGGTATAAGCATGTTATATATGTTTTCATACGGGTATTCCCTAGAAGTACAGCATAGATAAACGGCATAACTACTCGTTTACAGAATGCCAATTGATGCGAAGTAATTAAAAATCGTTCTTTGTATGAAATTGTGTTGCAATAAATAACATATTCCAATACATCACCTCAAAGTTTGCATACTAATTTTATCTTTGGGAGTATCTGGGAGCTGGACACTCGGTAGGAATGCAAAACGAAGAGAAACCTTTTTTTACCTTTCAGTTCCATCTCAAGATAGCTCAGTCACGGATTTGCCATGGGAAACGAGACCTGAACGCTCTTGCTTCCTCCTCCCCATCCCTAAGGAGAAGAGGGTGTGGGCATAGCCCAGAGTGGGGGCCAGCCGGCCTTCCACTGAGGCGTGGAAGCACCGTCCTCCCCTCATTCCCCTCCCCCGCGCAGCTTTGCCCGCAGCATGCCGGTGGGGCTGCGGGAGCAGCGCGGGCTGAGATGCGGCGGTACCGCGGGGTGCTCTCATCCCAGCATCAGTGAAGTATCAGTCCGTGAATTGTCGCTCACCCAGTTATCGGTCAGTTCGTTCCTCCTCCAGCAGCGCAGCCTTTACAAGCAACCACTTGTTACAACAGCTTGTTTCTTTCTGTACCAATCGTGCCGCCTCCGAGCAGCTCAGGAAACCCTGGGGCTAAGATGGGGCGTGAGATTTTTCTGACTTTTTTTTTTTTTTTAATATATATAATTGCGTGCTGCCTTCCTTATTGCAGCCGCCGTGATTACTTCAAAATAATGCTAAACTTTCAGCCACTAGAGGTATAAAGTTGGTAGAATATCTGTGCAAAACACCTATTACTTCACCTACTACGCGAGGGTGACACCGGGCTTGCAGAGGCGCAAATAGCTCCCTGTTTTCTCCTTACAGGTTCTCTGCGGGCAGCCTTCGTGGAGCAATACCCCTAGGGGCAGGCACAGACGTGCAAAGGATCGTACGTAGTTTGAAGAATCATAGAATGTTAGGGATTGGAAAGGACCTCTAGAGATCATCGAGTCCAATCCCCCCCATCAAAGCAGGATCACCTAGGGCAGGTCACACAGGAAGTATCCACGTGGGCTTTGAAAGTCTCCAGAGAAGGACACTCTACAACCTCCCTGTGCTCCAGTGCTCTGTCACCCTCATTGTAAAGAAGTTTCTCCTCATACTGAGATGGAACCCGTTGTTCCTTGTCCTGTCACTGGGCACCACTGAAAAGGGCCTGGCACCTTGGCACCCACCCCTCAGATATTTATAGATGTTGATAAGATCCCTTCTCAGCCTTCTCTTCTCGAAATTAAACAGCCCCAGTTGTCTCAGCCTTTCCTCATAGGAGAGATGTTGAAGTCCCTTAATCATTTGCCAAAGCCACAATAGCACTGGGAAGCCTTAATTTCCCGCTGTCCCTGCGGTTTCGCCAGGGAGGGGCAGAGAGCCTTCACAGAGCCTGGCGTCCGATTGAACTGGATTCTGAGTCCGTTTGATGTGGAGATCAAACACTGGAGCCCCTCCCGACCCCTTTGGATGGGGGGAATTGAGAAGTGCGAGCTGGGAACCCTGGCGAGAAGGGTGAAACTAAAAGTCCAGACACTGTACTGTCAAAATGTTATCAAACTGGGTTTATTGAACCACTTCTGCACCGGGTTTCTCCTTCATATTAATTTATTTCACAGTATTTGGACACTCGCGTAAAAAAACCCGAAGAAATCCTCCCCCCTCCCCAGCCAAAAAAAAACACAACAAAAAGCAATAAACCAAACCCCACGACAACAAAAACCTCCAACCAAATAAAAACCCCCATACACGCAGAATCATCACCACCATCATCAAGAGCAACAACAACAATAACAACAAACGTGTGTGTGTGTGGAGGGGGCTCAGGGTTTCGAGTGCAATGTATAACGTGCAAAACCAACATATATAACATATGTATCATATATATCCCGCTACTCCTTCGTGCATTGCGGCAGAGAGATGCAATCCGTGGGGACCGTTCACAGCGCCTGCGCGCTCTTCGGCTTCATGTCTCCCTCAGGGGGGCAATAAATTAGGGAAGGGCCGCGCCCAGGAGGAGGAGGATGGACAGGGAGGGACGGCGGGTGCCGCAAGTAGCAGCCCACCGGTCCGTGTGGACCCCCCACTGCCACGTCCAGGGGAAGGCGGCCGCGGCCGTCGGGCAGGTCAAGGCGGGCCCCGGCGCGGTGCAGGACCGCCACGGTCTCCAGGAAGCCTGAGCGGGCCGCGTCGTGGATAGGGAAGCAGCCGGTGCTTGGGTCAGGGCGGTTGGGATCGGCTCCGAACTGCAGCAGCAGCTCAGCCACCCGTGGGCTGCCCAGCATCATCACCTGCGGGGAAAAACAGCATCAGCGCCGCATAGATCCCCTCTGCTTCGACCCTGCAGAACCGTGGGTCGCCCGTAGAAAGACAGCGGGATACCGGAGCCGACATGAACGCGAATAGCACGGACCCGGTGGGAGGGCTGAGCATCCCGGGGAGAACCCCGAGGTAGATAGCACTGATCCCCCGTCGGGACTGGGGGGCTGCTCCTTGCGGGGGAAGAGACAGACGTGGGGGGTGGGGACTGGGGGTAGGGACTCGCTTTTTTCCCCGGCGCAGTCCCGGTGATGTCCAGGGCCCCTTTGCAACGACCACCGCGGAGCAGTCCCTCTTTCTCTCGAGACACTTTTCCAGGAGGCCACTGGAAAGCAGACACGCGTGTGCAGGGTATACGCATGTGCAGGGGATACGAGTGTGCAGGGAACCCGTCCTCCCTGAAGTGCAGCTCTTCCCTCGCCCTCAGAAAAGATCCAATACGCTCCTTTATCCTGAATCCCTTTGCCCAGGGCAGCACCACAACGCCCCAGAGCCCTCCCATTGGGGTTCAGAGTTTCCCAACCCACTTTTGCTGCAGCACGATCAGCGCGGGGGCTGTCTCCTGCGCCAAAGTGCAGAAAAGTAAGAGACAAAACCAACAACCAAAACACGCCGGAGGACGGCATCGGAGACCTGTTTCAAGCGAAATGCTGCACCGACATTTTGTAAGAGAGAGTTTTGCAAGCACTGGGCACAAAACTTAAAATATAGCTCCTCAGATTATCCAACTTTCGTTTTAACTAAAAAAATAAAAAGTATAGGGAAAAAAAACAAAACCTCGGCAAGTTTGAAACTACCTCGGAAATTAACTCAGAGTTATGAATCTCACATCTACTACTCCTCCAGGCTATTTGACTCCTCCATACCTATGGATTCAAGTGATCGTAAAATGTGGGCAGGCTGAGCCGCACAGGGACTGCAAGCTGCCTGCACCTGGAGGTTTCTCCTCGTCAGGTTCAGTGAATGCGCCGTGGGAGCCAGTGAATACACTCTATTTTTTCGTGGGAAAGTAAAAATACTAATGGGCGTATAAAGCAGACAGACGCGGTATGATGGGAGGGCAATTCTTTCTGGAAAGGTGACTCGTTACTTCTTGCATGTTTATTGCGAGATGAGCATTAAAGTTCTCGGGTTTGAGTCATCCTATCTCAGTTGGTTAAAATAAAGTCCAGGGTTGCTAAGACTAAAACCTCGATCAAAACCTCGACTAAAACCAGGACCAAAATCCTCTCTGTTGCGGCCGTCACAGACTTTCTCCTTTCCAGAAACGCAAGAGGAGCCGCTACTCCACGCACCCCCTCACCGACTGCAGCCGTCGGCAGTCGGCCAGTGCCGGGAGGCTGCCCTGGGGCTACCGCCGCCGCCACCGTTCCTCGGTCACGAAGGAGCCGTTGCCCGCTCCTCTCCGGCTTCCCTTACCTGGATGGGGGTCCTGCCATAGGAATTGACGGTGTTGGGGTCCGCCGCGTCGTCCAGCAGCTCCTTCAAGCGCTGCAGGTCTCCGCGGGCAGCAGCGTTGGCCAGCTCGTCCGCCACCGGGGTTACCGGGACTCCTGCCCACCCCGCCATGCGCCGGACCGCCCCGGCTTCACTGCCGCAGGCGGCCGGGAGACGCGGAGCGATGCAGCTCTCGCAGCCGCTCGGACACCCCGAGCTGCCCGGGGCTGGCAGCGATCCCAGCACCCGGGGTGGTCCCTGCCCATGGGAGCGCTCGGCCTCGCCGCTCTGCTCCTCCCGGTAGCACTCAGCACCCCGGGCAGCACGCTCCCCGCCGCCGGGGCCGCTTTCACCTGCGAAGACGGGGCAAGAACTACCCTCTGCTTGTTTTCCCGGCACAGCCGGTACCTCTCCGCCCCGGCCCGCCCCTCTCCGGCCGCGCCGCGCTCGGCCTCGCCCCGACGCCTGTCACCGTCACCATGCCCCGACAGGGCGGAGCACCCTGCGCTGCCCTCTGACGGCCGGGAGTCTCCATGTTTCTGTTCTTAGTCCTTCCCCTTCCCTTTCCCCTTCCCCTTCCCTTTCCCTTTCCCCTTTCCTTTTCCCCTCCCTTCTTTGCCTCTCCTCTTTCCCTTCCTTTTTCCATCCCCCTTCCCCTTCCCATTTCCCTTCCCTTTTCCCTTCCCCTTTCCTTTCTGTTTCCCCTTTCCCTTCCCCTTCCCTCTTCTCCCTTTTATTTTCCTTTTTCCCCTCTGCCATTTTCCTCCCTTCCCCCAGCCCTGGGATCTTACCCTGTGCCTGATAACCCCTAGAAAAGAAGGCAGGGAAGGGATAGGAATATAGGGACAAAGGGAGTTAAAGTGTTTATTTAACCAGAAAGGGAATTAAGGAGGAGTGTGGTCCCGAGACAGTCTGTCCGGTCTCAGCAGGGTGCTGTTCCCATCCCTGGAGCCGCCTGCTGCCACCCCTCCTTCTCCCTACCCCTAGGACGAGCTGCGAGCTTCCCGAGTGGTTTTAAGCTGACACAGACGCTCGGCAGGGCGCCAGGCCGAGACTTTGAACCCTTCCTCCAAGCCAAGGCCACAGAGCCCGGGCGAGTTCTCTTTGGGCACGCAAAGGCGTCTGCGCAGCACCGTGCGGCGGGACGGGGCAGGACCGGGCGAGACGGAGTGGGATGGGGCGGGAAGGGGTGGGAAGGGGCGGGACCGGGTGGGAAGGGGCAGGACCGGGCGAGACGGAGTGGGATGGGGCGGGAAGGGGTGGGAAGGGGCGGTACGGAGTGGGATGGGGCGGGACGAGTCGGGGGGGGGGGGTCGTGCAGCGATGGCAGCACCACGGACAGCTCCCGCCCCGTCTCCAGTCGTCCCGGAGCCGCCCGAACTCCGGGACATGCCCTGCCGCCTCCCTGCTGAACATCGGGGTCGGGATGCCCCTCACCGCTCCAAGATGCTACCTTGGACATTTCCCATCACCTTGAACCACTGCCTCAAAACATCCCCCGTCACCCCAGGACATCCCCTTGCCGCCTCTGTTCTGACCACCGGGCAGGGACACAACCCTCCATAACTCCGCCCTGAAATACCTCCCCTCACCCTTGAGCCACCAGCCTGCGACTCTCAGACCCACTGGCCTGGGACACCACCCATCACCTTCAGCTACCATGCTGGGATAAACCCCCACACCCCGCCCTGAGCCACCAATCTGGGAACATCCCCTTCACTTTGAGACACCAGGCTGGGATACCTACCACCACTCCGACCCCCTGCCCCAGGATACTCCATGTCACCTCAAGCTGCTCATCACCCCGGGACACACCACTCTATGCTGATTGTCATCTTTTGTCACCAACTGTTCTACAGGGAAACACATTGCAGGGGTGAGGGGGAAATTTTCTCTTGTTGAACCCACCGAGTCACAGTACCAGGGAAAGGTGCACATCTCCAATACCTGCTGTCCTTATCAGGGTGACTTAACCTTATCAGGGTGACTTAACCTTATCAGGGGAAACTATGGTGTTTAAAAAAAGCTCTCCTTCCTCATTCCCCCTCCGCCCCACCCCGGGTCTGCCAATATATTAACCTAGTTATCAATGAGCAGGAAAGAAAGTTATTTGCAGGTTGGTCGTAGGTTTGTTTTCTTGTAGATAACATCCTCTGGGGTGTTGTGTTTGGAGTAGGAGGTTCTGTTCTGGGCTGGGTCTCTTTCTCTGAGGAGGAGGAGGAAGACAGACAGCACTGGTGAGGTGACATTCCCTGCCCAGATCAGAATAAACATGCAACTAAATCAGAGCAGAAAAATGTGCTGGGTTTGGATTTCTTCCAAGTGGAAGTATAAGCACCAGCTCAGGTGTAGTTGTCTTGTTTTAATAGCCTTGGCACTACCTGGGGAATGGATTTTCTCTTTTTACCCAGTTGTTCTTCAGGTTTTCTTTCCAACAGAATGGCCACAAGCACTAGAAAACACTTTCAGCCTAAAGGTTGCTTTCTGACTCTCCCTGTAGCGACCAACAAATGGGGTGTGTGGATGTGTTCCAGAGGGAATGAAAGGTTTCCTGGGTCTTATTGTGTGTGGTGTTGTGCAAAGAGCTCCTCACTTAATTCAAGAGGTTTGTAAGTGCTCTTGCAAAGAAGTGAAGTGTCATGAAAGTGATCTGATTCCTCACCTTAGCACAGGAATGAGACCTCTGTCACTCTCTTGGGAAGTTTGCTGTCACAATTCTACTCTATATTGCCATCCTCTGCTTTTTAATCCTTTGTCAGTCATGCTACCCGCTGTTCACCTGCATCTTTAGAGAGTCATAGAATGGTTTGAGCTGAAAAAGACCTTTAAGACCATCAAGACCAAACATTACCCCAGCACTACCAGGTCACCACTAAACAACGTCACTCAGAACTACATCTACATATCTCTAAATTCTTTGAGGGATGATAACTCCATTACTGCCCTGAACAGACTGTTCCAGGGCTTGATAATCATTTCAGAGAAGACATTTTTTCTTGTTGTCCAAACTAAGCCATCCCTGGTGCAACCTTCCCCCCTACCCCCACCCTGAATGTTAGGGGCCGGAAGGGACCTTGAAACATCACCCAGTCCAACCCCCCTCTCAGAGCAGGAGCACCCAGAGCAGATCACAGAGGAACACATCCAGGTGGGTCTTGGAATATCTGCGGAGAGAGAGACTCCACAACGCCCCTGGGCAGCCTGTTCCAGTGTTCTGTCACCCTCAGAGAGAAAAAATTTTCCTCTTGTTTCCATGGAACTTCCTATGCCTCAACTTCTACCCATTTCCCCTTGTGCTGTCATTGGGCATCACTGAGCAGAGCCTGGCACTCACCCTCTACATCTTTATAAACATGAATGAGGTCACCTCACAGGCTCCTCCTCTCCAAGCTACAGAGCCCTCAGCTCCCTGAGGCTCTCCTCATACAGAAGATGTTCCACTCCCTTCATCATTTTCGTGGCTCTCTGCTGCACTCTCTCAAGCAGCTCCTTGTCCTTCTTGAACTGGGAGAAACAAGGAGACACAGTAGAGGTCTGAGGCTCTGGTTAAACCCCACTGTTAGTCAGGCAGGTTTCTGTGCTGCTGAAGGGACCATAAAGAGGGAAAAAACATAGGGTGGAGTTTCAGTTTCTGCCTAGGTTGCATCCCACTTTTGAATATGGACTGATTTTTCCTTTCTTTCTTAATGAATTTGTTAACAAGTTTTGTATTATAGGTACAGTGCATGCTGCCAAAACTATCAGGAAGGAGCTCTAAAGGCAGAATGAAGGGCTGAGGGCTGAGTTTTGAGTATGACTATGAATCAAAGACAAACAAAACATGGGGGAGAGGAATGTAGTGGATCTGACTGCAAGCATCCAGCATTTATGTATGACTGATGGTGGGATGGTGTTTGGCATTTGGGTTATTTTATTTACCTGCAGTTTTTATGCACAGAAGCCTAACAAAACAGGATAATAACAGGGTAATTCCTGTTAACTTGTTTGCAAAGTGTTTATGCAAGTAAAATAAGCTTCAGTGAAATGTTGAACACACACTGTATGTGCAGTACCCATGCAACTTGTGCTTTGTAGAGTCCATACTCACTGCTGCTGAAATGTGTGTGCTGGGTGCATCAGGTACTGTGATATCTTCCCTACGTTTTTAAGACATGATTTAGTCTCTCTCTGTGCTCCACTTGGCTTTACTGGAGTTTCTCACTCATGCCTTCTGACTTGAAGGATATGATTTATACAGTTTTGCATGTAGTTAAATGCTCTGTTTCATTGGCAAGACTCTTTTCTGGTTAAATAATTTTAGGGGATGCTTATTATTAGGTCTATAGACAGCTGATAATGAGGATGGACTGAGATAGTTTGGGTTGTAAACCTGGAGAAGAGAAGGCTTCTAAGTAGACTTCCAATGTTTGGATGGGGCTAAGGGAGAGCTGGAGAGGGTCTTATTATAAAGGCATGGAGTGATAGAATGAGGGCCAATGGCTTCAAGCTGGAAGAAGCTTGATTTAAGCTAGGCATTAGGAAGAAATTCTTCGCTACAAGGATGGTGAGGTACTGGAACAGGTTGCCCAGAGAAGTTGTGGAGGCTTCAATCCTGGAAGTGTTCAAAGGCAGGTTTGGACAGGGCCTTGAGCAACCTGGTTTAGTAGGAGATGTCCTTGCCCACGGTGGGGAGGTTGGAACTAGGTGATTTTTAAGGTCCCTTCCAGGCTAGACCATGTTATGCTTCTATGATTTACATCCTCCACGGTAAAACAAGACTAATGAGGGGAGCAAATCCAGTGTTGCATAGGCACCAGATTTGCTGGAGCTGGATAATGGTTAGACTCAATGATGATAAAGCTCTTCCACAACCAAAATGATTCTATGATTCTGTGTACAAACAGTTTAATCCTCAGTGACCTGGTTTTCTATGCAAGAATATCTACATCCAAAATTCAGTTACAAGAACACTTTCATTGTTCTAACTGTCATGATTATGGACAAGAAAGGAGATATGGTGTGGTCTGGAAAGGCCTACCTTTATACTCTGCTGATTTTTAAAACTTCATGACCTTGGACTTCAGATACATTGGGCTTATTTTTAACATAAGAACACAGATACTTTCTGTACACAGAATAATGAAAGAGATCTTCCTTGCAATTTATCAGGAGGGTCAGTGAAAGGTGAGTAGATGGAACCATAAGTGTGTTTTAGCATGAAACAGACAAGCTCAGCAAATCCAGAGTACCTTAATATAAAATGTTCTAAAAAAAGCTTAAAATTTGTGAGCTGGCAATGCTGGAATTCCAGTGATTTAGATAAGACATCTATGATTACATCAAACAGAATGGGATATTTTATAATACATTTATAGCTGAGGTGATTTTAAGCAGCAAAGAAAGTATAGAATCATAGAATTGTTTTGGTTGGAAAAGACCTTAAAGATCATTAAGCCCAGCCATTAACATGCTATGCTGTAATGCCTTATGGTTTTGTTTATGGTGTGGTTTAGAAGGAAAATGGCCTCAAGTTCCTCCAAGGGAAGTTTAGAGTTACTGGAAGGTGACCAGAGAAGGGCAAGAAAGCTGGGGAGGGGTCTGGAGCACAAACCCTATGAGGAGAGGCTGAGGGAGCTGGGGTTGCTTAGCCTGGAGAAGAGGAGGCTCAGGGCAGACCTTATTGCTCTCTACAACTACCTGAAGGGAGGTTGTAGCCAGGTGGGGGGGTTGGTCTCTTCTCCCAGGCAACCAGCACCAGAACAAGAAGACACAGTCTCAAGCTGCACCAGGGGAGGTTTAGGCTGGATGTTAGGAAGAAGTTCTTCAGAGAAAGAGAGATAGTCCATTGGAATGTGCTGCCTGGGGAGGTGGTGGAGTCACCATCACTGGAAGTGTTTAAGAGGAGACTGGATGAGGCACTTGGTGCCATGGTTTAGTTGATTAGATGGTGTTGGGTGATGGGTTGGTCTTGGTAATCTCAAGGGTCTTTTCCAACCTGGTCTATTCTATTCTATTCTATTCTATTCTATTCT
This sequence comes from Dryobates pubescens, assembly GCF_014839835.1. NCBI lineage: Eukaryota > Metazoa > Chordata > Aves > Piciformes > Picidae > Dryobates > Dryobates pubescens. The sequence goes on from NC_071657.1 coordinate 2,535,119, forward strand.
ATTCTATTCTATTCTATTCTATTCTATTCTATTCTATTCTATTCTATTCTATTCTATTCTATTCTATTCTATTCCATTCCATTCCATTCCATTCCATTCCATTCCATTCTATTCTATTCTATTCTATTCTATTCTATTCTATTCTATTCTATTCTATTCTATTCTATTCTATTCTATTCTATTCTATTCTATTCTATTCTATTCAGAAGCATTTCTTCTCTGAAATGTTTATCAGGCATTGGAACGGCTTGCCCAGGGCAGTGGTGGAGTCACCATCCCTGGTGGTATTTAAGAGTCCTGTAGGTGTAGTGCTTAGGGATATGGTTTAGTCAAGGACTTGTCAGTGTTAAGTTAATGATTGGACTCATAAAAGTCTTTCCCAACCTAGGCAATTCTGTGATTCTGTGAAACTGTTTCTACCTGAGGAGGTCTCTGCTATATTAAATGTGTCCTCTACTTGATAGACTGAATTAGCTGTTAACACGCCTGTCATTAAAGCTTCATTTTGACATGTTGTCTCTTTTCAACTCTCAATTCTGTTTCAGTGGTAAGGCATGTTTGAACTTGTGTCACCTTGCCTGATAAACTCCTTATGTGTGCAGTGTGACCTACAAAACCTTTGACAGGCTACTTACCAAAGAACAATCCTGTTTTGAAACAGGGGTTGGGTTATCTTTGTCAGTAAGCATAGTCTCCTCGAGGTGGAAGATGCACCATGACTCTAGAGAGCCTCTCTGTGGGGTGATAGCAGACTCCTCACTGACTGCAGCTTGAAGATACTCTTGAAAAGAGTTTCTTGACCAGCCTTGTTTATCATACTTCCATTCAGCTTGATTAGATAGAGTCATGCCTGCATCAGGAACAGTGTGGCCAGCAGGAGCAGGGAGGTCATTCTGCCCCTGTACACTGCACTGGTTAGGCCACACCTTGAGTCCTGTGTCCAGTTCTGGGCCCCTCAGTTTAGGAAAGATGTTGAGTTGCTGGAAGGTGTCCAGAGAAGGGCAACAAAGTTGGGGAGGGGTTTGGAGCACAGCCCTGTGAGGAGAGGCTGAGGGAGCTGGGGTTGCTTAGCCTGGAGAAGAGGAGGTTCAGGGGAGACCTTCTTGCTGTCTACAACTACCTGAAGGGAGGTTGTAGCCAGGTGGGGGTTGGTCTCTTCTCCCAGGCAACCAGCACCAGAACAAGAAGACACAGTCTCAAGCTGCCCCATGGGAGGTTCAGGCTGGATGTTAGGAAGAAGTTCTTCAGAGAAAGAGAGATAGTCCATTGGAATGTGCTGCCTGGGGAGGTGGTGGAGTCACCATCATTGGAAGTGTTTAAGAGGAGACTGGATGAAGCACTTGGTGTCATGGTTTAGTTGATTAGGTGGTGTTGGATGATAGGCTGGACACGATGATCTTGAGGGTCTCTTCCAACCTGGTCTATTGTATTGTATTTTATTGTATTGTATTGTATTGCATTGCATTGCATTGCATTCTATTCTATTCTATTCTATTCTATTCTATTCTATTCTATTCTATTCTATTCTATTCTATTCTATTCTATTCTATTCTATTCTATTCTATTCTATTCTATTCTATTCTATTCTATTCTTCTACTGCACCACTACCTTTTGTAAAACCAATCCCACTAAAGCTGTTTTCCCTGGCTGTAAGCCACAGAGGGTGCTCAAAGTGGGAAGAAGACAGTGTGACACTTGGTGTGTGTCAACATGTAGGGTTTTTGTTTGTTTGTTTTTCTTTTTCCTGTGGACAAAAGCACCTCAGGGTGATCTGTAATGCTGGGTAACTGTTTAGTTGTATCCTATTTCAGGGGCAGAGATAGCTTCTGATTCCCTTATTGTTTGCCTGTAGAGATGGAGTAGTCAGTAGAAGGTAGAGACGGAGTAGTCAGTAGAAGTGGTTGCTGTCCATGGAGGAAGGATACAGCTAATCTGCTGCTTTTGCTGTGCCTGCTGATCACAGAATCCCAGCATGGTGAGAGTTGGAAGGTACCTCTGAAACTATTTCAACCCCCTTGCTAGTGCAGTATCATCTAGAGTGAAACACACAGGAATACATCCATGCTGGTTTTCCATGCCTGCAGGTACTCCACAACCACTGTGAGCAGCCTGTTCCAGTATTCTGCCACCCTCACAGTGAAGAACTTAGAACTCAGGTGGAATCTCCTGTGTTCCAGTTTGTGTCCATTGCCCCACTGATGCTGCAGTACAAGCTGCTCTGTGTGCTCACAGGATCATAGGATGTTAGGGGTTGGAAGGTGTAAGAGACTAAATCTTGTTTTTCCTGATGTCAATCAACAAAGATAAAATCCCCTTTGCTCCTTGCCCAGACACAGCTGATGTGTATTGGGCACTGGATAACGACTCTCTGGAATGTGCATAGACAAGATCATCTCTACCCATCAGCTACCCTGGAAAGGGAGGGTGGTGAAAAGGATAGTGAATGCACCACCTGGACACATACCTAAAAAACTGTACTAAAGACCAGAGCAATACTGGCTCAGGAGAAGGAAAAGACCTGGACAGTGCCACTCTGAAGCAAAATGAAGAAAACACCAGGAGAGAAAAGCACAGAGACATCCCCATGTAGCCTGGAAGAAGGAGACCAGCAGGAACACTCTCTCCATGTCCTAAGTTCCACCTGCTGCAACTCATGGATCTGAAGAGGCTGCTCAGAGAAGGAATTGGACTTGCATTTTGGGATCTCTCTCTTCCCTCCTCCAGTGGAAGACAGCACAGCCAACAAGGCAACACCCTTCCTCCACAGGCCCAAAATGTCTTGGGAGGTGAGGGCTGGCAATACAATTCCTTTCCTCTTCTTTCTCCCTCTTCTCTCTTTCTCTCCTTCTGATCCATCCACTATATTCTATTAATAAATAGCCTTGAGGGCTGTTGATACTTTGGCCTCATTTGTGCCTCCAATTTCATAACACAGGAATATTCAAAAAACCTGAGTCTCCTCCCCTCTCTGGGCCCAGACAGAAGGGAGCTCTGAAGGCCATTGAGTCCAACCCTGCTGCCAGAGCAGGACCATAGAATCCAGCACAGGTTGCACATGAATGTATCCAGATGGCTCTTGAAACTCTCCAGAGAAGGAGACTCCATAACCTCTCTGGGTAGCCTGTTCCAGTGCTCTGTGACCCTCACAGTGAAGAAGTTCCTCCTCATGTTGAGGTGGAACCTCTTGTACTGGTGTTTATATCCATTGCCCCTTGTCCAATCACAGGGCACAACTGAGCAGAGCCTGTCCCTTTCCTCCTGACCCCCAGCTCTCAGATATTTATAAACATTTGTTAAATGCCTTCTCAGCCTTCTCTTCTACAGATGAAACAGCCCCAGGGCTCTCAGCCTCTCCTCACAAGGCAGTGCTCCAGTCCCTTCAGCATCCTGGTACCTCTCTGTTGGACTCTCTTGAGTAGATCCCTGTTGCTTTTGAACTGGGGAGCCCAATACTGGATGTAATATTTCAGGTGTGGCCTCACCAGGGCAGAGTAGAGGGGGAGGAGGACCTTCCTCAATCTGCTGGGCACACTCCTCTTAATGCACCCCAGGATCCCATTGGCCTTCTTAGCCACAAGGGCACATTGCTGACCCATGGAGAACTTCTTACCCACCAGAACTCCCAGGTTCTTCTCCACAGGGCTGCTGTCTAGCAGATCACCTCCTAACCTGTGCTGGTGCAGTTTATTCTTCCTTCTCAGATGCACAACTCTGCACTTAGCCTTGTTGAACCTCCTTAGGTTCCTCTCTGCCCAGCTCTCCAGACTACCAGGTCTCGCTGAATAGCTGCACAGCCTTCAGGTGTCTCAGCCAAGCCTTGCAGCTTGGTATCATCAGTAAACGTGCTGAATAGACACTCTGTCTGTCCTCTCATCAATGTAATTGATGAAGATGTTGAACAGGAGCAGAGCCAGCCCTAATCCCTGGGGGACTCCACTAGTTACAGCTGACCAGCTGGACTTGGCACCACTGGGCACCACTCTTTGTACTACACTCTTTGTGCTACAAGTTGCCACACTGTGTTCTGGGTTGGGTTTGTCTGTTTGGAAAGCCTATGATGGCTGCTCTCAGGCACACTTGGGCACATGTTTGCTTTTAAGTTATATAGTCACAAACCAGGCAATTGACTAGGAAACACAGGTATTGAAACACCTCTCTGTTGCCTCTGGAATGGCACGGGTCCCACCTCACAGCACATTGCCATTCCTACAGTCTCTGGTTTCTCTTAACCACTGTCAAGCCCTCTGAAAAGCTCTAAGTGTTTACCTCCAGGGTTTTTTTTAGGAGTGGAAGAGGTACTTGCTTCTCATGAGTAAAAAAGAGAAACAAACAAACAAAACCCCAACCAACCAAATCAAAACAAAAAAGGGCTTTATTTACATTGAGGGAAAAATGAATTGTTTGGTATAATAATAATAATAATAATAATAATAATAATAATAATAATAATAATAATAATAACAACAACAACAATAATGGCAACAACAACAATAATAACATATTATAGTCTATGAAATATATAATATATTAATATAATAATCCAGTATAGTATTATAAATATGCTAAATATACTAATATAACTATACATGATTTATTATTATGTTAATAATTATAGCATAATTATTATATTATAACATATATTCTGTATATTTAGTAGTAGTAGTAGTAGTAGTAGTAGTAGTGAGGGGTTTGGAGCACAAGCCCTATGAGGAGAGGCTGAGGGAGCTGGGGTTGCTTAACCTGGAGAAGAGGAGGCTCAGGGCAGACCTTATCTGATCCTTGGGGTCTCTTCCAACCTTAGTTACTGTGATACTGTGATACTTATTGCTCTCTCCAACTCCCTGAAGGGAGGTTGTAGCCAGGTGGGGGTTGGTCTCTTCTCCCAGGCAACCAGCACCAGAACAAGAGGACACAGTCTCAGGCTGCCCCATGGGAGGTTCAGACTGGATGTTAGGAAGAAGTTCTATACAGAGAGAGTGATTGGCCATTGGAATGTGCTGCCTGGAGAGGTGGTGGCGTCACCATCACTGGAGGTGTTTAGGAGGAGACTTGATGGGGTGCTTGGTTGCATGGTTTAGTTGATTAGGTGGTGTTGGGTGATAGGTTGGATGCAATGATCTCGACAGTCTCTTCTAACCTGGTTTATTCTGTTCTATTCTATTCTATTCTATTCTATTTATTATTATTATTAGTATTAGTATTAGTAGTAGTAGTAGTAGTTGTAATAGTAGTAGCAGTAGTAGCATTATTAGCATTAGAATTATTTCTTTGTCCTTCCTTTTCCATGACTGATTGCTGCTGGGTTCAATACATCATCCAGACTGTTTGCAGCCTTGCAATGACCCTTAACACTCTGTTGCAGCACACAGAATCATTGAACTGTTTTGGTTGGAAGACTCAGGGGTGACCTTATCACTCTCTACAACTACCTGAAGGGAGATTGTAGACAGACGGATGATGGTCTCTTCTCCCAGGCAGCCAGTACCAGAACAAGAGGACACAGTCTCAGGCTGTGCCAGGGGAGGTTTAGGCTGGGTGTTAGGAATAAGTTCTATACAGAGAGAGTGATTGCCCATTGGAATGTGGTGCCCAGGGAGGTGGTGGAGTCACCATCATTGGAGGTGTTCAGGAGGAGACTTGATGGGGTGCTTGGTGCCATGGGCTCGTTGTTTAGGTGGGCTGGATTGGTTGATGGGTTGGACGCCATGATCTTGAAGGTCTCTTCCAACCTGGTTTATTCTATTGTTCTATTCTATTGTTCTGTGGTTGAAGAGACCTCCAAGAGAATCAAATCCAACCTGCTTAATCATACCCCACACTCTGGCTGCCCTTTTTACAGTCTAACAGCTGAAAGCTCAGGAGCCCTTCATCTGTTAGTCACATAGCAGAGTTTTGTTATGTGAAGTGCAGGTCCCTGACTGACTCCTCACTGAGGAGCAACAGGATTTCTGCAGATGTCAGCACAAGCTCCTTTGTGTAGGCAGAGCATTAACAGCACACCCTGAGGCTGAATGTCATGTCTTCTTTCATTAGGACTGTAGTAGCCCTCCTGGTTGGAATCCAGAGGCAGAAAACTCTGGATACAAGGATGTGTCTTGGAAGAGCAGGCTAGTGTTGGTAGATGGCTTTCCCAGGTGTCTACAGAGTGTCCTAGGCATGTGATTTCTTTGTTGGTGGGTGGCTTTTCTAGATGTCTAGAGAGTGTCCTAGGCATGTGATTTCCTTGCTGGTTGGTGGCTTTCCTAGATGACTAGAGATTGTCCTAGGCATGTGATTTCCTTGTTGGTTGGTGGCTTTTTCAGGTGTCTACAGAGTATCCCAGGCATGTGATTTCCTTGCTGGTGGGTGGCTTTTCTAGATGTCTACAGAGTGTCCTAGGCATGTGATTTCCTTGTTGGTTGGTGGCTTTTCCAGGTGTCTACAGAGTGTCCTAAGCATGTGATTTCTTTGTTGGTTGGTGGCTTTCCTAGATGTCTACAGAGTGTCCCAGGCATGTGATTTCTTTGCTGGTTGGTGGCTTTTCCAGGTATCTACAGAGTATCCTAGGCATGTGATTTCCTTGCTGGTGGGTGGCTTTTCTAGATATGTACAGTGTGTCCCAGGCATGTGATTTCCTTGCTGGTGGGTGGCTTTTCTAGATGTCTACAGTGTGTCCTAGGCATGTGATTTCCTTGCTGGTTGGTGGCTTTTCCAGGTATCTACAGAGTATCCTAGGCATGTGATTTCCTTGCTGGTGGGTGGCTTTTCCAGGTGTCTACAGAGTGTCCTAGGCATGTGATTTCCTTGCTGGTTGGTGGCTTTTCCAGGTGTCTACAGACTGTCCTAGGCATGTGATTTCCTTGCTGGTTGGTGGCTTTTCCAGGTGTCTACAGAGTGTCCTAGTAATGAGATTTCTTTGTTGGTTGGTGGAAATGAAAGCAGAGAGAGATATGTTAGTCTCTACTTCCCATCAACAAGCAAATGGTCAGTCTTGGGAAGCAGGGCTCTCAAAGCTTGGTGGGTCCTTAGGAGGATAGAGACCATGGATGAATCCCTCATTTCCTTCTTTCACTTCATTGTTATATGTGAGCTGATGTCATATGGCATGGAATACCTCTTTGGCCAGTCTGGATGAGCCGGCTCAGCCGGCTCAGCCATGTCCCCTCCCAGGATCGTGCCCACCCTTCAGTGTGTACTCTTAGGGCAGGGAAATGTTGAAAGGATACAACCTGGATACTTATTCAACTGTAGCCAAAACACTGCTGTGTTATCAACTACTGCTGCAAAACACAGCACTAGAAAGATGCCATGAGGAGAATTAACTCCAACTCAGCCAAAACCAATACATCTAGGCATGTGATTTCCTTGTTGGTAGGTGATCTTTCTAGATGTCTACAAAGTGTACTAGACATATGATTTCCTTGTTGGTTGGTGGCCTTTCCAGGTGTCTACAGAGTGTACTAGACATGTGATTTCCTTGTTGGTTGGTGGCCTTTCCAGGTGTCTCCAGAGTGCACCCTGCACTTGATTTCCTTGTGGGTAGGTGATCTTTCCAGGTGTCTACAGAATGCACCATGCATGTGATTTCCTTGGTGGTTGGTGGCTTTTCCAGGTGTCTACAGAGTGTCCTAGGCATGTGATTTCCTTGATGGTTGGTGGCTTTTCTAGATGTCTACAGAGTGTCCTAGGCATATGATTTACTTGTTTCTTGGTTGCATTTCCAGGTGTCTACAAAGAGCCCTAGGCATGTGATTTACTTGCTTCTTGGTTGCATCTCCAGGTGTCTACAAAGAGCCCTAGGCATGTGATTTCCTGGTTGATGGGTGGCTTTTTCAGATGTCTACAGAGTGTCCTAAGCATGTGATTTAGTTGTTGGCTTGTGGCTTTTCCAGGTGTCTACAGAGCATCCTAGTAATGAGATTTCTTTGTTGGTTGGTGGCATTTCTAGATGTCTACAGGGTGCCCTAGGCATGTGATTTCCTTGTTGGTAGGTGATCTTTCCAAGTGTCTACAGAGAGCCCTAGGCATGTGATTTCCTTGCTGGTTGGTGGCTTTTTCAAGTGTCTGCAGAGTGTCCAAGGCATGTGATTAACTTGTTGGCCTGTGGCTTTTCTAAGTGTCTCCACTGTGCTCCAGGCATGTGACTTCCTCCACATGTGCTGGATGTGGCTTCTCTGGGTAATGAATTGAATGGGGAGAGCTTCTAACTGTCACAGTTTAATGTGTTTTTTGACAGCAAAAAATTAAAAGATGAAAAATTGTTTGCTTGATGGTGTAAGCACTTAGGAACTGGAGAACCCTTGGACACTGGAAAATTGCTCCTTATAATCTTAGCTTCATCCTTTTCCATGGTCTGGTTGCATCTATCTCTCTATGGCATGTGTTGGGTCTTGATCTGTGGCCTTTCCAGGTTTATATGGTCTGAATGACATTTGTGGTGTTGCTTAGAGGTGACAGCACAGCAGGGCAGCACTCCTGTGAGTGCTGTGTGAACAAAGCCTTTAACAACAGGTGCAACATCACTCTTTGCTCATTTGCTGTACCTTCCCCCCCAGAAAAAGGACACTTTTATTCAGTAGTAAGAACCAGGACCTTCAAGCAGAGGTAGTGGTACAGCAAGGAAGTGGTTAACGAAGCTACTGCACTACAGCAGCTCACAGTAGTGAAGTGGGGTGGGTGGTGAATGTGTCATTCACCTGTGGGTAGTCACAGGATCGTTTGGGTTGGAAGGGATCTTAAGGATCATCTAGTTCTGACCCCCCTGACATGGGCAGGGACAGCTTCCACTGAATTAGGTTGCAGAATGCTCCATCCAACCTGGCCTCCAATGCTTCCAGGGAGGGGGTATTAGAAGCCTGTTCTAGTGCCCTCATAGTGAAGAGCCTGCAAGCAGTGAAGTAGTACTTTTAATGACAGCAGCAGACGAGTGGGGGGTCACACCTGTGGCAGATGTAATTCTTGACCACAAAGGCTGCAAAACCAGACCAGGCAGGGGCAGCAGACGCAAGGACATTTGGTGCTTTCCAACCCCAGCAGACATGAATCCTGCTTTTGGGGCTGATGGCACACCTCTCCACGTCTGTGGGAGGTGGCAGGCTGCTTTGGGGCAGAATGAGGTTTTTCTGTTGTTCTCAGCACAGTTGCTATACTGTAATCATAGAATACATTGGGTTGGAAAGGACCTTTAAGGGTCACCTAGTCCAATCCCTCTGCAGCAAGCTGTGACACCTTCAGCCAGAGCAGGTTGCTCAGAACCCCATCAAGGGTGACCTTGAAGGGGTCCATGGATGGGGCCTCCACTACCTCCCTGGGCAACGTGTCCCAGTGTTCCACCACCCTCACAGTAAAGAGCTTCTTCCTAATGTCCAATCTAAATCTACCCTTCCCTAGTTTCATGCCATTGACCCTTGTCCCAGTGCCACAGACCTTTGCAAACATTCCCTCCCCAGCTTTCTTGTAGACCCCCTTCAAGTGCTGGAAGGTTGCTACAAGGTGTCCCCAGAGCCTTCTCTTCTCCCAGCTCTCTCATCCTGTCTTCATAGAAGTGCTCCAGCCCTCACTGGTTTTGTGACCCTCCTCTGGCCCCACTCCATCAGGTCCACGTCCTTCCTGTATTGAGGGCTCCAGAGCTGGATGCAGTACTCCAGGTGAGGTCTCACCAGAGCAGAGTAAAGTGGCAGAATCACCTCTCTGGATCTGCTGGCAATGCTGCTTTGGACGCAGCCCAGGATGCCCTTTGCCTTCTGGGCTGCAAGTGCACATGGTTGGCTCATGTCTAGCTTCTCATCCACCAGCACCCTCAAATCCTTTTCTGCAGGGCTGCTCTCCAATCCCTCCATTCTGTATTGATAATGAAGATGGTCTCAACTTCAACCCAGATGCAGGACATTGCACTTGGCCTTGTTGAATGTTATGAGGTTCACCTGGGCCCACTTCTCCAGCTTGTCCAGGTCCCTTGGAATGGCACCCAGACCCTCTAGCATATTGACCACACCACACAGCTTGGTGTCACTTAGGGTGTGCTTGAATTCAAGTATTTTGTTTGTTTATTTACATCTGACTTTACTTAGCAGTTCCCACAGCTGCCATGTGTCAGAGGTTTTGAATCCCCCCAGGAATATTCTGTGTGATGACAACCTTTAGTCTTTGCTCTCATGGCTTTTGTCAGGGATGGCAAACATGATGCCTCATCTCCCACATGCTGCCCTGTCTCACCCCTATAGAGCCTGTAGCTCATGGAACAGGCAACAGAAATGCAATAACTCATGGGAAAGCTGGCAAATGCAACATTGTAGGCAGGTGATCACCTCAGGGTGAATTTTAGGAGAGGAACCTGTTTCACCTAGAAGCAGCAAGGCTTCTTGGGAGGTGGGCATGACAGGACACACACCATGCTGCTGCATTCCTGCCCTCTGAGTATGGTGTATGCTGAAATGTTGGCCTGAAGTTTGGTGCCTGGGAAGGATCTGCAAATACACCCCCAATATCCACGGAATTCCCTTGGGAAGCCTCAGAGGATGCTGTGCTGTGGCTCTGTGTTTGCAAAGCCTCAGCATGTCCTTGGAATAGAGGCTAGGAATGTTGAACTCTGCATAGAACTGCTTTGGGTGGAAAAGGCCTCTAAGTTAATTGAGTCCACCTGTCAATGTAAGACCACCATGGCCATTAAACCATGTCCCCAAGTGCCATGTCCACAGGTTTCTTGAACACCTCCAGGGATGGTGACTCCGCCACCTCGCTGGGCAGCCTGTTCCAATCCCTGACCTCTCTTGCAGGAAAGAAACTTTTCCTAATCTTCAACCTAAATGTCCCTTGTCACAATTTTAAGCCATTTTCTCTCATCCTATCCCTTTCTACTAGGGAGAAGAGACCAACTCCCACCTCACTCCAACCTCCTCTCGGGGAATTCAGAGAGCAAGGAGGTCTCCCTTCAGCCTCCTCTTCTCCAGACTAAGCAATCCCAGTTCTCTCAGCTGCTCCTCACAAAACATGTTCTTCTGCCCCTTCACCAGCTTTGTTGCCATATTCCATCATTTCTATTCCATTTTTACATATTTCCCTAGCCCCGAAATTTGTTAATGCTGCTTAGTTCCTAGGGCACAGGAGGAAACAGCTCTGACCTGGCAAAACCAGAAGTTCACTCTCCCCTCTTGTTAGAACCTTCTGCTTGGATTTGTGTCTGGTTGTTTTTTTGTTTTTGAACCTTACATGATCTGATGATTCTGGCATGTACCAGCTTTAGATCAGCTGCCAGAAAGTTCAGGAGATCACCCCACACAGGATGAGGTCACACCAGGAGGCGTGGATGGAAATGAGAGCGGTAGTTGAGAGGGTTGGGGAATGTGAGAGAGTGGAGAAGAGGATAAAACAGCATGAAAAGGGAAGAACAAGAACTACAAATACAAACCAGCTACTCCCAGGAAAAAAAGGCATTAAAACCAAAGAAATTCACAGAGCAAATGTAGAATCATAGCATGCTTTAGGTTGGAAGTGCCACTTAAAGGTTGTCTATTTCAACCCCTTGCAGGGAGCGGGAAACAGAATCATAGACGTGTTAGGGTTGGAATGGACCTCAAAGATCACTTAGTTCCAACCCCCTGCCATGGGCAGGGACACCTCACACTAGATCAGGATGTTCAGAGCCACATCCAGCCTGGGATTATAAACCTCCAGGGATGAGGCTTCCACCACCTCCCTGGGCAACCTGTGCCAGGCTCTCACCACCCTCATGGGGAAGAACTTCTCCCTAACATCCAGTCTGAATCTACCCACTTCTAGATTTGCTCCATGCCCCCCAGTCCTATCACTCCCTGACACCCTACAAAGTTCCTCCCCAGCTTTCTTGTAGGCCCCCTTCAGATACTGGAAGGCCACCATAAGGCTGTCTGTTGGGTTTTTTTCCCCCTTCAGCATCACTGGTCCTTTGCAGAACAGCTCCTCCAGGAGAAGGCAGCTGTGATGGATGTTGTTCATTGCAGTTCCTTGTAGTGTGCCTTCTTTTGTTATGACACAAAGCAAGTCCTGGACCAGGATCACAGGCATTCAGGTGGTCTTCCCTTACATAAATCCTGGTTTGCATAATAGGACCTTGCTCACAAAGAGTTGACATCTGAATGAGACAGATTTCATTGATCATGTTTTTAACTTGTTCTCTCAAACTTCTGTTCAGGCTGGTTCCTACCATGCCTGTCCCTCTGTGAAGGTGGGGTTGCAGGAACATCTGCTGCAGACATCTGATTCAGAGTAACATTTGGTTGTGAGAGTGTTAGAAGCTTGAGAGCAGGAGGTAGAGCCTTGTAGCCTCACTCCCTGTTCCCCAGCTCTTGCAATTTAGAGCCAGATTGGGATCTGCACCCAGCAGATCCAGGGAGGTTTTCCTCCCCCTCTACTCTGCCCTGGTGACACCTCACCTGCAATATTGCATCCAGTTCTGGGCTGCCCAATTCAGGATGAATGGGGGAACTACTTGAGAGAGTCCAAGAGAGGGCTACAAGGATGATTAGGGGACTGGATCACTGCCTTGTGAGGAGAGGCTGAGAGACCTGGGGCTGTTTAAGTCTGGAGAAGAGAAGGCTGAGACAGCATTTAATAAATGTTTATAAATATCTGAGGGCTGGGGGTCAAGAAGGAGAGGACAGGGACAGGCTCTGCTCAGTTGCACCCTGGGACAGGACAAGGGGCAATGGATTGCCTGGGGAGGTGGTGGAGTCGCCATCATTGGAGGTTTTCAGGAGAAGACTTGATGGGGTGCTTGGTGCCATGGGCTCGTTGTTTAGGTGGTGCTGGATTGGTTGAGGGGTTGGACGCCATGATCTTGAAGGTCTCTTCCAACCTGGTTTATTCTATTTATTCTGTTTATTTATTCTATTTATTTATTCTATTATTAACTCCAGCACAGGAGGTTCCACCTCAACATGAGGAGGAACTTCTTCACTGTGAGGGTCACAGAGCACTGGAGCAGGCTGCCCAGAGGGGTTGTGGCATCTCCTTCTATGGAGACTTTCAAGCCCCATCTGGATGTGTTCCTCTGTGACCTGTGCTGGATTCTATGGTCCTGCTCTGGCAGGGGGGTTGGACTTGATGACCTTCGGAGGTCCCTTCCAACCCCTAACATTCTGTGGTGATCCTGTGACCCTTTTCTTCCCATTCATTGTAGTTCCAATACTGAGATACTGGGGGATGACTAAACTCTATTTTGCATAAAGCCTCAAGTGTGCCTGAGCAACCCGTGCCACAAATACTTCTTTCAGTGGGACCTGCTCCAAGTGGGAGATAATTCTTAGTGGAGTCATGTGCACAAAGTTTCTTGTGAGTAAGACACCCTCAACTATTTGCAGACAGGAATCTTCAAGCATTGCTGAAACCACAAACCAAAGTTTCAGTGCTGCAGTCATTGCTTGACAAGGTCACCTCCCTGGTTTCAGATGGCGTGTTTTAGTGAGCTGACCTAGTTAAAGGATGTTTCTCATCCCCAAGCCAGAGGTTCAAGTTGAAGGAGCACCTCAATACAAGTGAGATGTGGAGGTGCTGGAGCCAGTGCAGAGGAGGGCAAGGAAGCTGGGGAAGGGCCTGGAGAATAAATCTGATGAAGAGTGACTGAAGGAGCTGGGATGGTTAGTTTGGAAGAGAGGAGGCTGAAAGGACGCCTCATTGCTGTCTACAGCTACCTGATGTGGATGTTGTGGAGAGGCTGCTGCTGGTCTCTTCTCCCAGATAATTAATGATAGAGGAAGAAGGAATGGCCCTCAAGCTGCCCCTGGGTAGCTTTATATTTGACAGTAGAAAATTTTTTTCCCACTACAAGAGTGGTCAGGGATTGGAATGTGCTGCCCAGGGAGATGGTGGAGTCACCAGCCCTGGATATGTTTAAAGGTGGTTTGAATGTGGTGCTTGGGGATATGGCTTAGGGGTGACCCTTGTAGAGGAGGATTCTCAGTTGGACTTGGTGATCCTGAGGGTCTTTTCCAACCTGAATGTGAAGGAAAATGAGATCACAGGGTCACAGGATGTCAGGGGTTGGAAGAAACCTCAGAAGGTCATCAAGTCCAACCCCCCTGCCAGAGCAGGACCATAGAATCCAGCACAGGTCACACAGGAACACATCCAGATGGGGCTTGAAAGTCTCCAGAGAAGGAGACTCCACAACCTCTTTGGGCAGACTGTTCCAGTGCTCTGTGACCCTCACAGTAAAGAAGTTCCTCCTCATGTTGAGGTGGAACCTCCCGTGCTGGAGTTGATATCCATTGCATCCTTGTCCCAGGGTGCAACTGAGCAGAGCCTGTCCCCTCCCTCTTGACACCCAGCCCTCAAATACTTGTCTTGTAAGTTAGAGCACTACTGACCACTCAGTCCTTGGAGACAGGTACAAGGTGAACTGCTGCTGCTGCAAAGTGTACAGTGAGTGGTGTAAGGCCAGCTTGTCACATTCACCAGCCTTCCGCTGATTTCATTGCACTCAGAGATGTTGGAGCCTCATTTGAAGATTTCTAAGCAGAAGCCACAGTGGCTTCTTCCTGGCTTTGAAGAGCTACAAGTTTTCTCCAAAGCTTACACTGATTACAAAATAATTTGGAATAGCAACTAATAAACAATACCCTCTGCCCACATTTGACTAACCAGGGTTAGAGAATGTCTGATCTGTTGGTTGGGGCTTTGGTTTTATTTTCAATGGCTTCTTCTGGTGGTGTCAGGGCCTCAGCCTCAAGAAGACTCCATGAGATCTATTAACTGTTTGACACTGTGGGATCTCCAAGTGTGAATGAGAAATCAGTGAACAAAAGTGAATGGGAAATACTTTGCCCTGTAACCACTCACTCAATAGCAGAAGCTGAGGAAAGTGCAAATGCAGTAGGAGAAGCTCAGGTGGTAGGCTGTGACTTGCTCATGATGCTGCAAAACTGGTTTAAACATGAGGAAGCTTTACTGCTTGTGGAAGAGGAACAGGCAGCCTCACCCCTTCATTTGCCCTGCACTGTTTATTGAGGTTGCTGTCCACTGAGGCTGGTCACATCTGTGGCTAATTGGTACAACCCTGTGCAGCAACAAATGGATCTGCTTCTGGGGCTTGGCACAGTAGCAAAGAGCAAGGATGGGCAGTTGTGCTTGCAAAAGCAGGTACCTCGTGGCAACATCAGGCACTACAGGACCACACTGCACAGAGTTAGGGACATGCTTACCCTACCTCAGGGCTACCTGGAAAGATTTATGAAGTCATGGTGAAAGTGCTTTACAGTTGCTGAGTACTCAGCATTATGCTGCTTCAAGTTCATTATTTCCTGTACCCACATTAGCTAAAAGTCATCTAAAGAAAACCTTGAGAGCACGTACACACTGCAGTGGTGCCTACCTGTGGGCAGCACAGAGTCTGATGTGAGGAGGTGTCAGGAAAATCATTAGTGCCTCGTGCTGTGTGTAGAGGAGAAGTAATGTTCAGCTTCCTCCTGCAGGCAAGAAGGAAAATACAGCCTCCTCGGTATGACGAGGTGAAAGATTCATTTCTCAGAAGTGAATAGAGGATAAATTCGCTTCTCAGAGAAGGAGGAGGGGTGAAGTCATCAGTAGAGGGGTTCAGAATTGCAAAGCCACAGAATCACAGAATGTTGGGGGTTGGAAGGGGCCCCCAGAGATCACCCAGTCTAACCCTCCCTGCCAGAGCAGGATCACCTGGTCTAATCCTCTCTGCCAGAGCAGGATCACCCAGAGCATGCTGCACAGGAATGCATCCAGGTGGGTTTTGAAAGTCTCCAGGGAAGGAGACTCCACAACCTCTCTGGGCAGCCTGTTGCAGTGCTCTGTCACCCTCACAACAAAGAATTTTCTCCTCATGTTGAGGTGGAACCTCCTGTTTTCCAGCTTGTACCCATTGCTCTTTGTCCTATTGCTGAGCATCACTGAAAAGAGCTTGGCACTATCATCTTGACACCCACCCCTCAGATATTGATAGGCATTGATAAGATCCCCTCTCAGCCTTCTCAAGACTAAACAGCCTCAGACCTCTCAGTCACAAGCAGATGAGGAGCTGCACTCCCTCCCAGCACCTTTGGGTCAGATATCTTTGTTGAGGAAGCTATCAAAGAGTCAGATTTAATGTGAAAAAAAAGAGATGTAAAGGAGAGTCTCTTTCTCCTTTTAGCATATAGAAGGCTTCCTACACAGGTTCTTCTGCTAGCCTACCATGCAAGTATCAGCAGGCAGAGTTTTCAAGTGAGTCACTTTGATGCCAAAATATCCTGAAGAAGAGACACTTTTGGTAGTCATCAGTTGATTCACAGATTTGTGTGGACCCTTGGAACAAGTCATGGAATTTTACAGCCTAGAGCAGATGCTCACACAGATTTCAGAGCTTCTTTTTGTAGCGATTTGCAGTAACAAGAGATACAAATGTCAGCACAGAGGTAGGCTGTCAGTATGTGCTTTTTAAAGCCTAAGGAATTTTTTATCTTTGTACCATGGTCAGTGTTACCAAGCCAGCCTTGCATCTACAAGCAAGGTAAGTGGGATTCTGTATGGCTGCAAGAACACCACTCTGCAGGAAAAGCCTTTTGCAAGATCAGTGCATAATCAGCCGTAGGGCCACGACCTTCCCAGAAGTATGGGGAGTGGCTGAGAGAACTGAGGTTGTTTAGCCTCAGAAAAAGAGGCTGTGGGGAGATCTTTGCCCTCTCAACAGCTCCCTAAAAGGTTGGAGCCAGGCAGGGGGGTGGCCTTTTCTCCCAAGTAATAAATGATAGGATGAGGGGAAATGACCTCAAGATGCATCAGGGGGGGTTTAGGTTGGGCATTAGGAGAAACTTCTGCACTGAAAGGCTTCTCAAACAGTGGAACAGGCTCTCCAAGGAGGTGGCTGAATCCCTAACCCTGGAAGTGTTTAAAAGACACAAAGATGTGGTGCTGAGGAACATGGTTTAGCACCAGACTTGTTACAGTTAGGTAACGGTTGGACTTGATGATCTTAAAGGTCTTTTCCAACCAAAGTGATTCCATGATTCTATGATATAGATGTTTTAATTTATTTTTTGTTTGAATATGTGTTAAAGACATAATATATATTGAATAGAAACACATATATATGATGATCAGAGGGCTGGAGCACCTCTGCTGTGAGGACAGACTGAAGGAGTTGGGGCTGTTCAGTCTGGAGAAGAGAAGGCTCTGAGGTGACCTAATTGTGGCCTTCCAGTATCTGAAGGGGGATACAAGAAGGCTGGGGAGGGACTGCTCAGGATCTCAGGTAGTGGTAGGACTAGGGGGAATGGAATGAAGCTGGAGGTGGGGAGATTGAGGCTAGGGGTGAGGAAGAAGTTCTTCACTGTGGGAGTGGGGAAGCCCTGGAATGGGCTGTCCAGGGGGATGGTTGAGGCTCCCTCCCTGGAGGTGTTTAAGACCAGGCTGGATGAGGCTCTGGCCAGCCTGATGTAGTGTGGGGTGTCCCTGCCCATGGCAGGGGGGTTGGAACTAGATGATCCTTGTGGTCCCTTCCAACCCTGACTGATTTTATGAGTCTATATTGAATATAAAGACATAATATATATTGAATATAAAGACACAATATATATTGAATATATACATGTCACAGCTCCCTTTTTAGAACACAAAATGGTTGATCTTTGGGGGAAAAAACCCACAACTCACAGGTAAACACCACAAAAACCTAGTGCTGTAAATCAGGATATAGATATTGTCACCTGACTTTCTATTCTGAGAAAGAACCTGCTGCACACTGAAATAACATTAAGTGTGAAAACATATGGTAGGGACCAAAATGTTTGCTTATCCCTAGTTGGCTCTTTCTAGCAACGTGGGGTAGTTAAAAAATGATTAAGGAAAATAATAATAATAATAAATAATGTGTTGTGCATCAAATACCAAAGTTAATACTGTACACAGTGAATCTGTAAACTGTGACTAAAGGAGAAACATTTTTTAAATGCCTCTGATAATGAAAAGATTTATGGTAAAACATGTCTTAAACAGCTTGAATGAAGTGCTCATTGTGCCTGCACAAAAATGGCTTTGTTCAGCAGCCATTCCTGGGTTTAGCCCTTGGTGGGCTTCAGAGGCAGGAGGAGCAAAGGATTTGACAGCAGGGGAGTTGGAATCCGTAGCAAACACCTTTTTAATTTAGGGCAATAACAGTGATGTGATTTGGTATGGGAGAGCTGAATTTGATTATTTTCTATTTTTTTCTCTCTCTCTTTTCTTTTTTTTTTCCCCCTGAGTGTCTGCAGCTACCACCACCTGTGCTGATACTCTCATTAAAAACACTGTCTTGACTGTGCAAGATGTTGAGGCCAGATACTGTACGCCACAAAACTGTGTGGCAAGTTCTGTCTCTAGATTCAAGAGCTCCTTTTTTGCCCAGTGGCTGCACAGCACAGGGTGTTGTCTCCTCTCTTTCTATCAACTGTTATAGTCTACTGTGTTTCTTCATTCTTTGCTGACTTGCTCAGGCTTCTTGCAAAACCAGGTCTTGCCTGTACTTGGAAGAGCACTCAAATTCAATACTTGGAGGAGCATTCAAATTCATGAGCTGCTTTTGGAACCTGGCACGTACAAATTTTGCTCCTGAGTTCCCAGTATGAAATGTTAGAATCACAGAATCAGCCAGGATGGAAAAAACCACAGAGATCATCAAGTCCAACCTATTACCCAATACCTAACACCTCCTGACAACTAATCCATGGCTTCAAGTGCCACATCCAACCTTTTTTTCTGAACACCTCCAGGGATGGTGACTCCACCACCTCCCTGGGCAGCACATCCCAATGGCCAATAACTCTCTCTGTGAAGAACTTTGTCCTCACCTTGAGCCTAAAACTTCTCCTGGTGCAGCTTGAAACTGTGTCTTGTTCTGGTGCTGGTTGCCTGGAAGAAGAGACCAACCCCCACCTGGCTAGTTGTAGAGAGCAATTAGGTCTCCCACTTCTCTAGCTTCTGCTCTTTCATGCTCTGTAGAACACCCCAAGGCAAAGAACTGCAAAATTTGTCACAATGAGTTGCAGATATGAAAGGAGATGATTTTTGCATGCTTGCTCTGTAAGCAATGAGTTCATTTAAAAGGAAGCACATGTTTCTGAGCTATGTGTTAAAGCCTTTTTCCTTTTCTACAGCTTTCTTCTCACCCAGTCTTTTTATGAAGCTGTGTGTTGTTCTCTCTCTTACAACTTCTTATCCTTTCGCCCTCTGTTTGAATTTGCTGAGGTCACACCTTGAGTAGTGGGTTCAGTGCTGGGCCTCTCACTACAAGAAGGACTTGGGATGCTGAACCAGGTGCAGAGAAGGGCAACAAAGCTGGTGAAGGGGCTGGAAAACAGGTCCTATGAGGAACAGTTGAGGAAACTGGGGTTGTTTAGTCTGGAGAAGAGGAGGCTGAGAGGAGACCTCCATTGCTTTCTGCAACTCCCTGAAAGGAGGCTGGAGCCAGCTGTCAGTCTCTTCTCCCTAGGAACAAGTGATAGGATGGAAGGAAATAGCCTCAAGTTTGCCAAGGGAGGTTTAGGTTAGATATTAGGAGAAATTTCTTCACTGAGGGGGTTCTCAAACACATGGACAGGCTGCCCAAAGAAGTGGTTGAATACTTGCTCCTGGAGGTGCTTAAAAGAGGCACAGATATGGTGCTGAGGAACATGGCTTAGCACCAGCCTTGTTAAAGTTAGAGAATGGTTGGACCTGATGATCTTAAAGGTGTTTTCCAGCCAAAACAATTCAATAATTCCTTGATTCTGTGATTCTTTAGGTCTGTGATTACTTTTGCTATTAGTTGTTCCATTTAGTGGGACATTTTGTGGTGCAGATGGAAGGAGAGGAACTTGAAAAGCTAGAAACCAGACTATAGATCCAGTTAGCTGTAAAAAAAACCCAAAAATGACAACAAAAAAGGCAGGATTAACAAATTTTGGCTTTTCTCTGCAGAGAAATACCTTGCCTAGCTGCTGTGAAAATCTTCCAGTGCAACTTTGACCCTGCCTTTTACCACCCACTTTAGATATACCGACAGTGTAGTCAGACTCATTACAACCTGTGTCACTCAGTGGGAAGAATAGAATAGAATAGAATAGAATAGAATAGAATAGAATAGAATAGAATAGAACAGAACAGAATAGAATAGAATAGAATAGAATAGACCAGGTTGGAAGAGACCTTCAAGATTATTGTGTCCAACCCATCAACCAATCCAACCCACCTAAACAACTAAACCATGGCACCAAGCACCCCAAGTCTCCTCCTGAACACCTCCAATGATGGTGACTCCACCACCTCCCTGGGCAGCCCATTCCAATGGGCAGTGGTGGCAGTGTGATTCAAGACAGAATCACCCCATTCTCCTTTTGAGCTGCTCCAGAGAGACAGCTGTTGTTTCTTTTGCAGCTTCATCTTCCTGGCTTCTGCACCTCTGTAAGAGGGATGGGCATTAGTGTCTCTTCTTGTCTCTGCTGACAGCTGGGCTTGCAATCACACCTGAGTAAGCACTGTGGCTGTTGTTATAAATTTTGATGGCTCTGCATGCCAAGAAAAAATTGCTGATGGTGGTGAGTAAAATGTGTCAAGACTGTGCTTGTGGACAAAGTAGAAGTGGCCTTCAGACCTTCAGTTGCTGTAAACTGTGGTGGAGATCAACACACCTCTAAGATATGAATCCGGCCTACCACCTCCCACCTAAAGAATTTATCAGTCATCTGCTGAGACATGAAGTTCAAGATGGTTCAGAGCCTACCTTTCTGCTTCTGTGTTTCTTTTGTTTATTGTTTTCTGGTGTGCCATTTGCACATTTCTAGGTGTCTGAAAAGGCAGCTTGCATAGAACTGGGAGAAATCTTCAAACATGACACAGAGTGTGGAGCCTTAGGTCCCTATTACTTCTGGGTCATTCTGTTTGGTTTTTTTTGCCATAAAAGGAGACAGCAAATAGACTATAATGAAAGAAAGTCCACCACACTCCAGCAATTGCTAAACTTGTTGAAAACCAACCAATAGGAAAGATAATGGTGGAAGAAAGTCCACCACTCTTTACTAATTGCAAAACTTGATAAAACCCAAGCAAAAGAGAATTCCTTCTGTTACTGGAGCCCAAGTCTGAACAGATTTAAATATGCAGGCAAACTGCAATTCCATCATCTGGGACAGAAATCCCAGGAGTCTTCTCTTTGATTCCAATCCATTGTTGCAGGAATACAAAAGACCTCAATGTTCTCCTGTCTCAGAGCCCAGAACTCGTGCTTGAACTATTCAGTGAAATTAACTTTTGCCTCTACTATCCAGTGTGTCAATAAGGACTTGCTCTGACACAGCTCAGGAAGTCAAAGCAATTAAATGGAAGAATAAGGCAATTAAATTGTTCAACATGACAGACACAGCAGATTCAAGACTGAAGATTCCATATATGCACTGACTGACCCCAGGTTAATAAATCCTGGGTAACATGCAACAAAGCTGGAGATGCACACCATTCCTGGGTAACATCTGACACAGCTAGAGATGCAAACCCTCACAACAGCTCTAACAGTCACACAGCAAAAGCGCAGCTGTGTATTGCAGGCACAGTTTTCACCAAGAAAGGTGTCCCTGTCTTGGATGGAGAGGAAAGAGCACAGCCTGTCAGCTGTCCTTGTCTCTGTCTTCTCCCCTTGGCCTCAGCTGCTGCTGCAGCTGGGGAGGGTTGCTTGTGCTAGCCCATTCAGTGATATGTGTGCTCCCCAATGCCAGAACCAGTGAGCCCTGAGATGTCCCTCTCATGAGTTTTAAACCTCAGCCCAGGTTCTCCCTGCCTTCTAGGTGATGTTTGTCATAATTTGGGAAGAACAGTGAGTAACATTGTCATATATGTCCCTGACTTCTATGTGATGTTTAGCCTGTGTCAAGGGAACTAGTTGGAACTAGATGAACCTTGAGGTCC
Source organism: Dryobates pubescens (assembly GCF_014839835.1). Taxonomy (NCBI): domain Eukaryota; kingdom Metazoa; phylum Chordata; class Aves; order Piciformes; family Picidae; genus Dryobates; species Dryobates pubescens. The sequence continues at coordinate 2,556,990 of NC_071657.1, forward strand.
CTTCCAACCCTGACAATGCTATGATTCTATGATTTGGGAGAAAAATTGAATTACATAGTCATATATGTTTAACATCAACTTGATTTTCCTCATTAGCATAATGAGAGGTGTCAGCTTCAGTATCAAAATTGCAGTTAATTAGGTAGAGATCTTTGTTCAGCTACCCTGGCCATTAAAAGTTGCTTTGAAGTTGGGTGTTTAAGTTACTTGAGCCCTGCTTCATCAGTTTTAGACTGCATTGGGCCATCTTGTCTTCAAAAGTCTCCCTTCTTCATCTTTTTGTCAGGCCAGCTTCACGGATCTTCATTTAACACAAACACCTGCTTGTTGTAAATGGCCTTGGTATTGAAGCATGGTAAATCAGCTTGCCTTCCTGTCCCATGGCAGGCTAGGTGGTTTCATGACACCCCTCTGTCATGGACTTCTTCACCTTACATACTAAGATAACCTGCTTTTCAGTTCTGCTGTTCATGGGCTCCAGTGAGATGCTTTCAATGTATTTGTTGGTATATTTACATTTCTAAAGCGCTTTAGGGACATTACCAGAACAATCTGTACCTTCGAGCACACTGGAGAGCCAAATGTGTCCACCATGCCTTGGGCAAGCTAGGCATTTCTGTGCTACTTGGGTGCATTGCTTTCAGAGCAAAAGGACCCAGCTGTAGGATGTGATGGAGTTAGAGATTTTCATTAACCTGAACTTGAATCCCTCCCTCCTTTCTTCAAGGAATTTGACCACAGCTCTTATTTTCCAGATGAGTACTCTGACCACTGGGCAAGGTCATACTACCCAGTTGCTCTGTCTCCTCATCCAGGTTCAATGGCAATGGAACAAGCGCAGGATCACACAGGATGTTAGGGGCTGGAAGGGACCTCGGAAGATCATCGAGTCCACCCCCTGCTGCCAGAGCAGGACCATAGAATCTAGCACAGGTCACACAACTAGGTCTTGAAAGTCTCCAGAGAAGGAGGCTCCACACTTTGGCTAGCATCAGAAGAGGCAGGGCTTGGGTTCCTGCCTTGTCTTAACAAAGCGAAGCAGCTTCAGTAGGAGAGATTGAAATGTCTTAGTTTTTTTTTCACCTCTGATTCTGGCTCTGATTTGGGGGAAATCCCCTCCAAAACCCAAAAAACCCCAAACTCCAAGTAACATTTTTCACTTGTTTTAAGGATCTTTATGTACCCAGAGTTGTGGTTATCACTTGTAAACTGAAACAGCGAGGCGTTTGACAACAAGATGATGTCGATGCCCTGCAGGAGGGATATGAATAGGATTGAGGCTCATCATGGGGCACTTTGGGTTTCAATAGCTTCTCAGACATCCCTAGGGCCTAAAGAATTCTCTTCCAGAAAAGAAAATTTAATGCAAGGTTGGAAGGACATAAAGGAACATAAAATCAACAAAAGTTAAACCTGAGATGGAAGCTTAGCAGGAATTCTGAAGAATAAATGCTTAAAAATGCAATAATGAGTTAAAAAAAGTTTCTGGTGCAGAAGAAACAGAGGGACTGAAAGAAATCAGAGGCTTTTTCAGTTTAATAAAAGATAGAGGATTCATGGGGGGGAAAAATTACATAATCTGTAGACTTCTTGATTTAATTTTGCCATGTTGTTGATCGATACTCCATGCTCCTTGCCTTCAAGCAATAGAGATACTGTGATCAGCAGCTCCTGTGATTGATTAGAAGATAAAAAGGATAGTTAAGGGTTGGGACTGACTTCTAGATTGTCTGTCTCTGAATAAATTGCTCAGTTTTAATTTATTCCATTAGCTGCATGTGTTTAAGAAAGATGTTGAGTTCCTGGAATGTGTCCAGAGAAGGGCAACAAAGCTGTGGAGGGGTCTGGAGCACAGCCCTGTGGGGAGAGGCTGAGGGAGCTGGGGTTGCTTAGCCTGAAGAAGAGGAGGCTCAGGGGAGACCTCATTGCTGTTTACAACTACCTGAAGGGAGGTTGCAGCCAGATGGGGGTCTGATCTCCTAGGCAAGCAGCAACAGAACAAGAGGACACAGTCTCAAGCTGTACCAGGGGAGGTTTAGGCTGGATGTTAGGAAGAAATTCTTTACAGAAAGAGAGACTGGCCATTGGAATGTGCTGCCCAGGGAGGTGGTGGAGTCACCATCACTGGAGGTGTTGAAAAAGAGACTCGATGGGGTGCTTGTTGCCATGGTTTAGTTGATTAGACGGTGTTGGGTGACAGGTTGGACTTGATTATCTTGAAGGTCTTTTCCAACCTGCTTAATTCTGTATTCTGTATTCTTATTCTCATTTCAGAGGAGTGGATGGATGGATTAATGAGGAATTTATAGATATTTTTGGTCTCCTCTCTGCTGAGATACATGATTGTGATCAGAGACGAAAGAGTCCTATCTCAAGACCTTTTTTCCATAGGTTTCCACTGGCCAGGAGGAAATCACATTTCCAAGTTTTCTAGTCTATGGGAAAGTCTCCAAATACCACTGGAGGGGTGATTAAAACGTTGTTTCTGACTAGGTTCTTGCACTTCACAGGTTTATCAGTACACTGTCTTGTTTGATACCATAGCTGGCTCATTGCTCTGCTTCATCCTTCTTCATGCAATTTCCTGTGAAATTATTACTGCAAAAGAGGAAACAGTTTGTTTTCTTACAGGCCTCCAGTGGCTTCTGTCACAAGATTTGGGACTGATTATGGTAAATTCAACCCACTGAGATTGGATGCTCATATCTGATGCGTACTCAGGACAGACATACAGCCTTTCCTGTGAACAGCAGCTTTCTTTGGTTGCACCTGGGTGGCTTTACTGAAGTGCTCCTAGGTGTGGTAAGAACAAGCTTGGTTTGGTAGTGGTGGGATGCTGAGTGAGACGTTTTAGGGATGCTTATTCCTTTTGCAGTATCCTCTCAGTCACTGGGGTGACCCAAACCCAAGGGCATCTCTTCTTCTGTTTGAGTCAACAATTAAGAGAGAAAGGGAGAAAGAGGACAACTTCTCTGGTTGCTTTCTTGTCTCCCAAACTGGTGTGACTGGTAAAAGAGGGTAAGTCCTAAGATAAGCCTATGGCTCTCAGAAGTGGAGCTGAGTGGTTTTCCCCTGCAGCCAGGGTAGTTCAAAGGGGCTGACTCCCCTTCTGTGTAATCACAGAATTGTAGAACCCACTGGGTTGGAAGGGACAAACACATAATTCTCAACCCTTTTTCTAAGGGATTTCTCAAAGCTTGTTACCCATAGTCATGAAAGGAGTTAAAAATTTGGGTATTGCCAGCTCTTTCTAAGCCCAGGGAGAGTTTTTATTCTCTTCATCTTCCCTCAGAGAAGGGGTTGTGCAGGTGAGCCATGACAAGGTGAGGATTACCAGATAAGCCTGGGAAGTCAGAGAGTGTTGCTGAAAAGTCAGAAAGTGTTGCTGCTGGAGCCTTCACCTTCCCTTCTTTATGAAAGTAAAAAAATCAAAGCTGTTTCACAGAAGGAAGCCTGCTTAACATTGACAGACCAGTACTGTTACAGCTGTGCTGTTTTTTACAGTGGTGCTCAGAACCAACTAAGCTGTGGGAAAGCTGTGTAGGTCCTGGTGCCAGGCAGAGGTGATTCACAAAAGCCAGCAAGCTGGAAAGGCCTCCCAAGGAAACTCTCTGGTGAGGAGGAGTCTTTCTGAATTGGAAAACCCTAAAAGATGCCAATCTGATGGAAATGTTTCAGAGTTCACAGCCACAGATTTTCCCTGGAGTTAGGCAAAGAAGCATGTCTGGGCTACAGTTCCTTGGCGCTGTCTCTCTTTCCTCCTTGTCAAAATCCTCACTAGAATTATGAAAGCCTCTAGTTCAACTCTTTTCCTTCCTTCACCTGCTTTTTTACTGAGTCTTTAAACCTGGTCCTCTCAGGAGGGTGTCACATATTTGTCTTTAATAAGTATCTCCTGCAGAATGTTCTCTGCTCTGTCCAAGACAAAGGAGAATCTTGAGGCTGTCCCCACCAGGAGCTGTGCTCTTACTCCTGCTTATGATACTGTATTGCATTTGTGTTTCTCCAGGAAAAGGGTGAAGAACTGCAAAATACTGGCTGCCCTTTCTACTTTTCTCCTCATTTAATGCTGCACTGATTTCAACAATAGACATTTGCTGACATTTTAATTTAAGCTGCAGTTTTGTTTCCTTCTATAAACCTCCCATAGTTTGCATGCCTCCTGTAGCATTGTCTTGGGTATAAGGACAGAATCATAGAATGGTAGGGGTTTGAAAGGGACCTCCCAAGGTCCCTGGTGGGCTCACAGGATCCTCAATCACATAGGCAGGGCACCTTGAGATCTTCTGTGCTTGAGTCAGGAACAGGATTGTTTGCATGTTCCTGCTGAGGAAGGCAGTTCTGTATGACCATGAAAGCCATGCTGAGGTCCCAGTGAATGGCTTCAGGAGCAGAGGGTGATGTGGAGTAGGCTTTCTTGTGGTGGTGAGGGACTGCCTATACAAGGTGGACTAGCAGCTGCAAGCTGAAACAAACATGAAATGCTCTGCTTGGGTGATTTGGTAAGGGTGACAGGACCACTGTCCAAAATCACGGCAGAAGAAGGTCTACTGCACTCTAATTCTGTGTCATCCTTTTGTTGTGGTTAGTTCTTTGCAAGCAAATTTGGTCACAAAGTGAATAAAGAAGGTCCTCCAATCTTCCTCATGCCTGCCTGAACACCACCAGGTTTTCTTCAGGTTGTTTTAGCAAAGTGATATGGCAGAAGCAGGCATCTGCCAAGCATGTGAGACTGTATTTTAGGTTTCTCTGAGCTTTGGCACAGCTGAACTAGAGACAGGAAACCTCAAGCACTGTATTACTAAGCAATAAATAGCAAGTGACTTTCAGTAATTCCTGGAACTCCTCCGCAGTATTACTGCATGACATTTCTCAGTAATATTGTGAAGGTAGTCCCATCTGCCTGGCTGAAATTCTCTGTACTGGTTAAGGCTGAAAAACAAAACTATTTACTAGAAGTAGCTCTGAGCAGAGGCAAAGGAAATGCAATAGAAAGGGCCTGAGCCTCCTGAAGGAGAACTTTTTACATTACCAAAAGCTGTTGGACGTTCTCAGGAATGATCCAGCCAAAGCAACACAGCTCTTGCAACAATCACAGAATGGGCTGCTCACAGACTAGAAGTGTTCCATCAGAGTAGGAAGATAGAGGTCTGAAGTGGAAAGCTTGTCTGCAAGGCTGCACTGCTCCTTCGTTGATGTTGTGGTGTAGGAGGAGCCCTGTGTGGAGTGCCTGCAATCTGGAATGCAAGTAGTGGGGCTCAGGGACTGAGATGAGCCTTGGAGCACTCACAGGTGGCAAGATACTATTTCTGTTGGTAACATGAAAGACTGGAAGACAAGTGCCTTCCTGAGGCCACAGCTAGATGCACGTGGCACAGCCGGGGTTATGAGAACTCCTGGCTCTTTCCCAACTGGCAACCAGCAGTAGCACCTCTCCCAACTTGCTATGAGATAAACCTCTCTCATCAAAGAATGGGAAAGTACAGAGTGCCTTAGCCTAAGAGACTCAAAACTCAGCTGTGTAAAGTGATCCCTAGACAGGTTGCTATGTACCAGGCAGAGCAGAGCTTAAGGGCAGACCTTCCTCTTCAGTTAAAAGCAATCCACTTGTGTTACATTTGTTGGAGAGCTTCCTCCTCCTCCTCCTTCTGAAATGGGCTTGTCTGGCACATGGCTGTGCTTGGTGTCAGGCGCTGGTCCTTTTTCTCTCAGACCAGGTGGTTGGAAATGTACATCCCCAAGAGTGCATTTCTGTGTTTAAAGACTTTGTAGGTGAATCTTATGACTTCTGTGTCTTGTTTCACCCATTCATAAAGTGGACACAGTGAACCCCTCACCCCCTACCTCCCTATCCTCCTACCCCACCCCACCCCCAGCGCCCCCTCATTGGTCTCAGGGTTCATACCAGCCAAAAATCAGATTTGGGCTTTGATTGTTTGATTAAAATGTAAATTTTCTGAAAGGGATAGATTCCCTTGACCACTGTAAACTGCCTAGGGGACACCTGGGATTCCAGGCAAGGTGAGACTAACTTGCAGTATTTTATATGAACTACTTCAAGCTTCGGGAAAATGACCTTGGTGATCCTCCTCCCCCCTCCTCCCCCCCACCAAATTATTATTATTTGAATTGAGCTGATGGATTTCAAAGTGTTCTGTACCCTAAATGTGTGTATTTAAAATCAAATACTGGAGGATGTGTGTTCATTACTGAAGCCAACAAAGGAGAATTCAGTGAATGTCAGCAGGTTTTGCAAGGAAATATGAAAGAACAGCAACAACAAGAAGAAGCTTCTGGCTGGGATAATAAAGTCATAAAGGGCATTGTGTAAGTAATTTCAGTGCCATGGGGTAATATAAAGATACTTTCTACATCTTGCATTTGTAGTATTGAGGAATATGGAGATAAATGACTTCTCCAAAGTGCTTAATGGCATACTGGGACACAGCTGGGAATGGTACCCAGGTGTCTTGAGGCTCTGAGCGATCCTACAACTGCCAGATGACAAACAGCCCTGCCAGGCTTTATGCAGAGGGCTCACAAAACTCTCTGTCCCGTTTTGTGTGGGCTTTTTGCTTTAAAGTAGTGGTCCTGTGAAAAAGCTGATGTCCTGTGTTTTGAAGGAGAAGATTTTTTAAACTGCAAGTCTGGTGCTGTAAGCATTTTAAACATGTCAGTGTGATGAATTCTGAGTGTCTTTAAGACTGTCAAGTGCAGGGAACCATGAAAGTTGAACTTCTAAAGTGAATTGTGGCATTGTAATTCATATTCCTCTCCTTTTCCAGGAAAAAAAGAAAAAGAAAAGGTTGCTTTAAGATGAACTTAGAAGCAGCAATACAGGAATATATCCATGCAGAAACAATGTCATTTCATCCCCTCACTGCTCCCTCATCCATTCAAAAGCTGCAGTAATCAAAGTGCATGGCCAAAGGGAATACATCAATAAAATGCTGCTAAAAAACCTAAAGGACACACCACTAAGCAAAGCAACAATCAGCATACCAGCTGCCCAGTCAGCCCTGAATGCCTGGACAGGCAGCCTGAGTTTTAAAGAATGGTTTGGAAGAGGCTGTGTAACTGACTTCAAGGAGATCCTGACCAAAATGGGAAGAGGTACATGGGAGTTGTTTAAAAATGCTAGTACAACCTTGGGACTTTCAGCACCTCTCTGCCATGGCTGACAATGTTAATGTCATGATGAGGCACTATAATACACATGAGGAAAATGTCAATATTTCTGAATCTGAAATGCAGTTGATCATAACTGCAGTTGACCTGCCATACGTGATCCTGCTTGGGCAGGGAGGATGGACTCGATGATATTCAGAGGTGCCTTCCAACCCCTACCATTCTGTGATTCTGTAATGCTATGACTCTGTGATTCTGTGATTCCATGGTAATATGATTCTGTGATTCTATAATTCTGTGATTCTACTATTCTATGATTCCACTATTCTATGATGCTGTGATTCTGTCCTTAGGCTTCTATGATTCCATGATTATATCATTCTGTGATTCTTTCGTTCTATGATTCTGTGATTCTTTTACTCTATGTTGATATGATTCTGTGATTCTATGATTCTGTGATTCTATGATTCTGTGATCCTATTATTCTGTGATTCTATTATTCTATGATTCGATGATGCTATGATTCTGTGATTCTTTTACTCTATGATGCTATGATTCTGTGATTCTTTTACTCTATGTTGATATGATTCTGTGATGCTGTGATTCTTTTATTCTATGATGCTATGATTCTGTGATTCTATTATTCTATGATGCTATGATGCTATGATTCTGTGATTCTATGACTCTGTGATTCTATTATTCTATGATTCTATGATGCTATGATTCTGTGACTCTGTGGTTCTATTATTCTATGATTCTATTATGCTATTATTCTATAATTCTGTGATTCTGTGATTCTTTTACTCTATGATGATATGATTCTGTGATTCTATTACTCTATGATGCTATGATTCTATGATTCTGTGATTCTATGACTCTGTGATTCTCTTATTCTATGATTCTATGATGCTATGATTCTGTGGTTCTATGATTCTGTGATACTATGATTCTGTGATTCTATGACTGCAATTCTATTATTCTGTGATTCTATGATGCTATGATTCTATGATGCTATGATTCTGTGATGCTATGATTCTGTGATTCTATGATTCTGTGATTCTAGGACTCTGTGATTCTATTATTCTATGATTCTATGATGCTATGATTCTGTGATTCTATGATTCTATTATTCTGTGATTCTATGATTCTGTGATTCTGTGATGCTATGATTCTGTGATTCTATGATTCTATTATTCTGTGATTCTATGATACTATGATTCTGTGATTCTATGATGCTATGATTCTGTGGTTCTATGATTCTATTATTCTGTGATTCTATGATGCTATGATTCTGTGATTCTAGGACTCGGTGATTCTATTATTCTATGATTCTATGATGCTATGATTCTGTGATTCTATGACTCTGTGATTCTATTATTCTGTGATTCTATGATGCTATGATTCTGTGATTCCATGATTCTATTATTCTGTGATTCTATGATACTATGATTCTGTGATTGTATGATGCTATGATTCTGTGATTCTATGATTCTGTGATTCTATGACTCTGTGATTATCTTATTCTAAGATTCTGTGATTCTATGACTCTGTGATTCTATTATTCTATGATTCTGTGATGCTATGATTCTGTGATTCTATTACTCTGTGATTCTATTATTCTATGATTCTGTGATGCTATGATTCTGTGATTCTATGACTCTGTGATTCTATTATTCTGTGATTCTATGATGCTATGATTCTGTGATTCTATGACTCTGTGATTCTATGATTCTGTGATTCTATGATTTTGTGATTCTATGATTCTATTATTCTGTGATTCTATCATGCTATGATTCTGTGATGCTATGATTCTGTGATTCTATTATTCTGTGATTCTATGATTCTGTGATTCTATGATGCTATGATTCTATGATTCTATGACTCTGTGATTCTATGACTGTGATTCTGTGATGCTATGATTCTGTGATTCTATTATTCTGTGATTCTATGATTCTGTGATTCTATGATTCTGTGACTCTGTGATTCTATGACTCTGTGATTCTATGATTCTGTGATTCTATGATTTTGTGATTCTATGACTCTGTGATTCTATGATGCTATGATTCTATGATTCTATGACTCTGTGATTCTATGACTGTGATTCTGTGATGCTATGATTCTGTGATTCTATTATTCTGTGATTCTATGATTCTGTGATTCTATGATTCTATGACTCTGTGATTCTATGATTCTGTGATTCTATGATTTTGTGATTCTATGACTCTGTGATTCTATGATGCTATGATTCTGTGATGGTATGATTCTGTGATTCTATGATTCTGTGATTCTATGATGCTATGATTCTATGATTCTATGACTCTGTGATTCTATGACTGTGATTCTGTGATGCTATGATTCTGTGATTCTATTATTCTGTGATTCTATGATGCTATGATTCTGTGATTCTATGATTCTGTGATTCTATGACTCTGTGATTATCTTATTCTAAGATTCTGTGATTCTATGACTCTGTGATTCTATGACTCTGTGATTATCTTATTCTAAGATTCTGTGATTCTATGACTCTGTGATTCTATTATTCTATGATTCTATGATTTTGTGATTCTATGACTCTGTGATTCTATGATGCTATGATTCTGTGATTCTATGACTCTGTGATTCTATGATGCTATGATTCTGTGATGGTATGATTCTGTGATTCTATTATTCTGTGATTCTATGATTCTGTGATTCTATGATGCTATGATTCTGTGATTCTATGACTCTGTGATTCTATGACTCTGTGATTCTGTGATGCTATGATTCTGTGATTCTATGATTCTGTGATTCTATGATGCTATGATTCTATGATTCTATGACTCTGTGATTCTATGACTCTGTGATTCTATTATTCTATGATTCTGTGATGCTATGATTCTGTGATTCTATGACTCTGTGATTCTATTATTCTATGATTCTATGATGCTATGACTCTGTGATTCTATGACTCTGTGATTCTATTATTCTATGATTCTATGATGCTATGATTCTGTGATTGTATGATTCTGTGATTCTGTGTTTCTGTGATTCCATGCTTATTTGTTGGGTCCTCTACCCTTTTCCAAGCAGTTTGATTTGTCACCCTTCTCTACTTTCTTCCTGTGATAGGGAATTTATTCCTTTCTTTCACACAAAAATTCCCCTACCCCAACTCCCAAGATCTATTTACATGGTCCTTGCACTTCCCTTCAGGATTGTATCTTAGTGAGGAAGATCTCAACTATTAGGCAATTCTCAGAAACAAACACCGTTTCAGCTGTTCGGTGCGGAGGAGTGCAAAATGCTGGCTGTTTTCCAAGACACACTGTGCTGCCCTGAATGGTGAAGACTGAGAGCAAAGGGCTAAATGGTGTGAGTATTTCTAATCTGGCATTGTTGCAGGTCTTCGAGTCCAACCTCCCTGCCAAAGCAGGATCACCTGCAGGTCAGCTGCAGTCATGGGCAACTGCAGTTCAGGTTCAGAAATATTGATGTTCTTCTGCTGTGTATTGTAGTGCTTCAGTATGACAGCTGTGGAAGAGAGGTGCTGAAAGTCTCTGCACACAGATTTCCCTTGGATGTGGACCAGGATTGCTCAGGAATGGGCTGCCCAGGGAAAGATTCCAAATCTTGCACTGTTGGTAGCATGGATTGTGTTTCAAACATGGACCAAGATTGCTCAGAAATAGGCTGCCCAGGGAAAGATGTCAAATCTTGCACTGTTGGTAGCATGGATTGTGTTTCAAACATGGACCAAGATTGCTCAGCAATAGGCTGCCCAGGGAAAGATGTCAAATCTTGCACTGTTGCTAGCATGGGTTGTATTCAAATGTGGACCAGGATTGCTCAGCAATAGGCTGCCCAGGGAAAGACTCCAAATCTTGCACTGTTGCTAGCATGGGTTGTATTCAAATATGGACCAGGTTTGCTCAGGCTGCCCAGGAAAGTGGTGGAGTCACCATCCCTTGTGGTATTCAAACAACATGTAGACATGACACTCTGGGACATGATTTAGTGGGCATTGTGGTGTTGGGTTGATGGTTGGACTTGATGAACTTAGAGGTCTTTTCCAACCTTAATAATTCTGCCATTCAGTGGGTGTACATGTTCTGTGAAGGGTGTACTCTTAGCATCTAGCCTCTAATATGTGTCAAAAAGCCAAGAGTACACTTACCCTATCTGTCAGTTCTAATCTGGGGCTCTATCCATGCTGCAACAAGAGCTGTAAGAAAAATGGAGCACAACTGGTCTGCTCTCAGAGGCCTTGACTTCAGGACTTTCTTAGTTCTGTCTCAAGTGCAAGTGAACATGTGGAAGACTTTTGATGGAGAAAGACTGAAGTTTCTTCACTCTGCTGCAGAGGAACAAAGTGAATTGTGCTCAGGAATGGGGAATACCCCTAGGGAAGAAAGAGGGAGGATCATAAGTTGCTTCTGGTACTTTCTGTGACTGTGAAAACAGAGGCTTGTGGAGAAGGCACTGATGGATCATCTGAAAGACATCCAAGGCATGGCACCAATGAGATGGGTTGACAGACAGGGAGTTTAATTAAAATGAAGATTGGTTTGGTGAGCTTGTGTCTAGTCCTCGGTGGCACGTTTGAGATGACACCTTCCACACCTGCTGCACTTCAGCTCTCAAGCTTTGTTAAAGAAATGAGGTTGAAAATCTTGGATCTATGAATGAAGCACTTATGAGTGAAGATTTGGGTTTCAAAGCTCTGTATCCTCAGAGATACGGTTTAGGGCTGAAACTTGTAGAGTAGGGTTCTGGGTTGGACTTGGTGACCCTGAGGGTCTCTTTCAACCTGAATATTTCTGTGATTCTGTAATGAAAACTGAAGCAACTTGATTGATTAAAGAAGATTCACCTTTAAATATTGATGGAACAGTGAAGAATTGATTTTAATTTTTTTTCAGAATACATTTCACATCACAATGCCACAACCATTTCATTTTCAACAAACTACAGCAGTTTCTTGAAACTCTGTCTTTCAGGAGGAAATGTTTTGGTCTACAGCCTGTGTCTGCCCCCTGAGTTCAAGGCAATGACGTCAGAACCTTGAGTTTTTGCTTCTCCTTGTGCCTTGGGCTGTAACCACAAAGTAATTGCTATGGCTGTGGTCAGAATGCATCTGGTGGGTTTTATATTTTTGGAGACTGCATCATATTTTTGAGAGGGGTGCATGAAAATCACTTCAGAGCCCACCACTGGGGGAAAAAAACCACCCAAAAGTGGAGGAGCTGTCGTGCTCCCAACAAGAGAGAAAGCAAAAAGCTGAAGCTGTTCAAGTGCATGTCCCCAAAAACGTGGTCCTTACATACAAGGGAGGAACAACTCTTGCTGGTGGTCCCATAGAACCTTCCTTTCAGCTGCTCCAGTCCCACCAGCATCTGATTCTGGGAAAGGGAGGCCACACACACCATATACCAACAGTGAAATTGTTGGTGTCTGTGGAGACATTTGTCTAGCTAAGGAGAAAAGGGAACAGATGAAGAATCCTAGGAGCTTTTTGGGGCCAAAGTTTGCTTTGTGGGCTTCAGGCTCTGCTTTCATTCCTGCCAGGTCTGGTTTCCATTAGAGTGCAAGCAACACAGACATCCATTTTTAATGCCAAAAAAAAAGGTGAAATGCCTTTTGGAAGAGAAGAATAGCTCTGTAGCCACGGAATGTCCCAAAACAGAGGTGTCTAAAACCTGGAAGACAAAATGTATGTGAAAAAAAGTCTAGGTTCTGTTCATGCCATGGGATAATATTATTTCTATAGTACTGGAGTACACCACTTACTCCCAACACAACAACTGTAAAATCATAGATGGTCTGCTCAAAGTTGCTAGAATTTAGTGCTGTCTGGTTGTGATGCCAGTTCAGGTTGCTGAGTTGAAGTCAGTCCATTTCCCTGTTCCCTGGGTGTACATCAGGCAAACCTCCCCAAGAAAGATTTCACAGAAGGGGAAGTATCTGTCCTCTCATCAGCAACAGAACCTGGCTGTGCTGAGGCCCCAGCTTTTTATCATGTGAACTTTACTTTTTTTAATGGTCTTCTCTGCAGAGTTTTTAAGTGGTGAGGGGAGGACCAAAAAAAACCACCCCATGATGAAGCTCTGGAGTTCTACCTATGACACCACACACATCTCAGTGTACCTGAAGAAGCTGTATGGTTATTCTGAGATAAATGTGAGGTTCACACTACTCAGAAGTCTCCTTTTGGGAAGGGAAACAAATACACTGACTTACACCCACTCTCTTGGCTCCAAGGCCAGGGTGGAGCTTGAACTGTTCTGTTTGTTTGTCTGCTAAAACAAACAGAGGATCTGTTAATGGTTTTGGTGGACCACATAGTCTCAAAGCTTGTGGGCTCTGAATCAATGATGTTGAAAATGGCTATTTGCTGAAATAAAAAAGGCAATTAAACACCATAATTTCTAGAGCTAGCCATACTAAACATTAGAGCATCTTTCCATTGCTTTCCTGCCCTCTCAACACACTCCTGTGAGTAGAAGTCTGTCAAACTTTTATAAGCCTGATGCAGAATTCTGCAAAATAGAGATTAGTCATCTCCCACGATCTCAGTATTAGAACTACAATGAATGGAAAGGAAAGGGCTACAGGATCACAGCATGTTAAGGGTTGAAGTGACCTCCAGAGATCATCAAGTCCAACTCCCCTGCCAGAGCAGGACCATAGAATCCAGCACAGGTCACACAGGAGCACATCCAGACAGGGCTGGAAAATCTTCAGAGAAGGAGACTCCACAGCCTTACAGAGCTGTGTGATCCTCACAGTGAAGAAGTTCCTCCTCATGTTGAAGTGGAACCTCCTGTGCTGTAGTTTCTATCCATTGCCCCTTGTCCTATCAGAAGGTGCAACTGAGCAGAGCCTGTCCCATTCCTCTTGACCCCCAGCCCTCAGATATTTATAAACCTTTATTAAGTGCTCTCTCAGTCTTCTCTTCTTCAGACTAAACAGCCCCAGGGCTCTCAGCCTCTCCTCTTCAGGCAGTGCTCCAGTCCCTCAGTCATCCTTGGAGCCCTCCCTTAGATTCTCTCCAGCAGATCCCTGTCCCTCTTGAACTAGGGAGCCCACAACAGGATGCAGTTTTCCAGGTGTGGCCTCACTGGGGCAGAATAGAGGGGGAGGAGAACCTCCCTGGATCTGCTGAACACACTCTTCTGAATGCACTCCAGGATGCTTTGTCCTCAGCTGTTAGCCACAGGAGTTGCCATAGCATTTTGCATAGAATACACTGCGACAGCTGGTAGTTCTGGCATCATTTTTGATGGGATCAGCAATCACCTACCTTTAGAAACTAAAAACCAAATTATATTATAATAATTTAATTGCAATAATTGAATTTAAGTATCATTGGTTTATGTTTACTCAGAGGAAATCCAGTTTAGAGGGGGACCTTTCAAATTGTAGAATTATCATAGAATGGTTTGGGTTGGAAGGGACCTCTAGAACTCACCTAAGTCCAACCCACCTGCAGTGAGCAGGGGCATCCCCAACTAGATCAGGTTGCTCAGAGCCCCATGAAGCCTCACCTGGAAGGTCTCCAGGGATGTGTCCTCCACTGTGCAAGCTGCTCCAGTGTTGCATTTCTGTATGTGAGTTTTTGAGGTATTTTTTAGTAAATATGTCTGAAAAACAGGTGGACCTGCAGGTTACTTTTTAAATTACTATTTTCAAATAAGAAAATAGAGTATTTTGGAGAGTCCTGACAACAAAGCCCCTTCCTACATCATTGTCTTTGAGGCTGACAGTGGTCCAACATGTAATTGCTTTTCTGTCAGCAGAGGTGACCAGTATCTCAGTATCACCAAAGTTGGAAGGACCTCAAAGATCATCAAGTCCAACCTGTCTCTACAGACCTCATGACTAAACCATGGCACCAAGTGCCATGTCCAGTCCCGTCTTGAACACCTCCAGGGACAGTGACTCCATCACCTCCCTGGGCAGCACATTCCAATGGTGAACAGCTCTCTCTGGGAAGAACTTGTGTAGCTTGAGACTGTGTCCCCTTGTTCTGGTGCTGCTTGCATAGAGAGAAGAGACCAACCCCCACCTGGATACAACCACCCTTCAGGTAGTTGTGGAGGGCAATGAGGTCTCCCCTGAGCCTCCTCTTGTCCAGCCTAAGCAACCCCAGCTCCCTCAGCCTCTCCTCATAGGGCTGTGCTCAAGGCCTCTGCCCAGCCTTGTTGCCCTTCTCTGGACACCTTCAAGTGTCTCGATGTCCTTCCTAAACTGAGGGGCCCAGAACTGGACTCAGGACTCAAGGTGTGGCCTAACCAGTGCAGAGTACAGGGGCACAATGACTTCCCTGCTCCTGCTGGCCACACTATTCCTAATGCAGGCCAGGATGCCCTTGGCCTTCTTGGCCACCTGAGCACACTACTGCCTCATGTTTAGGTGGCTGTCAATCAGCACCCCCAGGTCCCTCTCTGTTTGGCAGCTCTCAGCCACCCTGACTCCAGCCTGTAGCTCTGCATGTCTCCCTTTGCTGTCAGCTCTGCCCTGACTTCATTCACAGCCTTGTCAACCAATTTAACACCCTTGGGATGTATCATTACCTGCTGTAAGTTGTCCTAGTGCCGTGTAGGTCACTGACAGTGGCTTAGCCTTGTGATGAAATGAGCAGAGCTGACTTAGCTTCCCTAGAGCATTTCAGCTGGGTAAGTAAGGAACAGGTGTCAGATGCCCTGGGTTTCACTGATGGTGGGTGGGAGGGAGAAAGCCATCACCCACCAACAAAAAGAGTCTGCAGGGAATGGTCAGGAGTGTTCTTATGCTCAGAAATCTTCAGAGAGCTGGCAGTTGAATTATTAGGGAGGTGAGCTGTGGTAAAGGCAGGTTACCCTTAATTCCTCATTGAAGTATTTGCTCACAGGTCTGAGTCCTTCAGAGCAGCTGTTTTGAAGTCAGACTAATGGGTATGTTTGACTCAGGTAATGTTTAACTTGCAGTATTCTATTTGCTTTAGTTTTCAAATGTGTTATAAGACCAATTACGTATTGTGGGAGAGAAAAAAGACAAACAATATCTGGATTCCAGTCAGGCTCCAGGAAAACACAAGGCTCTTGCTTATCTATTAAAAAGGCAAACATCTGAAGCTGTGTTTTGCTTGCTACCAGTAGCTGCCAGCTACTCTTCGACTGCCTGATGTAACAGGAACAACTGGAACAGGTTGCTCAGGGAGGTGGCTGGGACCTCATCCTTGGAGATATTCAAAGGTAAAGCTTGACAGGGCTCTGGGCAACCTGATCTGGCTGAGGATGTCACTGCTGACTGCAGAGAGGGGTGGACTGGATGACCTTTGGAGGTCTCTTCCAACCCAGACCATTCCAGGATTCTATGATGTACTTTTCCTTTCCCTTAGGGGGGTATCCAGTCTCTAAAAAACAGTATTGAGCACACAACCCTAACCTACATCAGGACAGTTTCTTCTTCTAAAGGGTTTCTTGAAGCTGAAGTTTTTTGTTGTTAAATAATTATTTTCATATTATCATGGTTGTATGGATCTGTTTTTTGGGGGGGAGGGTGGGGGGTTGAGCTGCCAAGGACAGTTCTGGGCAAGATTTAACAAAGGGTTGCCATGAAAATTAGAGGGGGGAAAAAAAAATGAAAGACAGTGAAAGATAAAACAAGTCTCCTTTGGTGGTGCTTACACACTGTGTGCCCCATAGCACAGTAAACTGAACAGCAGAAGGAGCAGTGCTGCAACCAGCCTGAGACCAGGAGAGTGCAAGAGGGACAAACAGTCCCCAGTTTGAAGAGAGCTGGGATGCTGCTGCTTTTGGAAGGTGGTGGTGGGGAGTCCTGGAGGCATCCTGGGAGAAGAAGACCGTCTCAGAGGACACTGGGGGCATACCACCAAGCCTGAGCTCTCGGTGCCTGCAGGGACTGATGGTTTTTAAGCCTGGCCCCAAAAACACAGCTGCAGACATTCGAGTGCTCAGTTTTAGTCATCAGTGATGAAATTATTATCTATTATAGGAACTGCAGCTATGGGAGGGTGGGTGTTCAAGAACTCTTCCCATTTCTTAGAAGTCCAGACATGCTCAGCAGGCAGTGCCTTCCTTTGAAGCCTCCCAGCAGCCACAGCAGAAGGCAATGACCACATCCGTGGGGTGAGGAGTGGGAGGAGTGGGGCTGTTTAGTGCTCTCCAAGGTGAACACCTGCAGTGGTGTTGCCCCACCAAGCAGGGGGAGTTCCTTCTGAAATATGATTCAGGGAACTGAATGAGCTGCCCTCCAAATGGGTGGCAGCAGCTTCCAGCAGCCCTTCTTTGTGCCCATGTCCTCCATTTCACCTGATGCTTCTTCTGGCTGTGGCCTGGCAGAGGCTGCAGCATGCACTTGGACTGCTGCAAGCCCTATGGGCGTCTTTCTCCTGCACTAAGAATTAATTTGCAGGGCTGCAGGTCATACAAATCATTCATGTGCTTCCTTCCTGCCTGCTTCATCTCATTCTTGTTAAATCTAAATTCTTTTGAGTCTTCTGTGCGCCCCCCCCCCCAGCTCCTGAAAATGGGCAATGTTGCAGGGCTTGACAGGCACTGCTGGAAAGATAAACCTTGTTAGAGCTTCCAGAACATCATAGAATCATAGAACCAATAAGGCTGGAAGAGACCTCAGAGATCATCAAGTCCAACCTGTCACCCAGTACCTCATGACTACTAAACCATGGCACCAAGTGCCACATCCAATCCCTTTTTGAACACCTCCAGTGATGGTGACTCCACCACCTCCCTGGGCAGCATGTTCCAACAGCTGAAAACTCTATCTGTGAAGAACTTTCTCCTCATCTCAAACCTAAGCCTCCCCTGGTGCAGCCTGAGACTGTTCTGGTGCTGGGTGCCTGGGAGAAGAGACCAACCCCCACCTGGCTACAACCTCCCTTCAGGGAGTTGTAGAGATCAATAAGGTCTCCTCTGAGCCTCCTCTTCTCCAGGCTAAGCAACCTCAGCTCCCTCAGCCTCTTCTCACAGGGCTGTGCTCAAGGCCTCTCCCCAGCCTTGTTGCCCTTCTCTGGACACATTCAAGAGTCTCAATGCCCTTCTTAAACTGAGGGGCCCAGAACTGGACACAGGACTCAAGGTGTGGCCTAACCAGTGCTGAGCACAGGGCACAATGACTTCCCTGCTCCTGCTGGCCACACTATTCCTGATACAGGCCAGGATGCCATTGGCCTTCTTGGCCACCTGGGCACACTTCTGGCTCATGTTCAGCCTACTATCAACCAGTACCCCCAGGTCCCTTTCTGCCTGGCTGCTCTCAGCCACTCTGACCCCAGCCTGTAGCACTGCCTGGGGTTGTTGTGGCCAAAGTGCAGCACCTGGCACTTGGACTTGCTGAATGCCAACCTGTTGGACTCTGCCCATGTGTCCAGCCTGTCAAGGTCCCTCTGCAGAACTCTCCTACGCTCTAACAGATCAACACTTGCTCCCAGCTTGGTGTCATCTGCAAATTTACTGATGACTGACTCAATCCCCTCATCCAGATCATCAATAAAGACGATCCTCACAGTTTACAGTGGTTAAATGTGTGTGTGGCTACATCATCATTAAACTCCTTGTCAAGGATCCTGGGGGAAAAAAAAATAAGATTAAAACTTTAGACAAAACTGTGTGTCCCTCTAACCTGAAGCATGCTAGGTGTGTCCTCTCCTTCTTATAAATCCAATTCAATAGTTTCTGCTGTCCTGGTTTGTGCCCCCTCCCCAAAATTTCAAAGAAGCTGCTTGTACAAAAGCTTAGAAGCACGAGGATGGAGAATATAATTTTACTAACTTAATTGAGATGTTTTAGAAAGGCTTGAACCAAATGAAGAAGAAGAATGAAAACCCAACCAAGTGATTTGGGATAGTAGCTGGAGAGCAGCATACCTGCCCTGATGAGTTTGCAGAGCACATGAAGGGATCACTGCTTACCAGTACTTCTGACTGAAAAGTAGGAATCTACCCCTTGATAATCTTGTAGGGCTGAGTTTCCAACTGTCAACCAGATGAAGGGGGCTCATGGCTGGGGGGAAGACTCTTTCTGCCCTGCTGCAGCCATAAAACCTTTGGTACACTGCAGAAAAGATGTGTTCTCCATGTAGAAAACTTCAGCCCCCCAGCCTTCTCCCCCCACCCCATTTGCCAGCTGGAGCCCCCTGTGCTAAAAGCCAGAGAGGGTCCTGTGAGGGCTGGGGCCCTGGGCACACAACCCCTCTGCAGTGTGGACACTGTGGCTGGGAGGCCATGGGTGGTCCTGGTGCAGGGGGGCACGGTGAGCTGCCAGCACTCCCTTGTCTCCCCTGGGTCACTGGGAAAAGTCTGTTTCTTCACAACAAAACCCCTTCATTCCCCTTCCTTCTGCTGTGCTGTGTTAACCTGGAGGTGCTGGAGGACTTGCATTCCTTCCACACCAGTGATTCTTGCTCTGTGCCATCATCTCTCATGTTGCTTCAGAAGCTGCTTTATAGAATCATAAAAGGGTTGGAAAAGATTTCTAAGGTCATCTAGTCCAACTGTCAACCCCACCCCACCATGCCCATGTCCCAAGGTACCAGGTCCACAGTTTTTTTGAACCCTTCCAAGGGTGGTGACTCCACCACCTCCCTGAGCAGCCTGTTCCAATGTCTGAGTTTCTTTACTCCTGCAGTAAAGAAGCTCTCCTAACATTCAATCTAAACCTCCTCTGGTATAACTTGAGGCCATTTCCTCTCATCCAGTCACCTGTCGCTTAAGAGCCTGAACCCTACCTCACTCCAACCTCCCTTCCAGTAGCTGTAGAGACCAATGAGGTCTCCTTTCAGTTTCCTCTTCTCCAGACTGAACAACCCCAGTTCCCTCACCTGCTCCTCATAACACTCGTGCTCTAGACCCTCCACCAGCTTTGTTGCCCTTCTCTTTACCAGCAGTGCAGAGAGCTGAGCTTGTGGCAAAGGGAAATACCTCTGCCCAGTCCAGTGCTGCTGGAAGGGTGAGAGGAATTAGAACAAACATCATGGGAATGCAACGTCTGCTGCAAAAATCCCTCTCAAGTGATTATAAGAATTGGTTGAGTACCAGGGGAGCATGCCATACGTGCGTGGGACTGCAGGCTGGAGCACAGCAGGCTCATAGCAACATTCAGGGCATAAAGTCTTCTCCACACACCCCTTGCACTCGAGGCCAAACTTCTCTGGGATCCTGAAGTGTTTGGTTTTGTGTGGGAGCACTAACTCAGAACAGGAAATCGTGATTTCTGCATCACAGAGGGAACTTTCACCTCCCACCTGCAGATACCCCTTAGAGCTTGCTTCACCTCCTACCTGCAGACACCCCTTAGAGCTTACTTGGAGCTTAACCATGTCTTCTGGGTGCTACCTGAACTGGAGCAGCAGTCCCAGATGAAGTCACAAGTGTGTTGGTCACTGTACACATGCGCATTGCCAGCAAAACACATTCTGCCTGAAGTCATTTGCTGTCTACATAGACTGGAGGAAGGGCAGGAAAGAAGTGGCACAGAGAGATAAAAAGGCTTGGCTGAGGTCCTGTGTGCTCAAGAAACACGTGGATATGGCACTTCAGGACCTGGTTTAATGACCATGGTGGTTTTAGGTTGAAGGCTCAATGATCTTGGAGGTCACAGCATTGTCAGGGTGGGAAGGGACCTCAAGGATCAGCCAGTTCCAACTCCCCTGCCATGGCCAGGGACACCTCACACTACAGCAGATTGCTCACAGCCACATCCAGCCTGGCCTTAAAAAACCTCCAGGGGTGAGGCTTCTATCACCTCCCTGGGCAACCTGTTTGCTCCCTTAAGGGGGTCCCTTGAGGGTGGATGCTAAGAGCATTTTCTCCACATTGCTGGTGGCAATTTGCAGGCCCTGCTGTGGGCACTGCTGCCATTCAGGTCAGGTGGAAACAAGCTGAGTCCTTCATTCTCTGCAGTTAGTTTGTCTCCAGTTCACAGAATCACAGGATGGTAGGGGTTAGAAGGGACCTCTGAGGGTCAGCTAGTCCAGCCCCTCTGCTAAAGCAGGATCACCTTGAGTAAATTGCACAAGAGCATGTCAAGGTCACACCTGGTGTGGCCCTGGGCAGCCTACTCTTGTTGGAGGTGTATCCTGCTGACTGCAGAGGGCTTGGACAAGATGACCTCTGAGGGTTCCTTCCGTCCCAACACAGTCTGTGAATGTCCAGGCGGATTTTTAATGCCTCCAGAGAGGTAGGCTCCACAACCTCTCTGGGCAGCCTTGTCCACTGCTCTGCCAGCCTCAAAATGAAGATTTTTCTTCCTTATGTTCAGGTGGCAACTCCTTTATTCCAGTTTGTCTCCCTTGCCTCTTGTCCTATCACTGGATACCACTGAGAAGAGTCTGACTCCATCCTCCTGACACTCACCCTTTAGATAGGGCAGAAAGGGAGCTGGGGGCTCTAATGGACAAGCAGCTGAATATGAGCCAGCAGTGCCCAGGTGGCCAAGAAAGCCAAAGGCTTCCTGTCTTGTATCAAAAATGCTGTGGCCAGTAGGAGTAAGGAGGGGATCGTCCCCCTGTACTCAGCTCTGGGGAGGCCACACCTGGAGTGCTGTGTCCAGTTTTGGGCACCCCAAGACAGGAGAGATGTGGAGGTGCTGGAGCCAGGGCAGAGGAGGGCAAGGAAGCTGTGAAGGGCCTGGAGAAGAAATCTGGTGGAGAGAGACTGAAGGAGCTGGGGATGGTTAGTGTGAAACAGAGGAGGCTGAGGGGAGACGTCCTGGCTGTCTACAACCACCTGAAAGGACATTGTAGAGAGGCGGGTGCTGGTCTCCTCCCCCAGGTAATTAGTGATAGAACAAGAGGGAGTAGCCTCAAGCTGCTACTGGGGAGGTTTACACTGGACAGTAGAAAAAAATTTTCCCATCAAGAGTGGTCAGGGATTGGAATGTGCTGCCCAGGGAGGTGGTGGAGTCCCCAACCCTGGATGTGTTTAAAGGTGGTTTGGATGTGGTGCTTGGAGATATGGTTTAGGGGTGACCCTTGTAAAGCAGGGTTCTGGGTTAGACTTGATGATCCTGAGGGCCTTTTCCAAGCTGAACGTTTCTGTGATCCTGTGATCAATAAACATTAGTGAGATCCTCCCTCAGTCTCTTCTTCTCCAGGCTAAACAGCTCCAGGTCTCTCAGCCTTTCCTCATCAGGTGGAGGTTCTTGTCCCCTCACCGTCTTTGTAGCCTCTGCTGGACTCTCTCCAGTAGTTCCTTGTCCTTCTTGAAATGTGGAGCCCAGAAGTGGATGCAGTATTCCAGATGAGGGCTCACTAGGGCACAACAAATGGGAGGAGAACCTCCCTTGACTATGTGGCCACACTCTTCTTCATGCATCCTAAGAGACCCTTGGCCTTCTTGGCCACAAGGGCAGCTTGTCAGCCAGTTGCTCACCAGGATTCCCAGGTGCTCTCCAGCAGGTGAGTCCTCAGACTGGATTGATTACCTTGAGTAATGAATGACATCACCAAGCCTCTGCTGGGAGTTTTGAGATGTTGATTTCACACCAGACCACCCAGAAGTGAGGCAGAAGGAGCAGAAATGCCACTGCAGTGAAGCTTTCCTGCTCATTGTGCTTTGTGCTGCTGTACGGCACATGTAACACACTGCCTGCCAGGAGCTCTCCTGACCTCCTCATTGGGAGGGAAAGATTATCCAGACTTTGGCATGGGAAAGTAGGGGATGGGAAAGGGAGTGGAGGTAGTAACAAAGGTAGCTGCAGACACAATGATCCCCAGAGACACACAGATGTCAGGCTAGGGAATACTCCTAGAAGACAGAGTTTTTGCCTGTCCTAAATGAGACTAAATGTTGTGTCCTCCATCCTTCACTTAGAAGTAGAAACCTGAAGGGAAGAAGGACTGAAGGGTGGTTGAATCCAGGTGGGGGTTGGTCTCTTCTCCCAGGCAACCAGCAACTGAGCAAGAGGACACAGTCTCAAGCTATGCAGGGGGAAGTTTAGGCTTAATCTTAGAAGGAAGTTCTTCACAGAAAGAGAGATTGGCCATTGGAATGTGCTGCCCAGGGAGGTGGTGGGGTTACCATCCCTGGAGGTGTTTAAGAAGAGACTGGATGAGGCACTTAGTGCCATGGTCTAGTTGATTAGTTAGGGTTGGGTGATCAGTTGGACTTGATGATCTTGGGGGTCTCTTCCAACCTGGCTGACTCTGTGATTCTGTCTGTCCTGCTGCCAGGGTATCTAGCTCCTAAAATAAAGATTCTGACAAGAACTGCAACAAAAATCTGTCTGTATGAGGCACCAGATCATCCTAGACGTATTACTCACGGCAGACTAGATGTGTCACATTGTCTTGGTAGAGCAGACACACTGAGAAATGGAACAGTGGCTTAACCATGCAGCAGATACCTGCCTGGACTCGCCATTATCCCAGAACATTGCCACGTCTAGGTTGGCAGCTGGGTGAGCACTACGCAGCTGTTGACCTCAGGCTGCTTTACCGAGCGGGGATGGGGGGGGTGGGGGGGGAGGTCCAAGCGGGAGAAACAAGAGGGACGTTTTTATGGGGTGACATCACATCTGGAAGGCTGCTGCCCTCTGGTGAGTCAGCACACTAAAGGCAATCATACGAGTCTGATCATCCAATGACTTGGGTGGAGGAGAATCAGACGTTTCTTGGCAGCAGGCTCGTTGTAAACCAGCTTCTGCCTTCTCTGGGGAGGTAGCAGAGCAGTGCAAAGAGCCTGCTGGTAAATCTCCACCTGTTTTCCTCGGTGGCAGCCTCATCTGATGCTTGCTAAGCTATGTGTTTGTGTGCTGCCTGAGAAGCCTTTGCCAGCTATGCTTTTACAGGTTTGGGGCAGAAGTGTCTTTTCCTTTTGTTTTGGCTGCCCACCCTTCCTAGAACCACGGAATTGTCAGGGTTGGAGGGCACCTCAAGGATCATCCAGTTCCAAAACCCCTGCCATGGGCAAGGACACCTTATACTACAGCAGGTTGCTCAGAGCCACCTCCAGCCTGGCCTTCAACAGCTCCAGGGATGAGGCTTCCACCACCTCCCTGGGCAACCTGTGCCAGTGTCTCACCACCCTCCTGGGGAAGAATTTCCTACTATCCAATCTAAATCTCCCCTCCTCTAGCTTGGATCCATTCCCCCCAGTCCTATCACTCCCTGACACACTCAAAAGTCCCTCCCCAGCTTTCCTGTAGCCCCCTTCAGATGCTGGAAGGCCATAATTAGGTCTCTTCAGAGCCTTCTCTTCTCCAGACTGAACGGCCCCAACTCCCTCAGGCTGTCCTCATAGGAGAGCAGCTCCATCCCTCTGTTCATCCTCCTGGCCCTTCTCTGGACACCTTCCAGCACCTCCAGATCCTTCCTGTAACAGAGGCGCCAGAACTGGACACAGTACTCCAGGTGTGGTCTCAGCAGAGTGGAGCAGAGGGGCAGAATCCCCTCCCTGGCCCTGCTGACCATGCTTCTCTTTTGGAATGGAATTAAATGGAAGAGAAGAGCAACAAAGTTGGTGAGGGGTTTGGAACACAGCCCTACGAAGAGAGGCTGAGGGAGCTGGGGTTGCTTAGCCTGGAGAAGAGGAGACTCAGGGGTGACCTTATTACTCTCTACAACTACCTGAAGGGAGGTTGTAGACAGACAGATGTTGGTCTCTTCTCCCAGGCGGCCAGTACCAGGACAAGAGGACACAGTCTCAGGCTGCGCCAGGGGAGGTTCAGGCTAGATGTTAGGAAGAAGTTCTATACAGAGAGAGTGATTGCCCATTGGAATGGGCTGTCTGGGGAGGTGGTGGAGTTGCCATCATTGGAGGTTTTCAGGAGGAGACTTGATGGGGTGCTTGGTGCCGTGGGTTAGTTGTTTGGGTGGTGTTGGATTGGTTGATGGGTTGGACGCGGTGATCTTGAAGGTCTCTTCCAACCTGGTTTATTCTATGTATCCTCCCAGTACACAAATTGTTCTTGGTGTGGAATGGAATGGAATGGAATGGAACGGAATGGAATGGAATGGAATGGAATGGAATGGAATGGAATGGAATGGAATAGAACAGAACAGAATAGAACAGAACAGAATAGAATAGAATAGAATAGAATAGAATAGAATAGAATAAACCAGGTTGGAAGAGACCTTCAAGATCATAGCATCCAACCCATCAACCAATCCAACACCACCTAAACAACTAACCCATGGCACCAAACACCCCATCAAGTCTCCTCCTGAACACCTCCAGTGATGGTGACTCCACCACCTCACCAGGCAGCCCATTCCAATGGGCAATCACTCTCTCTGTATAGAACTTTTTCCTAACATCTAGCCTGAACTTCCCCTGGTGCAGCCTGAGACTGTGTCCTCTTGTTCTGGTGCTGGCTGCCTTGATGCAGCCCAGACCACCCTTCATGGTTTTCTCCGTACCTGGAGCCCAACTCCATTGCTAAGTGTGATGGTGGGAATGATGCACCTGATGTGCTTCTCCTTTGGACAGTCTGGATATTGGGGGGCTGGTCTCTTCTCCCAGGCAACCAGCACCAGAACAAGAAGATACAGTCTCAAAGTGCACCAGGGGAAGTTTAGGCTCAAGGTGAGGAGAAAATTCTTCACTGTTGGCCATTGGAATGTGCTGCCCAGGGAGGTGGAGGAGTCACCATCCCTGGAGGTGTTTAAAAAGGGATTGGATGTGGCACTTGGTGCCATGGTTTAGTTAGTCATGAGGTGTTGGGTGACAGGTTGGACTTGATGGTCTTTGAGGTCTTTTCCAACCTTATTGATTCTATGATTCTATGATGTCTTGCTCTCTATGGATTTTACTGGTAGGATAAAAAAGGGAGGTATGGCAGAGTCACTGTGCTTGCAGATATCTACCTCTTGTGGCCAGTGTCACATCAGACAGATAGAGCATGTTGTTGTCGTGATCAAGAACACCAAGCACGTGGTTGTCCCCTGCTGCACACACATTTGAAAATTACTTGTTCATTGGCTACCTCATCACTGTCTCAAATATTCTGTTGCATCTTCCCCAGGTTCCCTTCCATCTTTTGAGATGTGTGAAGAACTTCGGAAGAAAGTCCTAAAGGCTGAGGCAAAGAGTTTGGAAAAGACCTTTAGGCTCATTGAGCCCAAATGTTAAGCCAACACTTCCAAGCACACCATCAAACCATGTTCCTCAGCACCACGTCTGCATGTGGCCCAGAGGAGGGCCACAAAGGTGATCCAAGGGCTGGAACATCTCTGCTATGAGGACAGGCTGAAGAAGCTGGGGTTGCTCAGCCTGGAGAAGAGAAGACTCTTGGGGGGACCCTTGAGCTGCCTTCCAAAAGCTGCAGGGATCCCACAGGAAGGCTGCAGAAGGACTTTTCATAAGGGTGTCAAGAGACAGGACCAGGGGGAATGGTTTGAAGGTGAGGGAGAGCAGGGTTAGACTGGATCTTGGGAAGAAGTTCTCCAGTACAACAGTGGCGACACTCTGGAAGAGGGTGCCCGGGGAGGTTGTGGATGCCCTCTCCCTGGGGGTGTTCAGGGTCAGGTTGGATGAGGCCTTGAGCAGCTGAGTCTAGTTGAGAGGTGTCCCTGCCCACTGCTGGGAGGTTGATGATGTCTAAGGTCCCCTCTAACCTAAGCCATCCTAGGATTCTGTGATGATTTTATGGATTTTGGACATTTCTAGGGACAGTGATTCCACCACTGAGAAGCCTGTTCCAATGCCTGACCACTCTTTTAAGCAGGAAATTTCCCCCAATATCCAGTCAAAACATCTTCTGGAGTAACTTTGAGACTGCTTCCTCTCATCCTGTCTCTTGCTACCTGGGAGAAGAAGCCAACACCCACTTTGCTCCAACCTCCTTTCAGGAAGTTGCAGAGAGTAAGAAGGTCTCTCCTCAGCCTTCTCTTCTCCAGGCTAAACAGCCTCAGGTCCCTCAGCTGCTCCTCAGAGGACTTGTTCTCCAGAGCCTTCACCATCTTTGTTGCCCTTCTCTGGACCTGTTCCAGCACCTCCATGTCCTTCTTGTAGTGAGAAGCCCAAATCTGAACCCAGGATTCGAGCTGTGTCCTCACCAGTGCTGAGTACAGGAGGGTAATCACTTCCCTGGTCTTGCTGGTCACACTATTCCTGATACAGGCCAGGATGTACAGGAACCACATTTGTATCACAGGCCTGATTCTACTCAGTTTTAGCTTCCAGCCACCAAATAGAACAGAACAGAACAGAACAGAATAGAATAGAATGGAATGGAATGGAATGGAATGGAATAGAATAGAATAGAATAGAATAGAATAGAATAGAATAGAATAGAATAGAATAGAATAGAATAGAATAGAATAGACCAGGTTGGAAGAGACCTTCAAGATCATCACGTCCAACTCATCATCCAACACCATCTAATCAACTAAACCATGCAACCAAGCACCCCATCAAGTCTCCTCCTAAACACCTCCAGTGATGGTGACTCCACCACCTCCCTGGGCAGCACATTCCAATGGCCAATCTCTCTTTCTGGGAAGAATTTCTTCCCAACATCCAGCCTGAACCTCCCCTGGCACAGCTTGAGACTGTGTCCTCTTGTTCTGGTGCTGGTTGTCTGGCAAAAAAGAGACCAACCTCCACCTGGCTACAACCTCCCTTCAGGTAATTGTAGACAACAATAAGGTCTCCCCTGAGCCTCTTCTTCTTCTCCAGGCAGAGCAACCCCAGCTCCCTCACCCTCTCCTCACAAGGCTGTGCTCCAGACCCCTCCCCAGCCTCATTGCCCTTCTCTGGACACATTCAAGAGTCTCAATGTCCTACTTAAATAGAGCGGCCCAGAACTGGACACAGGGCTCAAGGTGTGACCTGACCAGTGTGGTGTACAGGGAGAGAATATCAAGAAGAGTTGGCACCAGTATTTTATTGTGACGGTGGTTTTAGGAGTTGCATGTGCCCAGCTCTCAGGAAGGCCTCAAAGGGATGTTAGGAAGAAGTTCTTCACAGAAAGAGAGATTTGCCATTAGAATGTGCTGTCCAGGGAGGTGGTGGTGTCACCATCACTGGAGGTGATCAGAAAGAGCCTGAATGAGGTGCTTGGTGCCATGGTTTAGTTGATTGGATGGTGTTGGGTGATAGGTTGGACTTGATGATCTTGAAGGTCTTTTCCAACCTGGTTAATTCTATTCTATTCTATTCTATTCTATTCTACTCTATTCTACTCTATTCTATTCTATTCTATTCTGTTCTGTTCTGTTCTGTTCTGTTCTGTTCTACATAGCTATCTTCAGTCAGCTGGGACTTGCAGATAGGAAATCTCAGTTACTGAGGACTGGGAAGCACATTAATCTACTCTTAGAATCACTCTAAATCCAGAGACACAGAACCACATAGTCACTTCTCTTGGAAAAGACCTTTAAGATCCTAGAGTGTGAGAGGAAAAGGATCAGCTGCCTCCTGAAAATTATTGTCTCTGAATGCAGAGGAACCATAAATTACTGTGGTGGCCTTATGTCCTAATTTTCAGGTGGATGAAGGTGAGAAAAAAAATCCCAAATCATGGCTCTGTGGTTTGGATGAGGTCATAGCTTTACGTCTAATGGTGATGTATCTCTACCAGCAACTTAAACAGGACAAGCATAAGGCATCACACTGGTCTGGAGAGCTCTGGGGGAGTGATATGCAAGCAGAAGAAATGGAGGCTTTTGTGGGGGCTGGTGAAACACTCAGGCTGTAAGAAGGAAGCACCATGATGCTGACATGGGTACCCACGCAGCTGCCTTTGCCTGAGGTGGCAAGACTTGCAAAGGGATTTCTCAGATATATATCCTTCTCCCTTGCTGCTCCATCCCCCTTCCTGCACAGTAAAACCCCAAACCCTGCCCAGCTGAGGTCTGTTCAGAGAATTTCAAGGGCTATTTTTATTTCAGCTGCATCCTAATAATGTGCAGGGGGGGGGGGGGGGGGAAGACTCCTGCTGAATGAACAGGAAGGAAAAGAGGTTTGGCACATGGCATTATCCCAAAGCACTTCTGGGCTGTGCTGTTAACTACTTGGTGGCTGTTGTGTAACAACCATCTCTCTCCTTTTCCAGTCTGCAGATGGTCTTCTCTCACTGTGTCACACAGATCTGGGCTCTCCACTTCCACAAGGTCTGGGTGGCTTTGCTCAGTCTTTCTGCAGATCACAGAATCACAGAATGTAAGAAGTTGGAAGGGACCTCAAGAGATCATTGAGTCCAACCCTCCTGCCAAAGCAGGATCACCCAGGGGAGTCTGCACAGGAATGCATCCAGGTGGGTCTTGAAAGTCTCCAGACAAGGAGACTCCACAACCTCTCTGGGCAGCCTGCTCCAGGGCTCTGTCACTCTCACTGTAAAGAAGTTTCTCCTCATATTGAGCTGAAACCTTCTGCGTTCAAGTTTGTATTCATTGTTCCTTGTCTTATTTCTGTGCACCACTGAAAAGAGCTTGGCCCCCTCCACTTGACACCCACCCCTCAGATACACATTGATCAGATCCCCTCTCAGTCATGTCTTCTCCAGACTAAAGAGCCCCAGGGCTCTCAGTCTCTCTTCACAAGGGAGATGCTCAAGTCCCCTAATCATCCTCGTGGCTCTCTGTTGGATTCTCTCCAGCAGGTCTCTGTCTCTCTTGAAGTGGGGAGCCCAAAACTGGACCCAGTATTGCAGTATTGGTTGGGGCGCCCTCCCTGGAGGTGTCTAAGACTAGGCTGGACGAGGCTCTGGCCAACCTGATCTAGTGTGAGGTGTCCCTGTCCATGGCAGGGGGGTTGGAACTAGATGATCCTTGTGGTCCCTTCCAACCCTGACTGATACTATGATACTACCATGATTAGCTTAGTCAGGCAGGCTAATCCTGGTTAGAGATGACCTCCAGGATGAGCTGCTCCATCATCTTTCCAGGGATGGAGGTGGGGATGACAGGTCTGTGGTTGCCTGGGTCCTCCTTCTTGCTATTTCTGGAGACTGGAGTGACATTGCTGTCTTCCAGTCATCAGGCACCTCTCCTGTTCTCCAGGACTTTTCAAAGATGATGGAGAGACCCAGCAGCAGTATCAGCAGCTCTCTCAGCACACATGGGTACACCTCATTGGGGCCCATGGATTTGTGTGTCTCCAGCTGGTACAAGAGATCTCTAACCCAGTCCTGACTGACCAGTGGAATGTCCACATCTCTCCAGTTCTGCTTCCTTGCTTCCAGAGACTGAGGTTCCTGAGGGCTGGCCTTAGGAGTAAAGATTGAGGCAAGGAAGGCATTCAGCAGCTCTGCCATTTCTGCATCATCAATTACCATATCTTCCATATCATTCAGTAGTGAGCCCACCTTCTGCCTGCTCTTCCTTTAGTCATTGGTGTATTGGAAGAAGCTCTTTCACCTCCTTGGCAAGGTGTTCCAAGAGAGCCTTGGCCTTTCTTGTTTCATTCTCTGATAATATTTCTATAATCCTCCCAACTGACCAGAACATTTTTTTTCCCTTCCCCACATATTGTATACTTCCCTTTTTCTTTTTGAGTTTTTCCAAGAGGCATCTGCTTATCCATGCAGGTTTCCTGCCTCCCCTACTTGATTTCCCCACCACCACCATGAAGGGAATAGATTTTTCTTGAGCTTGGAGGAGGTAATGTTTGAATCTTAACCAGCTCTCCTGGGCCTCCCTTCCTTCCAGAGCCCTAGCCCACTCCATACCTCTATGTAGAGTTTTTGAAGAGGGCAAAATTAGCCCTCTTAAAGTCCAGGGTTGTAATTTTACTTATACCCTGCTTCTTTGTCTAGTGATACTAAGCTCTAACATGTTGTAGTCACTACAGCCAAGATTATCCCCAACCTTAGCATCCTGAACATGACCCAGGAATGTGCCCAGGTGGCCAAGAAGACCAATGGCATTCTGGCCAGTGTCAGGAATAGTGTGGCCAGCAGGAGCAGGGAAGTCATTCTGCCCTGTACTCAGCACTGGTTATGTCACATCGTTAATCCTGTGTCCAGTTCTGGACTCCTCAATTTAAGAAGGACATTGAGACACTTGAACGTGTCCAGAGAAGGGCAACAAGGCTGGGGAGGGGTCTGGAGCACAGGCCTGTGAGAAGAGGCTGAGGGAGCTGGGATTGCTTAGCCTTGAGAAGAGGAGGTTCAGGGAAGACCTCATTGCTCTCTACAACTACCTGAAGGGAGGTTGTAGCCAGGAGGGGGTTGGTCTCTTCTCCCAGGCAACCAGCACCAGAATAAGAGGACACAGTCTCAAGCTGTGCCAGGAGAGGTTTAGGCTGGAGGTGAAGAGAAAGTTCTTCACAACAAGAGAGATTGGTCATTAGAATGGGCTGCCCAGGGAGGTGGTGGAGTCACCATCCCTGGAAGTGTGTAAAAACAGTCTGGATGAAGCACTTGGTGCCATGGTTTAGTTGATTAGATGGTGTTGGGTGATAGGTTGGACTTGATGATATGAAAGGTCTATTCCAGCCTGGTTAATTCTGTATTCTGTATCTACAACCACTCCTTCTTTGTTTGTTAATACCATCACACTTCTCCTCATTGGTTCTTCAACTACCTGCAGGAGCAAGTTGTCACTGATGCACTGCAGGAACCTTTTGTACTGTTTGTGCTTGGCTGTGTGGTCTTTCCACCTAATATTAGAGTGATTGAAGTCACCCATGGATGTGGTGCTTGGGGATATGGTTTAGGAGTGAAGTTTGTGGAGTAGGGCTATGGGTTGGACTTGGTGATCCTGAGGGCCTTTTCCAACTGGAATGTTTCTGTGATTCTCTGAGCACCAGAGCACTTGATCTTGAGACTACTTCCAGCTGCTTGTAGAAAGCCTCATTAACAGCTCCTTCCTGGTTTGGTATCCTGTCGTAAACACCCAGAACCATATCACCCATGTTTGCATGTCCCTTCACTCTTACCCATAAGTTTGCAATGCTTTCACCATCTCCCCCTGGGTTAAATTCACTGCATTCTAGTTGCTTACTCACACAGAAAGCAGCTTCACCACCTTGCCTTGTCAGTCTGTCCTTCCTGAAGAGGACAGTGGTGAGATCTGTCCCACCGTGTCTGGACGAGCTCTTGGCAAAGGTGCATCACTGCAGCACCTCGGGATGGGTATTGCCCCAGGGCAGGGACACACACAGGTGTGCCACAGGCAGCCCACACGGGTATGAGGAATGCAGAGATGTTCAAATTGCAGCACTGTACCTCCATGCTCTTGAGGATGGTCTTTTCTGGAGAAGTTTCTCACCCTAACTGATCTTGAGATCATAGAATCATAGAATCATCAGCAAGGTTGGAAAAGGCCTCAAAGATCACCAAGTCCAACCTGTCACCCAAGAGATGAATGGTAAGGAGGGCAGGGGTGAGCTTACATACACTGAAGTTTATGGAGCTGCTCCACATTAAAAAACACAACCAAACAACAACAACAAGCCCCCCAAAATACCCCACAAACCCAAAAACAATCCCTCCCACAGCCCCCCAATCCCCTCCAACCCCCTCCCCCCAAACAAACAAACCACCACAACTCAAACAAACAAAATACAAACCACCCAAACCCCATCCAAAAAAAACCCCACCCAACAACCAACAAACCAAGCAAAACATAAATTGAAAGGTGGTGACAGATTCATTTGGAAGCTCTCAATTTAAGATCTCATGTCCCTTGTGACAGCCTCTCCACAAGGCTCTTTGGCCTGAGTGAAACAGGGAAGGTGCAAGTCTCTAAATCCTACCTGAAACATGAAAGATGTGGTGACCAGGAAATTGTTTTCACATTTAGCTGGGGTATTAGAGCCTCTTCCCACCCCCACCCCCACCCCTTTTTTTTTTTTACTTTCTTAAGGAAGGCAGCAAAGGCAACAAAAACATAGAGGCTATTTTTGAAAGGAGCTTTCAGTTCAGTGAAAGCAGCCTCTACAGTTAGTGTTGTTTGGTTTGAAGTATGCCTGTTATTTGCTCCCATTGAACAACTGCCTTGTTTGTTAGCAGATCAAAGATATTCCAGAGCAGACTTCTTTCCATATTGGTTGAGAAATTGTTATTATAGACCACCAGCATTCATTGGCCAACTACCAGATAGATTTTTTTTTCACAGCCATTTGTCAAAGATGCTGTGAAAAGTATGTGGAGTTTGCTGCTACTACTGGCAAAAGCCCTGCTCAGTCCTAATAAACATGGATAGCACATGAAAGCAGATGGTAATAAACACAGTTTATTACTGTGCACAGTTTATTACATCAGCATTAAAGCTGATGTTGTAGGGATTTGAGTGCTTAGATAAACAAAACATCCCAAACATAAACCTGTCTCAGAATTTTACAGCTTTATCAGGACTAAAGAATTTGAGACTGGCCAAAAAAAAAATAAATGGATAACTCTACACCTGATGCTTTTGAGGAGTCAGTGAAGACAAACTATGAATCCACTCTAAACAAAAACCCCCAACAACAAAGAGCCCACAGAAAATGCTTCACATCCTGTAATTTTCTTTATATGAGATCATAAGTAGCTAGCATCCAGTCTAACCATTCTGCCTGCACTTTAATCACATGCCCCTTTCTGTGGCCTGGAGATGGTGTGAGGGGAAATCCTGTTGCTCCCAAATAGGAATGTGCACCTCTCTTTGTGGAACAGAGGATCTCTCTCATTAAACACTGAATCTCATCTGGGGATGGGAGGAGCAACAACATTCCTCTAAGTGGGAGATGCTCAGAGCAATACTGCTGCTATGCTAGTATGAGCCAATTAAGCCTTAACCTCATTTCTACCAAAAACCCCAGAAGTTTTTGAGTGGTCAAGGCAGGAAATCAGTCATAAAGCACTCCTGTTAGTTGGTGCTGTTTAATGTATAGCTTTGAGATATCTCAGTTAATCTCTGTAGGTAGCTGAATCATCATCCTCAGGGTGAGCGAGATGGGGAGAGGAAGGCTGAAGTCCTCATTTAAAGCCTTAACTGAATGCTTCACCACAGGTTATGTGTGGGGCAGGAGGTAACTTGGGCCAGCCCTATAGTGCCTCACTACAAGCTTTGCTGTGGGGATCACCCTTGCCTGGGTCATTGGGGGTTTTGGAAGAGCAGTGCTCATTTGGAGGGCAGGACTCTGAGCTCTGTGTCCATGAGGATTTGGTTGCTTGGTTGCAGCTGAGAATCTAGTGGTCACTTCTGAGAAGGAGTGAAGCTTTTGGCACACTGTTCTGCACAGTTTGCCCCACTGCAGATGGTTTCCTGTGCAGCAGTTGGTTTTATTGCATCACCTGCCTTGGGTATTCACTTCTGCACTGCAAGGTGCTGAGACCTTTCCTTGATGTTTCTGGCCTTTTGGATTTGAAGTGGTTTAGCACCTCACTTGAGGTTATCTTTACTCTTGTGCTCAATCTAACCTTGAGTAACATGCATGAAGCTACTGAGTCCAGATCTCCCCTGTTTAGGAATCTGGGTTTATGAAGGCATGGGATAATAATGATCATTTTTCACTCACTGGATTTTGCACTAAGGTTTTCACCAAAACTGAGTACAAGATGAAGAGGACTCCAGTTAACCAGCAAGTGCCTGAGAAAATCCTGACACTCCCTGCCTCCTCCTTGGCCTTTTCCCATCAGGCAGGATATACAGAAGAAGTGGGCAAAAGGCAAGATCAAGCAAATCTGCAGCACAGTTCAGACTAACAAAAAAATTAAAGGCACAGTCACAGCTAAGCTGCTTGGTTGAAAGAAGAAAATCTTTATAGTTAAAGGCAGTGTCTTGCCCCAGTAATATCCTGGGTTGTCTTGAAACACTTGATATCTCTCCTAATGCCATTTTCCTGTTGTCTTCCACTTGCTTTCTTAGTGTCTTTCAAAGGATACTCACATAAAGACAAAGAAATATCTTCTTCTTTTATGTTCTTCATGTCACATTGAACTGCTTGGATGAAACCAGATACTTGTTTTCATTCTAAGTGAGGATGCAGATCTCTGAAGTGATTAGGTATACTCCTAACTGGATGTCTTCCATTCTTTCACACCCTGCTATCAGGTGTTGAAAATTGTCCATGTAATGGAAGCAGGTGACAGTTTTGGCTTAATACAGAAATCTCAAGTTTGCTGATGATACAAAAGTGGGGACAGTGGCTGACACCCCTCAGGCTGTGCTGTCATCCAATGAGATCTGGACAGGCTGAGAGCTGGGTGCAGGCAAACCTCATGAAGTTCAGTAAGGACAAGTGCAGGGTCCTGCATCTGGGGAGGAATAACAGCAGGCACCAGGGCAGGTTAGGAGCTGCCCTGCTGGAAAGCAGCTCCACGGAGAAAAATCTTGCAGTGCTGGTGGGCAGCAAGTTCTGCATGGGACAGCAATGTGCCCTTGTGGCCAAGAGAGCCAATGGGATCTTGGGGTGCATCAAGAAAAGTGTGGCCAGCAGGGCTAGGGAGGTTCTTCTACCTCTCTGCTCTGCCCTGCTGAGACCACACCTGCAATACTGTGTCCAGGTTTGGGCTCCCCAGTTCAAGAGAGATAGAAACCTGCTGGAGAGAATGAGACAGAGA
This sequence comes from Dryobates pubescens, assembly GCF_014839835.1. NCBI lineage: Eukaryota > Metazoa > Chordata > Aves > Piciformes > Picidae > Dryobates > Dryobates pubescens. Next base: position 2,592,548 of record NC_071657.1, read on the forward strand.
GCCACGAGGAAGATTAGGACACTTGAGCATCTCCCCTGTGAAGAGAGACTGAGAGCCCTGGGGCTCTTTAGTCTGGAGAAGACATGACTGAGAGGGGATCTGATCAATGTGTATAAATATCTGAGGGGTGGGTGTCAAGTGGAGGGGGCCAAGCTCTTTTCAGTGTTGCACAGAAATAAGACAAGGAACAATGAATACAAACTTGAACAGAGAGGGTCTCAGCTCAATATGAGAAGAATCTTCTTTCCAGTGAGGGTGCTGGAGTCCTGGAGCAGGCTGCCCAGAGAGGTTGTGGAGTCTCCTTTTCTGGAGACTTTCAAGACCCACCTGGATGCATTCTTGTGCGGACTCCCCTGGGTGATCCTGCTTTGGCAGGAGGGTTGGACTGGATCATCTCTGGAGGTCCTTTCTAACTTCCAGGATTCTGTGAATCTGTGATTCTGTGAGTGTCACTGCACAAAATTTTTACAGGGGACCTAGTGCTGGGTCAGTGAGCCCAGAAATGGTCCCTCAGAAATATATGTGTAAATTTGGGAGGTTTGGAGCAGAAGATCATCTCAACAATAAGCCTGCTGAGGGCAACCTGAAAATTAATATGCAAGTCTGGAGTTATCAGAAGAGGTTGTTTTTTACTTCTTCTCACCTCCTCCTGTTCAGGCAAGTTCTATTTTGCATTGTCCCTGCAAGCTTGGGAATGTGATGATGTCACATTTTTGCACCAAAGAGTGGTGTAGAAAAATCCTTAAAATGTGTTTTTGGGCCATGAATCTGAAGGAGTTTGACTTCATTTGTCACAAATTCTCTCTGTGGCAGGGCTGGGAGAAATTCAACGTTGGCTCTCACTTGAACAAAGGAGATGAGTAATCTTACCTGTAGGGAAAATAAATACTTGATCCTGGGAATTGCAGTTAGCAGGTCAAGGAAGGATTTTCTTGTTGCTGTTAATGACGTACCTGTATGAAACTTGAACTGGCCTGTTACTACTGGCAGCCTGCTTGAAAATGCAGGTGGGGAGTGGAAAAGAAAAGTCTAACAGGTTGCTGACACAGAGCTTTCAAGACGCCTCCTCAAACCTGTTAACTTTGGAACACAGCCCACAAAATACACGATTTCTTACCCTTGCCTCTTAATATTTTTGCATGTAAATGAAAGAAAGGAAGAAAGAAAGAAAGGAATAAAGAAAGGAAGAAAGAAAGGAAGAAAGGAAGAAAGAAAGAAAGAATACATAGAATACATAGAATAAACCAGATTGGAAGAGACCTTCAAGATCATTGTGTCTAACCCATCAACCAATTCAACACCACCCAAACAACTAACCCATGGCACCAAAAAAAGAAAGAAAGAAAGGAAGAAAGAAAGAAAGGAAGAAAGAAGGAAAGAAAGAGAGAAAGAAAGAAAGAAAGAAAGAAAGAAAGAAAGAAAGAAAGAAAGAAAGAAAGAAGAAAGAAAGAAAGAGAGAGAAAAAGAAAGAGAGAAAGAAAGAAAGAAAAAGAAAGAAAGAAAGGAAGGAAGAAAGAAAGAGAGAAAGAAAGAAAGAAAAAGAAAGAAAGAAAGGAAGGAAGAAAGAAAGAGAGAAAGAAAGAAAGAGAAAGAAAGAGAGAAAGAAAGAGAGAAAGAAAGAAAGAGAAAGAAAGAGAAAGAAAGAAAGGAAAAAGAAAAAGAGAAAGAAAGAAAAAAAGAATGAAAGAAAGAAAGAAAGAAAGAAAGAAAGAAAGAAAGAAAAGGATAGGAAGGAAGGAAGGAAGGAAGAAAGGAGAACGATCTGCAGTGTGGCAGAAAGAGAGAAAGAAAGAAAGAAAAAGAAAGAAAGAAAGAAAGGAAGAAAGAAAGAAAGAAAGAAAGAAGGAAGGAAAGAAAGAAAGAAAGAAAGAAAGAAAGAAAGAAAGAAAGAAAGAGAAAGAAAGAAAGAAAGAAAGAAGGAAGGAAAGAAAGAAAGAAAGAAAGAAAGAAAGAAAGAAAGAAAAAGAAAAAGAAAAAGAAAGAAAGAAAGAAAGAAGGAAAGAAAGAAGGAAGGAAAGAAAGAAAGAAAGAAGGAAGGACAGAAAGAAAGAAAGAAAGAAAGAAAGAAAGAAAGAAAGAAAGAAAGAAAGAAAGAAGGAAGGAAAGAAAGAAAGAAAGAAAGAAAAGGATAGGAAGGAAGGAAGGAAGGAAGGAAGAAAGGAGAACTATCTGCAGTGTGGCAGAACTCTTCCAAGTAGAGGAGACCTTACTGTAGTCTTCCAGTATCTTAAGGGGACTTACAAGAAAGCCAGGGAGGGACTTCTTAGGGTGTCAGGTATAGGACTAGGGGGCGTGGAGCAAAACTGGAAGTGGGCAGATTCAGATTGGATGTTAGGAAGAAGTTCTTCACCATGTGGGTGGTGAGACAGAGGGGCTGGACTAGCTGATCTTCAGAGGTCCCTTCAACCCCTACCATCCTGTGATTCTGTGAAATGGAGGCAAACTAACTGCAGAGAAGGAAGGACTGAGCTTGTTTCCATCTGAGCTGAATGGCAACAGTGCCCACAGCAGGGCCTGCAAATTGCCACCAGCGATGAGAAAATGCTCTTAGCATCCATCCTCAAAGGGCCCCCTTAAGGGAGCAAACAGGTCATATGACCCCTGAGCAGCCACCAAGATTCTGTACAAGATGCAGCCATGGCATAGTTAAAGAGAAAAGAAAACTTCCTCCAGCCTATTTTTACAGTGAATGAATAGAATAGTAGAATTGTTTCAGTTGGAAAAGGCTGAGAGAGTTGGGGTCATTCAGTTTGGAGAAGAGACGGCTCCAAGGAGACCTTATTGTGACCTTCCGGTATCTGAAGGGGGCTACAGAAAAGCTGGGGAGGGACTTTATAGGATGTCAGGTAGTGATAGGACTGGGGGGAATGGATCCAAGCCAGAGGAGGGGAGATTTCGATTAGATGTTGGGAAGAAGTTCTTCCCCATGAGGTTGGTGAGACCCTGGAACAGGTTGCCCAGGGAGGTGGTGGAAGCCTCATGCCTGGAGGTTTTTAAGGCCAGGCTGGATGTGGCTCTGAGCAACTTGATCTAGTGTGAGGTATCCCTGGCATGGCAGGGGTTAGGCTAGATGATCCTCAAGGTCCCTTCCAACTCTAACAATCTGATGCTTCTAAGATGGCAGTCCCTGATCCAGTGCTGTAGAAGCAGCCATGTCCTGAGTCACTGTCTGAATACTTTCACTCAATATTCCTGGCAATAGTGTGTGTAGGAACAATATTCTACAAAGCCAATACTGTGCTCTCTGTGTAATCAAGTGGTCATTTCAGGTTACCCCCTTCCTAAACTCTCCTCCAAGTGTATGTGAATAGTGCTGTCCCAAATACCTTTATCTTGCTGGCAGCAGGTCTGGTTGAAGTTGCCATCTCTACCAGCTGCTCTGAGGAAAGGAGAAGAAATGGAGTTCTTTACAGGCACAGAGAGCCAGGGGCAGTAAAAATGGCTATACAAAACAGCTCATCTCATGGCTAGAGGTAGATGGGGAATGTTCAGGTTAGATATTTGTCTTGGTAATTTGTTATGGGGCAGAGGAGGAAGTGCTAAGTTTTCTGTGGGAACGTTTGGAAATTCCTCACTGCAGTGAGAAAGAAATGCTCATGTCTGACATTTCTGATTGCACAGCTATAAGTCTCTTTGTCTTTTTTCTGTGTACTTTGGCAGGAGACATTTCAGATGATCACCCCAGTGGTTACAGCCTTCACCTAAGGCATGAGAAGTTTGGGTTCTCTCCAGGTCACAACTGGGAACGCCAGCAACTGCCTCTGGAGCTATAAATTCTCTCAGTTAATGATGAATCTGAAAGTGGATGCTCGATTTTTTTTCCCTTCTCAGCTTCACTCTGAGTGAAAATAAAGGCAGAGGAATTAATCTTTAAAAATTCCTGTTTGAATTTGGGGAAACACAGCTGGGCTTCCATGTTTGGAGGTTCTGAAGAGCTGAGCCTTTCACATAGGACTCACCCTTTTAAGAACTTTCCTGACATAAATATTTCAAGTGCGCTGCAGACAGTCAATACACCTGTCATAGCACTGGAATGAAAATAGCTATCTGGGTTGTTGTCTGATAAAACATTTCCTGGGAATTGCAGCTACTTTCTCTTGGTTTGTCAGCTGATTGCAGGCTGAGGAGATAGTGAGCAGCAGGAGAGAGCTTGGACTCTGAACTTTCACTTTATGGCACTGAATAAGCTTTGGTTGACTACTTTGACCCTTTCCTCTCCCTCCTGAGTGACAAGTTGGATGGTGATCATACAAGCATGATGTTTAGGAGTACCCATAACACCTGAGTGTCTGAACAGTGTGCCTCCATCTCCAGAGCCACCATGGGTAATGCTGCTGTTAACTCTGTCAGGGCATGTAGGAGCAGCCCTGTTGTTTGAGCTCCTTGAGGGAGAGGTGCCTCTTTTGAACCTCAGTTGTAAATGTCATGTTTGAGGAAGCCATTTCAAGATGTGATGGGCTGTGCAGCACCAGGAAGGAGGTCTTTTTAGACATCCTGCAGAGACAATAATCCAACCCACACATTAAAACAAGTGAGAGTTAGAGACTGTGGATGTACAAGGAGCATTTTGGACATCCTCATGATGGGAGAGACTAGAAGCTTGTGCTTCTCTCTTCATCTGAAGCCTTGCAACAACCAAAGTCTGGGACATAAGCATGGAGAAAGTGTCACAGTACTTTTGAATGTATCTATTGACAATCTGGATGATGTGAATGTCGGCTTCAGAAAGCAGGCAACTATATCAAACTGAAGGAAGCAATTCACATGCTATGGGGCAGGACTGCTCTGAAGAGCCACCTAGACAGATCTGGACAAAGCTCACTGTGATGGTCAGGACAGGAGCAAAAGGTGTACAAGGAAAGATAGGTGACACTGGGCTGGCTCAGCCAGGGGAAAAGGAAGGGAGCACATCTCTCTGCTGCCTGCAGCTGCCTGGTGGGAGGAAGCAGAGAAAATCAGCCAAACTCTTCCCAGTGGTGAAAAGCAACAGGATGAGATACAACAAACGTGACCTAAAACATGGGAAATCCCCATTAGATACTAGGAAAAAACTACTGGAGCAGGTCCCAGAGAGGATGTGGAATCTCTGTCCTTAGAGAAAGCAAAGTTTGACTTGACAAATCTTTGAGCAGCCTGATCTAACCGGACTGGCTTCCAGCAGTAAGTTAGATTCATTCCAGAGGCCCCTTCCAATCTGAATTGTTCTATGATTTCATTCAAATGGTTTGGGGAAAAAAAACCACCAACAAGTAGTTGCATTTTACAAGTAAGTAATTAGTTTCCCTAGGCTTCTGTACACAAATCTGATTTTGATGTTTTGTTTTGTTTGTTTTTAATGTGCTTTTAAAAACCCCAAATGTTATCACCCCATAACTGCACCTGTACAAAAAGGAACTGGAAAGACATTATTCTCTTCTATTGTTGCACACTGTTGTTGTTATTTCTTGGTAAATGCAGTGAAAAGTTTCCACTTAAGCTAACATCCACTAGTAAACTGACATTTGGATTCCATGGTATTTAGAACCATACCCAGACATGGCAGGGTAAGGTGATGCACAAGTTAGATCCAAAGACAGTTTATACCACAGGCAGCTTTGGATCTCACTAGGAAGAATCTTTTTCTATGCTTAGGAAGATTTTCAAGTGTGTCATTTATTTAGTTAGTTAGCTAGTTATTTTTGAGGGTTTTTTTTGTTTGTCTTCCACTGAAGATTTAGGTCAAAAAGGCAAGAGGGAGAGCTGATGTGAAAGGATAAGAAAACGTGTGTGAACTTTATATGTCCAGAGAAAGCTACTTCTGAGAAACTTTGCTCCTTGTTCATCTAAAAGAAAAAAGAGAAAGAAGAGGTCACAGAATGACAGAAATATTCAGGTTGGAAAAGACCCTCAGGATCACCAAGTCCAACAGAGAACCCTGCTCTACAAGGTTCACCCCTGAACCATATCCCCGAGTACCACATCCAAAACACCTTTAAACACATCAGGGCTGGTGACTCCACCACCTCTCTGGGCAGCACATTCCAATCCCTCTTGTAGTAGAAAAATGGATCCTAATGTCCACTCTAAACCTACCCAGTGGCAGCTGGAGGCCATTCCCTCTTGTTCTATCACTAATTACCAGCAGCAGCCTCTCCACAATGTCCTTTCAGGTAGCTGTAGACAGCAAGGAGATCTCCCCTCAGCCTCCACTGTTTCACACTAACCATCCCCAGCTCCTTCAGTCTCTCTTCATCAGATTTATTCTCCAGGCCCTTCACAGCTTCCTTGCCCTCCTCTGCTCTGGCTCCAGCACCTCCACATCTCTCTTGTATTGAGGTGCCCAAAACTGGGCACAAGACTCAAGGTGTGGCCTCACCAGAGCTGAGTACAGGGGGACAATCACCTCCCTACTGCTGCTGGACACAGCATTTCTAATCCCTGCCAGGATGCCACTGGATGCTGACTGTGTAGTAGTGACTTAAACACATGACATACAAAATACTCAATGTAAAATTACTTTCTGTCCCCCAAAACTAAGCTACAAATCCCTAAGTCTAGCATTTCTGAAGGGAAGTCATAGCAAACTCTTGGGAAGACTTCTTGATTAAGGGAGGCCAAAAAAAGTGATTTTGAAAAGTTTCTGATAGCACAGGGACATCACACCATGAAACACAACAACTGAGTGAGAAGTGGTGGGGAAAAGAATCACAACTACCCTAATTCAAACCCAACTAAACTAGACACCACCTAGCTGGTGAGACTAACGTTTTCATGGCCTGTGTCAATCCTTCTCTCAGTGCACTTTCCTTAATGTCTTCCCTAAAAAGAGGGGAGGCATGCTTTAAAGACAACCCCCCCCCCCTTCCTTGCTGCCAGCCACACACTTTAAAGCCTCTCTCCCCTCTGTCTTTTAATAGCCATTCACCTGGGAGACATACTCAGCGATTTACAAAGTGCTGCCCTTTTTGTGCGAAGCCTGAGATGGCTTTCAGGTATCCTCTGCACTGATTCCTGCAGGTGATGTGATTCAGCTTTCCAAAAAAACTGGTTGTTCTTCTTCTTTCTTTCTCTAAGCAAACTCTCCTGGCCAAATAGCAGCAAGGGAGTGGATGTCTGACTCATCTACTTCTTACAGCTGCAGTTGCAAGGCTCTAACGAAAAACAGATGCAGAAAACATGCCCAAATGCTTAACAAGTTAAGTTGTTCTTCCTCGAGATCCTTCCTCTGCTCCCCAGCAACAGTATACTCTGCTGCAAGCTGCACCATCTCCATGGGAGCCATGCCAGACTTCCACTGGTGTGGCTGAATCGACCTCTGGCTGCAGAAGCTTTGCTTTATCTTCACTGTTGCAGATGCAGCTAACTTGGCTGAATGATCTCTAGCCCTAATTAGGTTTTCATGAGAGACATCAGTCAATTAAGAAGTTAAGTAGTAGTAGTTAACTAAACACATTGTAAAACTTTGTGGTCCTTTTCCCCCTCCCCTCCCCTCCCCTCCCCTCCCCTCCCCTCCCCTCCCCTCCCCTCCCCTCCCCTCCCCTCCCCTCCCCTCCCCTCCCCTCCCCTCCCCTCCCCTCCCCTCCCCTCCCCTCCCCTCCCCTCCCCTCCCCTCCCCTCCCCTCCCCTCCCCTCCCCTCCCCTCCTCTCCTCTCCTCTCCTCTCCTCTCCTCTCCTCTCCTCTCCTCTCCTCTCCTCTCCTCTCCTCTCCTCTCCTCTCCTCTCCTCTCCTCTCCTCTCCTCTCCTCTCCTCTCCTCTCCTCTCCTCTCCTCTCCTCTCCTCTCCTCTCCTCTCCTCTCCTCTCCTCTCCTCTCCTCTCCTCTCCTCTCCTCTCCTCTCCTCTCCTCTCCTCTCCTCTCCTCTCCTCTCCTCTCCTCTCCTCTCCTCTCCTCTCCTCTCCTCTCCTCTCCTCTCCTCTCCTCTCCTCTCCTCTCCTCTCCTCTCCCCTCCCCTCCCCTCCCCTCCTCTCCCCTCCTCTCCCCTCTCCCCTCCTCTCCCCTCTCCCCTCCCCTCCTCTCCTTGAGTCTCCTTGAGTCTCCTCCCCTCCCCTCCCCTCCCCTCTCCCCTCTCCCCCCTCCCCTCCCTTCCTCCTCTCTCTTTCTCCTCCCTTCTCTTTTTCCCCCTAAACCTTTATACATCAGGGCTTGTATTTTGAAAGACAGTGGCTTTGAATATTTGGATTCAGATCCCCACCCCCACCCCAGCTTGTGGATCATTTTCCAGTATTGCATATTTAAATATCCTAAATATTTAAATAACCCCAAAATAATTTGTGTTTGCTGTATGTGGACAAGAGATTGCTTTCCACTGTTGACCAAACAGCTTTAATCCTGTTAACCTGCTTGTCTGTAGTGGTCACAATCCAAGGAAGAGGGGGTAATAGATAGGGGGCTAGAGTGCATTTGACCTTGTGGTTATGTGTGTGGCCATGGCACACAGCTCCCAGAATTTTCTCAAACAAAGCTGCAGATTGTTTACAGGATCTAAGACAGCTTAATGCAACTCCATCTACCAGCTATAAAACACAGATGAAGCAAAATGTACTTCCACCTTCATGGGTGCTGGTCTCTTCTCTCAAGTAACAAGTGATAGGACAAGAGGAAATGACCTCAAGTTGCACCAGGAGAGGTTTAGGTTGGATATCAGGAAAAAATTCTGTCCTGCAGTAGTGGTCAGGCTGTCCAGGGAGACATGGACCTCCTGAAGTGGGTCCAGAGGAGGACTGGAGCAACTCTTCCACGAAGACAGCATGAGAGAGTTGTAGCTGTTCAGCCTGGAGGAAAGAAAGCTCCAGGGAGACTTTATAGCTGCATTTCAATATCTGAAGGGGATCTACAGGAAGGCTGGGAGGGACTGCTTAGAAGGGCCTGTGGTGATAGGATGAGGGGCAATGGTTTGAATCTGGAGCAGGGCAGATTTAGGTTGGACATCAGGAGGAAGTTCTTTACAATGACAGTGGTGAAATACTGCAACAGGTTTCCTGGGGTTGTTGTTGAGGCTTCATCCCTGGAGACATTCAGGGTCAGACTTGATGTGGCTCTGGGAATCCTGATCTAGTTGGAGGTGCTCCTGCTGACTGTAGGAGGGTTGGACAAGATGACCTTTGAGGGTTTGTTCCAACCCAATGCAGTCTGTGAATTGTCTGTTCTTTAACTAGAGGCCATCTCAAGGTGAGGGTGTTCAAAAACCCTGTGGGCATGGCACTTCAGAACATAGTTTCATGGCCATGGTGGCATTGGTTTGATGGTTGGACCTGATGGTCTTGGAGGGCTTTTCCAGTCTTAATGTTTCTTTGATCTTGGAGCATTAGAAATAAATGACACACAGAGCTCCATGGTGCTGATTTCTGTATTTGTACATGCAAACAGTTACCACATGTGGAAGAAAAACTCATATTTGCCAGGAGGGTTACACTTTGCAGACATTTCTCATGTCTTAGACTCTGCTTGTCTTAGATGCTCATGTCTTAGAGCTTAGAATATAGCTGAGCTAATGGTTAGAGGACATGCAAGGCATTTCTGGTGGCAGTGAAGTGGATTTTTGTAGACATGCATTTTTGATCATTGGAAGCTGATTAGAATACAATAGAACAGAATAAACCAGGATGGAAGAGACCTTCAAGATCATCATGTCCAACCCATCATCCAACACCACCTAATCAACTAAACCATGCAACCAAGCAACCTATCAAGTCTCCTCCTGAACACCTCCAATGATGATGACTCCACCACCTCCCTAGGCAGCACATTCCAATGGGTAATCACTCTCTCTGTGTAGAACTTCCTCCTAACCTCCAGCCTAAACCTCCCCTGGCACAGCTTAAGACTGTGTCCTCTTGTTCTGGTGCTGCTTGCCTGGGAGAAGAGACCAACCCTCACCTGGCTACAATCTCCCTTCAGGTAGTTGTAGACAGCAAGAAGGTCTCCCCTGAGCCTCCTCTTCTCCAGGCTAATCAATCCCTGGTTTAGAATCATAGAACTGTTAGGGTTGGAAGGCACCTCAAGGATCATATAGTTCCAACCCCCATGCTGTGGGCAGCGACCCCTAACACTAGATCAGGTTGCTTGCAGACACATCCAGCCTGGCCTTGGCCTTTTTTTTTTCAGTTCTGGTCTAATAAATAAATATATTAAATAAATAATTTTTTTAAGTTGTTTTTTTGTGTTTGTTTGTTTGTTGTTGGGGTTTAAAATTATTATTATTATTATTATCATTATTATTATTATTATTATTATTATTAGTAGTAGTATAATAGTTTAGTATTTCTTAAAAATAATTTATTTATTTTTAAACAGGAGTTTCACAACCCAACATGTTAATTTCTATTCATCTTAGAAGAAGTTCTTAAACAAATGAGGCTGTTCCAGATAAGCAAGGCCTTTGACACCATCCCCCACAGCAAACTCCTGGCCAAGCTGTCAGCCCATGGCTTGGATGGGAGCACACTGCGATGGGTTAGGAACTGGCTGGAGGGCCGAGCCCAGAGAGTGGTGGTGAATGGTGCCAGGCACCAGTGGTGTGCCCCAGGGATCAGTGCTGGGCCCCATGCTCTTGAACATCTTCATTGATGATCTGGATGAGGACATTGAGTCCATCATCAGTAAATTTGCAGATGACACCAAGCTGAGGGCAGGAGTTGATCTGCTGGAGGGTAGAGAGGCTCTGCAGAGGGACCTCGACAGGCTGGGCAGATGGGCAGAGGCCAAGGGCAGGAGACTGAACACATCCAAGTGCCGGGTTCTGCACATTGGCCACAGCAACCCCATGCAGAGCTACAGGCTGGGGTCAGAGTGGCTGGAGAGCAGACAGGTGGAGAGGGACCTGGGGGTGCTGGTTGATGGTAGGCTGAACATGAGCCTGCAGTGTGCCCAGGTGGCCAAGCATCCTGGCCTGCATCAGGAACAGTGTGGCCAGCAGGAGCAGGGAGGTCATTCTGCCCCTGTACACTGCACTGGTTAGGCTGCACCTTGAGTACTGTGTCCAGTTCTGGGCCCCTCAGTTTAGGAAGGAGGTTGACTTGCTGGAACGAGTCCAGAGAAGGGCAACGAAGCTGGTGAGGGGTTTGGAACACAGCCCTGTGAGGAGAGGCTGAGGGAGCTGGGGTTGTTTAGCCTGGAGAAGAGGAGACTCAGGGGAGACCTTCTTGCTGTCTACAACTACCTGAAGGGAGGTTGTAGCCAGGTGGGGGTTGGTCTCTTCTCCCAGGCAACCAGCACCAGAACAAGAGGACACAGTCTCAGGCTGTGCCAGGGGAGGTTTAGGCTGGAGGTTAGGAAGAAGTTCTACACAGAGAGAGTGATTGCCCATTGGAATGTGCTGCCTGAGGAGGTGGTGGAGTCACCATCACTGGAGGTGTTCAGGAGGAGACTTTATGGGGTGCTTGGTGCCATGGTTCAGTTGATTAGGTGGGTTGAATTGGTTGATGGGTTGGACACGATGATCTTGAAGGTCTCTTCCAACCTGGTCTATTCTATTCTATTCTATTCTAGTCTAGTCTAGTCTAGTCTAGTCTAGTCTAAAAAAATATCTACAAAATGCAAACTGCTGAAGGAGAAAGAACAATTTGAACAACTGCAGTTATTTATCTGGTGTTTGGTTTTGCTCTTGAGTGTTGTGTTTGTGATCCCTGGCAAGCACAGCTGTAGCTGAGCTGGGTGTAACTTTATGACCAGCTCTTCAGTGATAAGCTAGCTAAACCAGTGGGCTGTTTTCAGCACAAAGTGCAAGGCCTCTCCTGGAGCTAGAACCCTTTTTATTTCACCATTACAAAGCAGAGAAAGTCTTGGTTATGCAATTCAGCTGTGACTCTTATGTGCCACAGATCAGGTCTTTCGCTTGCCTGCTGCACACCCCACGAGCCCTCTCTGTTGTTGGGTGTTTGCTCAGCCACTGGAAAGGAGATATTTTGCATGCTTGAATGGAGTCCAGATTTACATTTCTGTCCCTCTGCCTCTAAAGAGATTGTTCAGGAGCTGCATTTGATCCAGCCAACTCCAGCCTAGGGAAGGGAAGGCTCTGGGAAGACCTTCTGGTGGGTTTTCAGTCCTTAAAGGGGCCTGTAGGACAGCTGGAGAGGGACTTTTTACACAGGCATGTAGGAATAGAACAAGGCTTAATGGCTTCAAAGTGGAAGAAGCTAGAGTTAGATTAGACATTAGGCAGAAATTCTTTCCATGAGGGTGGTGAGACACTGGAACAGGTTGCCCAGAAAATTGCGCAGGCTGCAACCCTGGAAGTGTTCAAAGCCAGGCTGGATGTGGCCTTGGGCAACCTGGTGTAGTACAAGGTGACCAACCTAGGGGGTTAGAGAGCCATAGAAGATCTTTAAAGTCCCTTCCAAGCCAAACCATTCTATGATTCTATAGCTTTTAACTCCCTGCTCTCCACCCACTGCATGATAGCATTGTGTCCCTGTCTGGCCAGGCAGAGTGAGTCACACCATTACCTTTCAGGGCAGAATTGCTGGGAGGGAAAACATCCCACTGAAAATAATAGGACCCACTGAGGGAGGCACCATTTCATCTTTTCCCCCCTTAAAATATGAAGTCTCTTCCTGAGTGAATGAACCTTATATGGTAAAAGTGCAGGCTGCCCCTCTGCCCCTGGGATGTTTGAAAGCATCAGGCATGTGTGGTATTAAGAGGTATCTGGAAGATCAGATTACATTCTCCCTAATCTCTAATAAATGATGAGTCTGAACACAGTGCATGTTTACTTCCTGCTCATTCCTGACAGAGGCATGGAAAAAGAAAAAAAAAAAAGAAGACTGATCAGACAGCCTGCTCTTCTTGCTGCCACTGCTGTCTAGAGTACTTCCTTTCCTTACACAGTTGCTCATAGCTGGTGGAAAATACCTTTCAGTTGTTCTGTGTACCTGCTCCACCAAATCCAATAGGTGGTTACAGCTGTGTGAGTTGGTAGGGGACTTTAAAAACAACCAAAACACCACATCATCTACTGAATTCCATGAAAAATGAAATTGGCAGGAAGGTTCTATTTCACCTCATACAGTGATTCTCCAGAGCTGTTACTCTGAGAGGGTTCCTATCCCACAGAGAGGAATTAATTAGGCATTAGGCAGGAGGACATGATTTCTGACTGGGATGTCAAGCAGTACATGGAGGGATGGGGGTCTTCTCCTGCTTGCTGTGCTTTCTGGATGGGGGCTGCTCCTCCAGTCTTTCTCTCAGTGAGAGCAGGCCTTCTGAAGTCTATGTAAGTGGTAGCACTGATAGTGGGTTTTCCTGAAGAGAGAATTCTTCCCATTCCAAGAGAAAAGCAAAAGTCCCACTGACCAAAGGGAGTTGGTATCATCATCAGCACTTTGTGACCAGTGAGGAACTTCCAAGGGAATAACCTCAAATGTTGCTCAGCTGGGCTTTGTGTGTGACGCTGGAAGTTTGGTTTTGCCAAGAGGTGTGCAGGTGTCTCTCATGAGAGATGACTCATGTGGGTGTGAAGCAATGGAAAACATTTCATAGAATCACAGTATGGTTTGGGTTTGGAGGGTCTTTAAAGATCATCTAGTTCCACCCCCCCTCTCCTGCCACTGGCAGGGACACCTTCCACTAGACCAGGTTGCTCGAGGCCCTGTCCAACTTGGCTTTGAACACTTTTAGGGATGGAGCATCCACAGCTTCTCTGGACAGCCTGTTCCAATGTCTCACCACCATCAGAGTAAAGAACTTTCTCTTGATGTCTGATCTGAATCTACTCTTGTGATGTTATGGTGTGAGTGAGCACAAGAGTAACTCAGAGGAGGGGCTATCACACTTGTCCTTAGCGGTATGTAAGAGTAGAACTGTACCATAAGTCACATTTTAGGGCTCCCCTGAACCTAAACCAGTAATAAAACTCACCACATGAATTGATTTCAGATCTGAAGACTGAATTCAGGTATTTTTTTTTTTAATTTAATTTATTTCAGATCTAGAGATGAGGAAGGTTCAAACTCACCTGTGATGAAGACGAAATTGTTATAGTTTCAGGTGTTCTCTTTCAGTGTGCTGAAACCTCTGTGCTAAAGTTGTGGTCCCCAGATACACAAACCCCTCCTTGGGCAATGCAAAGCCACCACCTCCATAAATAGAGTGCCAGAGCTTACAAGCTGATGTAGGCTGTTGGGTTACATCTCTTACTGATGGTGGGACATAAGAAGATCTGCCAGGGCATGTGTGCTCTTGCTTTGGCTCTCACTAACAACTTACACTGCTTCTTCTTCCCCCCCCCCCCCCCCCCCCCCCCGCCTTGGCAGCAAGTTCAAAAAGAATCACACCTCATACCCATGACAATCAAAACCACATCTGAGTGTGAATCACCATATTGACACAAGCCTACCACCCTTTATCAGATGGTCATTTGGTTGCACTTCACCTGTTCCTGTCTGCGGTGGGAAGCAGGACCAGACCCTTTTATGGCACCAGGTTCCAACCCTGAGGTCATTAGAGAGCACATGGTTTAGTGGTGGCATTGGGAGCATCAGGTTTACAGTAGGACTTGATGGGTTTACAGTAGGACTGAGGGGTGACCTTATTACTCTCTACAACTACCTGAAGGGAGGTTGTAGACAGACGGATGTTGGTCTCTTCTCCCAGGCAGCCAGTACCAGAACAAGAGGACACAGTCTCAGGCTGCACCAGGGGAGGTTCAGGCTAGATGTTAGGAAAAAGTTCTATACAGAAAGAGTGATTGCACATTGGAATGGGCTGCCTGGGGAGGTGGTGGAGTCACCATCACTGGAGGTGTTCAGGAGGAGACTTGACGGGGTGCTTGGTGCCGTGGGTTAGTTGTTTGGGTGGTGTTGGATTGGTTGATGGGTTGGACGCAGTGATCTTGAAGGTCTCTTCCAACCTGGTTTATTCTATGTATTATATGTATTCTATGTATTCTATGTTTTAAATGCCTTTCCCAACCTAAATTGTTCTCTGATTGTGGTGAAAGTCTAACTAATCCGTAGTGCTGCAACCCACACTTTGCTTTGCTGTGTTTTAGTCACAGCAATATCTGTTATCTGTTATTTAGACATGTTGCTTCTTTTAAATCTTCTAGGTCAGGGAAGCCTAGATAATGTCAGTACTGATAAAAGTGAAGTTACAAGGCAAGGCACACTCTGACTAAATCTCTTCAGGAAAGAGTTTCAAATGCTTGCAATTAAATGTCCTCCCCCACACACAGACACACACACTTTCTGCACTGAGACAGCAGCTCCAAATACTGCAGAAGCAGAAGATTCAGACCAGAAGTTCTGGCTTCCCTCAAGAGGTGGTATGCATTTCAGCAGCACATTTCTGTGGCCTGACCTTCCCTAGTTGCCTGAAAACTGCCAATCTCCTCTTCAATAAATAACGAATGGTGACAGCCTCTAAAAGTGTGAGGTGGGAACAAAAGACAAGGGGGTTTGGAGTGCATTTAGCACCAGTTACAAATACATCCTGCACAAGTCTTCGTTTGCCTTATACAGGTCCATAGTTAGCCTGAAGTAGAATTAGAGGAATTTTATGTGTGTTCTATAACTGTCCAATGCCTACACTTGTTAAAGATCTCTGCTGTTTTCAGTTGTTGTTCTCTTTCCTCAGCATATTGTCAGCCATTTAGAAATTTGCTCAAGAATGTAAGCTTGCAACTAGACACACAAAAAGGTTGCAGATCTGTGCAAGTGGAGTAGCTGCATGCAGGTACAGAAGTGGAAAATTGAAAACTGCTGGAAGGCAGCTCCATGAAGAAGGAGCTGGGAGTTCTGAAAGACAGCAGTCTGCCCTTGTGGCCATGAAGGTCAAAGTGTTCTGGGGTCCATTAAGAAGAGTGTGGCCAGTAGGTCACAGATGGAGATTCTCCTCCCTACTCTACTGTGTCTGAGTGAAGTTATGCCTAGAGTATTGTGGCCAGTTCTGGGCTTCCCAGTTCAAGAGAGACAGGGAACTACTGTAGGGAGTCCAGTGGAGGCTACAAAGATGCTGAGGGGACTAGGACATCTCTGTGAGGAGGAAAGGCTGAGATCCCCAGGGGCTGTTGAGCCTGGAGAAGAGCAGTTCCAGTGGGGACCTGATCAATGTTTATCAGTATCTAAAGGCTGAGAGTCAAGAGGATAGGGCCAGATTCATTTTGGTGGTGTCAAGGGCACAGACTGGAAATGGACAAACTGGAACCCAGGAGGTTCCATCTAAAGAGGAGGAGAAACTTTCATGTGAGGGTACCAGAACACGGAGCAATGCTGCCCAGAGAGGTTGTGTAGTCTCCTTCTCTGAGGAGATTCAGACAGGCCTGGACATTGTGAAGCTGGAAAACCTGCTGTGGGTGACCCTACTTTAGCAGCAGTTTTGGACTAGATGATAGCCAGGGGTCGCTTTCCACACCCACTGTGATGCTATTCTGTAATGTCTGTGATACTGCAGAGCTAACCGGTGACTGAATCTTCTTTCAAACAAAATCTTCCAAAGCAAATCTCTTATCAGAATATGAAATAGCCTTGCGATAAATTCTGCTCTGTTTAGCTTTGGGGCCCATGGCAATGTTCTGGGACAAGGTCCAAACCCATTATGATAGTGAGCAAATCATAGGTTTCTTTGAACCACTCAGTGTTTGCTAAACTGGCACAGTTTCAGCACCAGCCCTGACACTCCCCTTCCTCTGCACTGTCCAGCCTTACCCCTGTACTCAGCACTGGTAAGGCTGCACCTCAATTACTGTTCACTTTGGGGCCTGTCACTCCAAGAAGGACATGGAGTTGCTGGAGCATGTCCAGAGAAGAGCAGCAAAGCTAGTGAAGCCTCTGGAGAGCAGGTCTGGTGCGAAGCAGCTGAGAGAATAGGGGTTGTTTATTCCAGAGAAAAAGAGGCTGAGGGGAGACCTTGCTCTTCACAACTCTTGGAAAGAAGACAGGAGCCAGGTGGATGTTGGTCTTTTCTAAGAACTAAAAAGTGACAGAACAAGTAGAAATCATAGAATTGTCAGTGTTGGAAGGGACCTCAAGGATCATCAGTTCCAACCTCCCTGCCATGGGCAGGGACACCTCACACTACAGCAGGTTGCTCACAGCCACATCCAGCTTCTCCTGAAAAACTTCCAGGGATGGGACTTCTACCACCTCCCTGGACAACCTGTGTCAGTCTCTCACCACCCTCATGGGGAAGAGCTTCTTTCTAACATCCAATCTGAATCTGCCCATTTCTAGTCTTGCTGCATTCCCCCTAATTCCATCACTCTCTGGCACCCTAAAAAGTCCCTCCCCAGCTTTCTTGTAGCCCCCTTCAGATACTGGAAGGCCACAATAAGATCTCTTCACAGCCTTCTCCTCCCCAGATGAACAACCTAAACTCTCTCAGACTGTCTCGACAGGGGAGGTGCTCCAGCCCTGTGATCATCCTCGTGGCCTCAGATTGCACCAGAGGAGGTTTAGGTTGGATATTGGGACAAATTTCTTCCTGCAAGAGTGGCCATTCATTGGAACAGGCTGCCAGGGATGTGATGAAGTTGCCAACCCTGAAAGTGTTAAAAAACCGCATAGACATGGCACTTCAGGACATGTTTCAGTGGGATTGGTGGTGCTGGCTTGATGGTTGGACTTGATCATAGAGGTCTTTTCAAACCTTAATGGCTCTGTGGCTCTAATGCTACTGGGGCTATCTTCCATTCCATTCACAGTTACGAGGAGCGACAGAGAATGGACCCAAAATGGAAAAGTCTGTGGGAGAAGCTTGTTTAGACCTGCTGTGTGGAAGCAGAGTGTTTGAACAGGCTGCACTGACCTTAGGAGATGCCTTGGTCCTGCACAGAATTCTGTTCTTTGTGTCCTCCAGTGCTTATTTGAAAGAAGGGGAAAACAGCTGCATGTCTTTTTTTTTGTTTTTAAGTTTACATCATGTGAAAAAAAAGCTGCAGTGAATGTTAACTGATTTTAGTTTGCTGGGTTTTTCTTGAACTTATGCTCCTGGGCTTAACAGTACAGTAAAATCAGCAAAATGTGTGTGTGTGTCTATATCTATATCTATATCTGTATCTATATCTATATCTTTATCTATATCTATATCTATATCTATAGAATAGAATAGAATGGATTGGAATGGATTGGAATGGAATGGAATGGAATGGAATAGAATAGAATAGAATAGAATAGACTAGAATAGAATAGAATAGAATAGAATAGAATAGAATAGAATAGAATAGAATAGAATAGAATAAACCAGGTTGGAAGAGACCTTCAAGATCATTGTGTCCAACCTATCATCCAACACCACCTAATCAACTAAACCATGCAACCAAGCACCCTATCAAGTCTCCTCCTGAACACCTCCAGTGATGGTGACTCCACCATCTCCACGGGCAGCACATTCCAATGGGCAATCACTCTCTCTGTGTAAAACTTCCTCCTAACCTCCAGCCTAAACCTCCCCTGGTGCAGCCTGACACTGTGTCCTCTTGTTCTGGTGCTGGTTGCCTGGGAGAAGAGACCAACATCCACCTGTCTACAACCTCCCTTCAGGTAGTTGTAGAGGGCAATAAGTTCACCCCTGAGTCTCCTTGTCTCCAGGCTAAGGAACCCCAGCTCCCTCAGCCTCTCCTCATAGGGCTTGTGTTCCAAGCCCCTCACCAACTTTATTGCCCTTCTCTGGACATGCTCCAGCAAGTCTATATCTATATCTATATCTATATCTATATCTATATCTATATCTATATCTATATCTATATCTATATCTATATCTATATCTATATCTATATCTATATCTATATCTATATCTATATCTATATCTATATCTATATCTATATCTATATCTATATATATATCTATAGCTATAGCTATAGCTATATCTATGTCCATAGATATATCTATAGATATAGATATAGATATTGATAATGGTGTGTGTATATACATATATCTATGGATCTATCTAGATCTAGATCTAGATATAGATCTAGATATATAGATATCTATATAGATATCTATATATCTATAGATAGATGTATCTATATATGGCTATATCTATATAGATATCTATAGATACATAGATATAGATATCCATAGTCCATAGACATAGATATAGATATATAGATATAGATGTATAGATATATGTATACACACACACCATTATTCACACACACATGCACAAAGTCTGGGTGCTAACTTCTCAGAAAGAGTTAGAGGGAAGATGCTGCCTTCTTCCACAATCACAAAATGAAAAGAAAAGGGGGAAAAAAAGAGACAGCAACATATAAGGAAAGTGAAATGGTTTGTACCACACATTTAGAAGAGCTGGCAAAGCGTGTAATGTGATCACAGGGCTGCATGTTAAATAAAATAGAGAGAAAAAAAATAAAGGACAAGGAAAAAAAAAAGATATATGAATAGGAGATCACTTGCTGCAACTTGTTGATGTTTTCCTTTTTTAGTGCTCCAGATTTACCCAGCCTTGCATGATCTGGGTTGTGTCTAATGGGAACTGTCAGTCTCCTGCCCACACAGGGACTGTTTGCCTCCTTTCACAATTTCCTAAAGTAGTCCTGGGCATGTCCTACCAGAAGGGTGCTGAGGAACCTGCCCTTTGTGTGTCCTGACAGGGCAGACAGATGCCTCACCGTCTGCTGCAAGCAAAGCTGTCAGACATGCTAATTTGTATAACCCAGGAACAATCCATTCTAAGCTGTAAAGTCTTGAAGTCTGTCCTCACTGAAGAAAAAAATAGTTTATATGTTCTAGACTTTAACAAGACCAGGCTCATTTTGCACATAATTCTCATGTGGAATACAAGATCCTTCCCCCTCCACCCCATTTTTGGAACACATCTGATGTCTATCTACTATTAGAATTTTGCTCCAGCCAGGGCTAGTTAAAGGATCTTGAGTGAGGTCTTAGGAGCATGCAGTAAATTGCCATGCAGTTTGAAGGGTCCTCACACCTGTTTTCTGCATGGATGAAAGGCAAGGCTGGGATCTTGCCAAATGTGGTGGGTTGAAATTCTGCCCCCTCCACCCTCAACATTAAATTTTCCCAGCCCAGCCCAGTTGGAAGCAAATGAAAGCTGTGTTTACAAGCAGGACCACAATCTACAATGGGATGCGATGAATATGTACAAAATATACAGGGGTTACAATATTTACAGATATTTACAATTAATAAACAGCACAACCCTCACCCTGGTCAAAGACCCAAGGAAGCTACTAGACCTCCCTCTCTGCCCCCCCTTTCCTCCTTGTACAAAAGGGAGAAGAGACAGAAATAGAGAGAGGTGGTGAATGGTGCCACATCCAGCTGGCAGCCAGGCACTAGTGGTGTACCCCAAGGATCAGTGCTGGGCCCCATTCTCTTTAACATATTTATTGGTGAGCTGGATGAGGGCACTGAGTCCATCATCAGTAAATTTGCAGATGACACCAAGCTGGGGGCAGGAGTTGATCTGCTGGAGGGTAGAGAGGCTCTGCAGAGGGACCTGGACAGGCTGGGCAGATGGGTAGAGTCCAAGGGCAGGAGATTGAACACATCCAAGTGCCGGGTTCTGCACATTGGCCACAGCAACCCCATGGAGAGCTACAGGCTGGGGTCAGAGTGGCTGAGAGCGGTCAGGTAGAGAGGGACCTGGCAGTGCTGGTCAATAGTAGGCTGAACACGAGCCTGCAGTGTGCCCAGGCAGCCAAGAGGGCCAATGGCATCCTGGCCTGCATCAGGAAGAGTGTGGCCAGCAGGAGCAGGGAGGTCATTCTGCCCCTGTACACTGCACTGGTTAGGCCACACCTCGAGTCCTGTGTCCAGTTCTGGGCCCCTCAGTTTAGGAAGGAGGTTGACTTGCTGGAACGAGTCCAGAGAAGAGCAACAAAGTTGGTGAGGGGTTTGGAACACAGCCCTACGAGGAGAGGCTGAGGGAGTTGGGGTTGCTTAGCCTGGAGAAGAGGAGGCTCAGAGGAGACCTTATTGCTCTCTACAACTACCTGAAGGTGGCTGTAGCCAGGTGGGGGTTGGTCTCTTCTCCAAGGCAAGCAGAATCAGAACAAGAGGACACAGTCTCAAGCTGCACCAGGGGAGGTTTAGGCTGGATGTTAGGAAGAAATTCTACACAGAGAGAGTGATTGCCCATTGGAATGTGCTGCTTGGGGAGGTGGTGGAGTCAACATCACTGGAGGTGTCCAGGAGGAGACTTTATAGGGTGCTTGGTTGCATGGTTTAGTTGATTAGGTGGTCTTGGGTGATGGGTTGGACTCGATGATCTTGAAGGTCTCTTCCAATCTCTTCTCCTCTCCTCTCCTCTCCTCTCCTCTCCTCTCCTCTCCTCTCCTCTCCTCTCCTCTCCTCTCCTCTCCTCTCCTCTCCTCTCCTCTCCTCTCCTCTCCTCTCCTCTCCTCTCCTCTCCTCTCCTCTCCTCTCCTCTCCTCTCCTCTCCTCTCCTCTCCTCTCCTCTCCTCTCCTCTCCTCTCCTCGAATCTCCTCTCCTCGAATCTCCTCTCCTCTCCTCGAATCTCCTCTCCTCTCCTCTCCTCTCCTCGAATCTCCTCTCCTCTCCTCGAATCTCCTCTCCTCGAATCTCCTCTCCTCTCCTCGAATCTCCTCTCCTCTCCTCGAATCTCCTCTCCTCGAATCTCCTCGAATCTCCTCTCCTCGAATCTCCTCTCCTCTCCTCTCCTCAAATCTCCTCTCCTCGAATCTCCTCTCCTCGAATCTCCTCTCCTCTCCTCGAATCTCCTCTCCTCTCCTCTCCTCGAATCTCCTCTCCTCTCCTCGAATCTCCTCAAATCTCCTCTCCTCGAATCTCCTCTCCTCGAATCTCCTCTCCTCGAATCTCCTCTCCTCGAATCTCCTCTCCTCGAATCTCCTCTCCTCGAATCTCCTCTCCTCTCCTCGAATCTCCTCTCCTCTCCCTCTCCTCATTTTAGTCCCTTATCTCATCCAATGAGATTGTTTAAAATTATCTTTATTTTCCTGTTTACACCCAGTAGTGATTTATTTACATTTTAAGACTTTTCTGCTCAACATCTGTGAAATATTTTAAAGGCATAGCCTAAAACTGCCACACCAACCTAGCAAATGTCACAGGCCCATTCATTTTGGAGACAGAGACTTAACAGTTGTACTTTGTTTCAAAAGCAGAGATGATCATAACTTGATGGAGTTCATGATGGCTATTAACACAGGGCTGCCCAGGGGCTCTTCTCAGTGATACCCAATTACAAGACAAGGAGCAATGGCAGGAAGTTGAGGCATAGGAAGTTCCATGGAAACATGACACATGTTTCCATGGAAACACAACACTTAGAGGATGGCCAAGGGATCAGGCCCAGCCAGCATGGGTTTAGGAAGGGCAGGTCCTGCCTGACCAACCTGATCTCCTTCTATGATCAGGTGACTGCCTGGTGGATGTGGGGCAGGCTGTGGATGTAGTCTACCTGGACCTCAGCAAGGCCTTTGACACCGTCCCCCACAGCAAACTGCTGGCCAAGCTGTCAGCCCATGGCTTGGATGGGACCACACTGCGATGGGTTAGGAACTGGCTGGAGGGCCGAGCCCAGAGAGTGGTGGTGAATGGTGCCACAGCCAGCTGGCAGCCAGGCACCAGTGGTGTGCCCCAGGGATCAGTACTGGGCCCCATGCTCTTTAACATCTTTATTGATGATCTGGACAAGGGCATTGAGTCCATCATCAGTAAATTTGCTGACGACACCAAGCTGGGGGCAGGAGTTGATCTGCTGGAGGGTAGAGAGGCTCTGCAGAGGGACCTCGACAGGCTGGGCAGATGGGCAGAGGCCAAGGGCAGGAGACTGAACACATCCAAGTGCTGGGTTCTGCACATTGGCCACAACAACCCCATGCAGAGCTACAGGCTGGGGTCAGAGTGGCTGGAGAGCAGTCAGGCTGAGAGGGACCTGGGGGTGCTGGTCGACGGTAGACTGAACATGAGCCTGCAGTGTGCCCAGGCAGCTAAGAGGGCCAATGGCATTCTGGCCTGCATCAGGAACAGTGTGGCCAGCAGGAGCAGGGAGGTCATTCTGCCCCTGTACACTGCACTGGTTAGGCCACACCTCGAGTACTGTGTCCAGTTCTGGGCCCCTCAGTTTAGGAAGGAGGTTGACTTGCTGGAAGGTGTCCAGAGAAGAGCAACAAAGTTGGTGAGGGGTTTGGAACATAAGCCCTATGAGGAGAGGCTGAGGGAGCTGGGGTTGCTTAGCCTGGAGAAGAGAAGACTCAGGGGTGACCTTATTACTCTCTACAACTACCTGAAGGGAGGTTGTAGACAGACGGATGTTGGTCTCTTCTCCCAGGCAAGCAGTACCAGAACAAGAGGACACAGTCTCAGGCTGCGCCAGGGGAGGTTCAGGCTAGATGTTAGAAAAAAGTTCTATACAGAAAGAGTGATTGCACATTGGAATGGGCTGCCTGGGGAGGTGGTGGGGTCGCCATCACTGGAGGTTTTCAGGAGAAGACTTGATGGGGTGCTTGGTGCCATGGGCTAGTTGTTTGGGTGGTGTTGGATTGGTTGATGGGTTGGACGCGATGATCTTGAAGGTCTCTTCCAACCTGGTTTATTCTATGTATTCTATTCTATGAGGAAAGAATTATTTCACTGTAAGGGTGACAGAACACTGGAGCAGGCTGCCCATGGGGGGTTGTAGAGTCTCCCTCTCTGGAGATATTCAAAACCCAAGTGGATGTGTTCCTGTGTGACCTGCTCTGGGTGATTCTGCTCTAGCAGGGGGGTAAGACTGGATGATCTTTCAAGGTCCCTTCCACCCCATAACATTCTGTGTTTCTGTTACTCACCAGTGTTTTAAAGAGGAGAAAGGCTTCAGTGCAGGAGTGAAAATTTCATCTCCTGTCAAAACTTAAATGGGACTTAGTTTCACTACTGGCAGCTGATTTCAAGGAGCAATGATGGTCAGTTGGGAAAAAATGCACTTCCTGAAGGCAGAAGATAAGCTTTTGATGTCAGCCCCCTCTGAGTTGTTTTGAGGGGAATTTTAGGCAGGAGGTGAGGAGAAAGTTCTTCACAGGAAGAGTTGTTGGTCATTGGAATGTGCTGCCCAGGGAGGTGGTGGAGTCACCATCCCTGGAGGTGTTCAAAAAAGGATTGGCTATGGCACTTGAAGCCATGCTTTAGTTGTCATGAGGTGTTGGGTATTAGGTAGTAGGTTGGACTTGATCTCTGAGGTCTTTTCCAACCTGTTTGAAGCTGTGATTCTGTGATTTAAGCTGCAATTTATGAACAGCTGAGGATAGTGTGCAAGTGTGACACCTGGTTGCAAAGAGGGAGGAAAAATTAGACTAGACTAGACTAGACTAGACTAGAATAGAATTAGCCAGGTTGGAAAAGACCTTTGAGATCATTGTGTCCAACCTATCACCCAACACCATCTAATCAACTAAACCATGGCACCAAACACCCTATCCAGTCTCTTCCTAAACACTTCCAGTGATGGTGACTCCACCACCTCCCTGGGCAGCACATTCCAATGGCCAGTCTCTCTTTCCAACCTAAACCTAAAGAGCTGTATCTCAAATCTAGCTGTTGCTGGCACAAGTGCTGCTTCACTTCAACACCACTGAAGCTGGCTGCAGTTGGTAAGAGTGGGGCAACAGTGCATGGTTAGGGATGGCATTTTCCCTCCTCCTAATCTCAGAGAGGAGATAACTATGTATATTCCAGTAATGAAGCCAGAATTTCTCTTGCTGATCCTCTGAAGACAGGTAGGTGCACTTCTGTTATCTAAAATACTCTGTAATTTGGTGCTCAATAAAGAAGTCAGGTTGCTTGCCAGAGATATTATCACTTAAGTGGCCAAGGTGTTTTTCACCACCTTTCTCTAGATGTCAAATGGAATAAAATGCTAAACCACATTCTCTGCACAGGAACAGACCACAGACATGTCTATCATAGAGATATATCAATATACTAAGGAACAGGGAGAGTGACAAATGGGAAGGCATCTGGAAACTAAAGTAGTTATAGAATCATAGAATCAACCAGGTTGGAAAAGACCTCAGAGATCATCAGGTCCAACCTATTACCTAATACCTAACACCTCATGACAACTAAACCATGGCTTCAAGTGCCACATCCAACCCTTTTCTGAACACCTCCAGAGATGGTGACTCCACCACCTCCCTGGGCAGCACATCCTAACAGCCAGTCTCTTTCTGGGAAGAACTTTCTCCTCACCTCCAGCCTAAACCTCCCCTGGCACAGATTGAGACTGTGTCCTCTTGTTCTTGTGCTGGTTGCCTGGGAGAAGAGACCAACTCCCACCTGGCTACAGCCTCCCTTCAGGTAGTTGTAGACCACAATAAGGACTCTCCTGAGCCTCCTCTTCTCCAGGCTAAGCAACCCCAGCTCCCTCAGCCTCTCCTCACAGGGCTGTGCTCCAGACCCCTCCCCAGCCTTGTTGCCCTTCTCTGGGCATGTTCAAGTGTCTCAATATCCTTCTTCCCAGAACTGGACATAGGACTCAAGGTGTGGCCTAACCAGGGCTGAGTACAGGGCACAATGACCTCCCTGCTCCTGCTGGCCACACTGTTCCTGATGCAGACCAGGATGTCATTGGCCTTCTTGGCCACCTGGGCACACTGCTGGCTCATGTTCTGCTTACTGTCAACCAGTACCCCCTGGTCCCTTCCTGCCTGGCTGCTCTCCAGGTACTCTGACCCCATCCTGTAGTGCTGCATGGGGTTGTTTTGACCAAACTGCAGAACGGGTGTTCCAAAAGGGTATATGTGTGGAGTGGGGAGGGAGAACACTGCTGTTCTAACTGCAAGAAGACAGCAGCCTAATGACACAGGAATGATGATGATCCTCATCATGCTCCATGTTGTCCACCTGGTGACAGATGCATGGACAAGACCTTGTTTCTCAAGGCTCCATCTCTGTCTGCTGTGCAACACTTGTTTTCAGACAGATGTCACATACTATACCTAAATGCATCAAAGTTATTCTCAAAGTACTTGATGACAGTCAAAATATGTTGTAAAGGAGTAAGATAGGAACAGCTGAGTAACAGTTTTCAGCAGCCAAGTCTGATATGAGAATTCTTCAAGAGGCAACATATTTTAAGGCGTTCTGAGTAATGTATAATAACACAATTATCCTGCAACAAGAAGATTGTGAGGTGACTCAGAAGAGAGAATTAGAAACCCATTAACCCATCAAGAATCATGGCAAAGCCATAAAAGAACGTTATCAAGATTAAGTAATCATCTTTGGCAGAATGAATCACATATTTCATGTTAAAGTCAGTTTCTTTCTTCAGTCTCTCATTGCCTGTGAGCAACACCTTTATTTACAGCTGCACAGACCCTAGGTAGAGCCAAGGCTTTAAGGGAATGAACCTTCGTTTTGCTCATCACAGCAATAACTCCAAGCCTAGCAAAAAAAAGTGTTGCAAAGTGTCATTGGTATTCCTAATGCAATGTCATGGCAGCAGTTGTGTATGCATTCCCACCCCTTTAGAACCCAGTCAAGGTTTGAGTTATCTGTAGGTCTGATATGATAAAGGAAATAAGGATGTAGCATGAAGTGACACATCTCTCTTTGTAATGCAGTGTTCAGCAGCTTTGTTTGGAAGAATAGAATAGAATAGAATAGAAGTAGAATAGAGTAGAATAGAATAGAATAGAATAAATCAGGGTGGAAGAGACCTTCAAGATCATTGAGCCCAACCTATCATCCAACACCACCTAATCAACTAAACCATGCAACCAAGCACCCTGTCAAGTCTCCTCCTGAACACCTCCAGTGATGGTGACTCCACCACCTCTCACAGCTCCCCCTGCTCACCCTCCCTTCAGTCTTGGTTCAAGAAAATGCCTTCTGGCTGAGGACCAACTTCAAAACCTAAAACTGAGCTTTGTTTTCATCCTATTTCAAAATCTAATCAGCAGCTCCTAAAACACCTCCAATTTAAAACAAAACAAAACAAAACCAAAACAAAACCACAAAACCAACCAACCAAAAGCAAAAAAAAACCCCAAGCAATCAAACAAAAACACCACCCACCCAAACCCAAAAAACCCCAACCCAACAAAAACAGTCCAAAAAACCCCCACAACAACTAAAACCCCCCAAAATAACCCCCCCAAGCCAACCAAACCCAACACCACCACAACAAAAATAACCCAAACCCACAAAGAAACCCCAAACAAACAAAAAAGGAAACAAAAGAAGAAGACAGACTTAGGTTTTCTGAAATCTTACAGAGCCTTGCATAAAGCCTTGCATAAGCACATTTCTTCTGCATTGTGAGGGTTATGTGAATGCATCAGAATACATTTTTATCACAGAGAGGACAATAGGGTTAAATAATTCTGTTGAGTGCTCTGTGTATATATATATATATATATATATATAAGTAAGATAGGCAGCAATTCTTCAGCATTTTACTCAGGATGAAGTTCTTCATGTCTAAACTCACTCTCTAGAAGGGGGTCTCTTATGTCTTGGTGATTGCTTTGCAAAATAAGCCTGATCTGTGAGAAGCAAAGGGGGTTTAAGGATGATTCCTGTAAAACTTAACCAGGAGGTGGTGGAGCCAAGAGGGATTCTTTCCCCTGTAAGTAGGGGAAAGAAATCCAGCATTCATTACAACTTGAATCAAGCTGTCTGCCAGTTTATTTAACAATACACATATTTAGATGGGATGTTAGGAACAAGTTCTTTACCATGAGGGTAGTGGAATAGGGTTGCCTGGGAAGGTGGTTGGGACCCCATCCCTGGAGATATTGAAGGTGAGACTTCTGATCTAGTTGGGGATATCCCTGCTGACTGCAGAGGGGGTTGGACTGGATGGCCTTTGGAGGTCCCTTCCAACCCCGACCATGCTATGATTCGATGATTCTATGATTCTATGATCCTGTGATTCTATGGTTCTATGATTCTATGATTTTATGATTCTATGGTTCTATGAGTTTATGATTCAGTGATTCTATGATTCTATGGTTCTGTGATTCTATGTTTCTACGATTCTGTGATTCTATGGTTCTGTGATTCTATGGTTCTATGATTCTATACACACCTGAAGACAGTAAGTAGCTGAGTACATGAAGGAAGGCAGTCTAATTTATGTCTAGGGGGTAAATATACAGCCTGATATATGTAATACAAGTGTAGAGTGATTGTTTAAAAGAGATAGTACTGTAAAAATGACAAAGGACAAGCAGCAAGTTAAGGCAGAGCAAGTTGATAAATCAGGATCTTTTGGCTCCTGGATCTGCAGTGAGTCTGCCAGCAATTTATGCTTCAGATCTGTGAGAAAAACAAAACAAAACAAATCAAAACCAAACCAAACAAACCAATCCAAACCAAACCAAAACCAAAACAAAACCCCAAAACAAAACAAACAAAACCCAAGTGCTGGGTTCTGCACATTGGCCACAGCAACCCCAGGCAGTGCTACAGGCTGGGGTCAGAGTGGCTGGAGAGCAGTCAGGTAGAGAGGGACCTGGGGGTGCTGGTCGATGGTAGGCTGTACATGAGCCTGCAGTGTGCCCAGGTAGCCAGGAGGGCCAATGGCATCCTGACCTGCATCAGAAAGAGTGTGGCCAGCAGGAGCAGGGAGGTCATTCTGCCCCTGTACACTGCACTGGTTAGGCCACACCTTGAGTCCTGTGTCCAATTCTAGGCCCCTCAGTTTAGGAAGGAGGTTGAGTTGCTGGAAGGTGTCCAGAGAAGAGCAACAAAGTTGGTGAGAGGTTTGGAACACAAGCCCTATGAGGAGCAGCTGAGGGAGCTGGGGTTGCTTAGCCTGGAGAAGAGGAAGCTCAGGGGTGACCTTCTTGCTGTCTACAACTACCTGAAGGGAGGTTGTAGACAGGCAGACGTTGATCTCTTCTCCCAGGCAGCCAGCACCAGAACAAGAGGACACAGTCTCAAGCTGCACCAGGGGAGGTTTAAGGTGAATGTTAGGAAGAAGTTCGACACAGAGAGATTGCCCATTGGAATGTGCTGCCCAGGGAGGTGTTGGATTCACCATCACTGGAGGTGTTCAGGAGAAGACTTGATAGGGTGCTTGGTTGCATGGTATAGTCGATTAGGTGGTGTTGGGTGATCGGTTGGCTGCTATGATCTTGAAGGTCTCTTCCAACCTGGTCTATTCTATTCTATCCTATCCTATCCTATCCTATCCTATCCTATCCTATCCTATCCTATTACTCCAAACCAAACCCCCAAAACATAAATAGATTTATGTAGAGCACAGGTTTATAAAATGCAAATAATCCTCACTTTGTTCTAGACATGCACTGTTCACATTCATTTTAAAGTCAGCCTCCTTCCTAGGGTGTCTCCTCTGGATTGTTCTGGGAAGGATCACTTAAAGCACAGATCTGGGATTTACAGGAGTGGGGCTGAGTTCTGCATTTGGCTTCAGATATCCTTTCAAGTATCAGCACTTCTCTGCTCTTTATTTCTCACATCTAAAAGGTGGAGAACACACACCACATCTTTTGTTTTGATGGCTAGCCTGATGATTAAAAAAGCCCCACGATGCATTTGGTACTCTATGATATGAGAACAGAAATGTACTCATACCTGAGGAGAAATCTACAGCAATTTTAGAGACACACACAAAAAAATATCCCCTCTTTTTGCAGGTTAACTCTGTATTATCATTATTGCTTTTTCCTTTTCTTTTAGACATTTAATGTACTGAAATTGCTCCCATTTAGTTTGTAGAGTTTTCTGTCAATATTTGATCAGTTTTGTTGATCTTGTAAACCGGTGGCAATGTTTATTTGATAGTCCTCCACATTTATAGTTCAGGGCACCTTTCAAAGAAGTTTAATTAGATCCATTGACTTCCTGATTGATAAGCAGTGGCTTTATAAGCATTCTTCTCATAGTTCTCCGACGCCAGATAAAACGCTGTGGTTACAAGGGGGAAATTTCAGGAATCTATGAAGCATTTTTCCAGAAGAAAATCCTCTTTCTGCAGTGTTGTCTGGTTTGGCATGCCATCAGTCTTGTTCACAGCACATCTTCTGCTAAAAATAAAAGGAAGTCCTTTAAAATCTCAGCTTGATAACACGAAAGAAATCAGAAAGCCACAGGAATTCCCAGTGTTCAGCTTGAGATGACCTTCAGTTAGTTTAAAGAACAGACAGTTCACAGATTGCATTGGGTTGGAAGGGACCCTCAAAGGTCATTTTGTCCAACCCTCCTGCAGGGACATCTCCAACTAGGTTAAGTTTGCCCTGGGCCACATCGAGCCAGATCTTGAATGTCTCCCAGGATGGGGCCTCAACCACATCCCTGGGCAACTTGTTCCAGTGTTTCACCAGGTTCATTGTGAAGAACTTCTTCCTGATGTCCAACCTAAATGTACCCAGCTCCATTTTCAAACCATTGCCCCTCATCCTACCACCACAGGCTCTTCGAAACAACCCTTCCCCAGCCCTCCTGTAGGTCCCCTTCAGATATTGAAATGTAGCTCTAAGGTCTCCCTGAAGCCTTCTCTTCTGCAGGCTGAACAACCCCAGTTCCCCCAGCCTGTTGTCATAGCAGAGGTGTTTCAGCCCTCTGATCATCTTTGTAGCCTTTCTCTGGACCCACTCCAGCAGGTGTATGTTCCTCCTATGTTGGGGGGGTCTGATTACTGGACATATCACTCCATGTGAGATCTCACCAGAGCAGTGGGGCAGAATCCCCTCTCTCCATCTGCTGGCCACGCTGCTTCTGATGCAACCCAGGCTGCCGTTTGCCTTCTGGGCTGCTGTTTGCTCATGTCCAGCTTCTCATCCACCAGTACCCCCAAGTCCTTTCCTGCAGGGCTATTCTCAATTCCTTCATCCCCCAGCCTGTATTGATACCAAGGGAGTGTCCCAACCTAGTTACAGGACCTTGCACTTTGCCTTCTTGGGCTTTATTGGTCCTTGTTCTGACTCATATGTCTGTTTAATTGATCTGTCCTACTGTTAAGGTACATGTAGGCATGTGTGCTGCTGGAATTCATTTTCTTCCAGCACAAATATCCAAGAACAACATGTGCCAAGACATTAAGAGTTTGCCTCTGCTGTTTCTTCCTTCAGTGTTCTAACACAGAAGACATCTCCAGAGATAAGGATCATATTACATTATGCATAATGTACTCATCCTTTCTAGACTAAATAAGATGCCTTCCTACAGACTTGAGGAAGAAAAAAATTCTCTTCAAAGACAAGCTCATAATTTCTTCCACAGGAACTTGCTAGGTGGGGTGGTAAACCAAAGAGTGCTCACACAGATCACATTGCTACCACCACACTGAGTGACTCCGTAAGGCCTTACCTCATTCACATTCCTGCAGAATTTCTACTTTGAGTAATCTCCAAAAGAAGAGAAAAAAAACCCAATAATAATAAAGAAATAATCTCTTTTGTACCCTTACTCTTTAATCCTGTTCAGTCATCCAGCTGCCAGTAAAGGAGCTTGTTTGCCAGTTACTTGGCTCAATTCTAAGCATTTAAAATTAAAGATTCCATCATAGGATGTTCCACCCAGAGGGTTTAGGTTCTCCTTTCTTCAAATAGACTTCTCATCAGGCCACCCAGCACAGTTTGTGGGAGTGGAGCATTAAGCCAATTATAAGCACACAGGTCCGTGGGACCAGATGGAAAGCACCCAAGGTTGTGGAAGGAGCCGGCTGGTGCCGTTGCAAGGCTTGCTCTCAGCTCTCTTCATCTCTACCAACTTCTTCTCTGCTGTCTTTGTGGCAGTTAGGTGAAGTCCTAACTGGAAGAATGGAAGAAATGAAACATTGCACCCATTTTTAGAAAGGGTCAAGAGGAGGACCCTGGGAACTACCAGCCTGTCAGCCTCACCTCTGTGCCTGTGAAGATAAGGAAACAGATCCTCCTAGAAGCTCTGATAAGGGATATGGAGGAGAGGCTGGTGACATGGTTTCACCAAGAACAAGTCCTGCCTGACCTACCTGCGTGCTTTCTATGGTGGAGTGACTTCATCAGTGGAGAAGGGAAAAGCTACGGATGTAGTCTACCTGGACTTGTGTAAAGCCCTTGAGATGGTTCTCTAAACTGGAGAGATTCAGATTTGCTGGATGCATTCTGTGCCGGATGAGGAATTGATTTGGTGGTCTGGAGAAGACTGAGAGGGCATTCAATGTTTATAAATATCTGAGAGCTGGGGGTCAAGAGGGAGAGGACAGGCTCTGCTCAGTTGCACCCTGTGACAGGACAAAGGGTAATGGATAGAAGTTACAGCACAGGAGGTTCCACCTCACCATGAGAAGGAACATCTTCACTGTGAGGGTCACAGAGCACTGGAACAGGCTGCCCAGAGAGGTTGTGGAGTCTCCTTTTCTGGAGACTTTCAAGACCCTTCTGAATGTGTTCCTGTGTGACCTGTGCTGGATTCTATGGTCCTGCTCTGGCAGGGGGGTTGAACTCAATGATCTCCAGAGGTCCCTTTCAACCCCTAACATCCTCTGATCCTATGATCCTGTGGGTAGTTGTTGATGGTTTGATGTCCAGATGGAGATCAGTGACAAGTGGCATCCTTCAGGGGTCTGTGGTGCTGTTTAGCACCTTCACCAATGATATGGTCGGTGAGATTGAGTGCACCTTCAGTAACACTGCAGATAGCATGGAGCTGAGGGATGGGATGTCAGACAGGGGGATCTGGACAAGCTGGAGAAGTGGGCCCAAGTGAACCTCATTAGATTCAACAAGGCCAGGTGCAAGCTCCTGTACATGGGTCAGGGTGATCCCCAGTATCAGTCCAGGCTGGGGGATGAAAGGTTGAAGAGCAGCCCTGTGGAGAAGGCCTTGTGGGTGCTGGGGGTGCAGAGCTGGCCATGAGCTGGCACTGAGTGTTGCCAGCCCAGAGCCAGCCCTGTGCTGGGCTGATCCCCAGCAGTGTGGGCAGCAGGGGCAGGGAGGGGATTCTGCCCCTCTGCTGGGCTCTGCTCAGACCCCCCCTGCAGTGCTGGGGCAGCTCTGGAGTGCTCAGCACAGCCAGGGAGCTGTTGGAGCAGGGCCAGAGGAGGCCACAGCAATGCTGGCAGGGCTGGAAGGGCTCTGCTGGGAGGCTCCAGGCTGAGAGAGCTGGGCTTGGGCAGCCTGGGGAAGAGAAGGCTCCAGGGAAACCTTCTGGTGGCCTTGTAGTACTTAAAGGGGACTATAAGAAAGATGGGGACAAATATTGAACAGGGCCTGTTGTGGCAGGACAAGGGGCAATGGTTTGAAACTAAAGAGGGAGATTCAGACTAGAGTTAGAAGGAAGAAATGTTTGAGACTGAGGGTGGTGAGATACTGGCCCAGGTGTTGCAGAGAGGTGGTAGGTGCCCCATCCCTGGAAACATTCCAGGTCACAATGATTGAGACTCTGAGCAACTGAATAGAATAGAATAGAATAGAATAGAATTAACCAGGTTGGAAGAGACCTTCAAGATCATCGTGTCCAACCTATCATCCAACACTACCCAATCAACTAAACCATACAACCAAGCATCCTGTCAAGCCTTGCCCTGAACACCCCCAGCGACGGCGACCCCACCACCTCCTCAGGCAGCACATTCCAGTGGGCAATCACTCTCTCTGTGTAAAACTTCCTCCTAACCTCCAGCCTAAACCTCCCCTGATGCAGCCTGAGACTGTGTCCTCTTGTTCTGGTGCTGGTTGCCTGGGAGAAGAGACCAACCTCTGCCTCACTACAACCCCCCTTCAGGTAGTTGTAGAGAGCAATAAGGTCACCCCTGAGTCTCCTCTTCTCCAGACTAAGCAACCCCAGCTCCCTCAATCTCTCCTCATAGGGCTGTGCTCCAAGCCCCTCACCAACCTTGTTGCCCTTTTCTGGACACGCTCCAGCAAGTCAACATCCTTCCTAAACTGCTCTCATTGCAGATGCCCCTACTCCCTGCAGAGGGGTTCATGACAGAGACTGAGATGACCTTTGAAGGTCTTTTCCCACCCAAGCCATTCTATGAATCTATGACCTTTGATTATGTTTTTTTTCCCCCCTGATGATGATAAAAGGGGACATGTTGCACTCATTTTCAAGAAGGGCAGGAAGGTGGATCCAGGAACCTGCAGGCTAGTCAGCCGCAGCTCAGTCCATGGGAATGTGACGGAGAAATACTCCTGAAAGCCACTTCCAGCCACAGCAAGGACAAATAGGTGTCCAGTTAGACAGACTGATTATATTGAGGGCAAATCCTTCCCCACCAACTTGATGGTTTTCTACAGCAACACGAGTGACAAGAGGGCCAATGGGATCCTGGGGTGCATTAAGAGGAGTGCGATCTCCTCCCCCTCTCCTTTGCCCTGGTGAGGCCACACCTGGAATATTATGTCCAGTTTTGGGCTCCCCAGTTCAAGAGTGACAGGGATCTGCTGGAGAGAGTCAAAGGGAGAGCTACAAGGATAACTGAGGGACTGGAGCACTGCTCTATGAGGAGAGGCTGAGAGCCCTGGGGCTGTTTAGTCTGGAGAAGAGAAGACTGAGAGGGCATTTAATGAATGTTTAGAAATATCTGAGGGCTGGGGGTCAAGAAGGAGAGACAGGCTCTGCTCAGTTGTACCCTGTGGTAGGACAAAGGGGAATGGATATAAACTCCAGCACAGGAGGTTCCACCTCAACATGAGGAGGAACTTCTTCACTGTGAGGGTCACAGAGCACTGGAACAGGCTACCCAGAGGGGTTGTGGAGTCTCCTTCTCCAGAGACTTTCAAGACCCATCTGGTTGTGCTCCTGTGTGACCTGTGCTGGATTCTATGGTCCTGCTCTGGCAGAGGGGTTGGACTTGATCTCTGGAGGTCCCTTCCAACTCCCAACATCCTGTGATCCTGTGAGTGACTTGTGGAAAGAGAAGGGCAGTTTGCATTGTAAAGCCTGACTTTAACAAAGTCTTGAACATAATCTCCCATGGATTCCTTACAACCATACTAGAGGGATATAGGCTGGGTGTGAAGACAATGAAATGAAAAAAAATACTGTCTGGATTGACAGGTTCAGAGGGTGATGGTGTCAGAATGAGGTCCAGTTGGTGACCAGTTAGCAATAGTATACCTCAGTGACTGGCAGTGGGACTGGTACAGTTTAATGCCTTCTTTAATGACCTCCATGATGGGCTGGACAGTGCTTATGGAGTGTTTGCAGGTGACACCAAACTGGGTGTTGCACTGGAAGGCAGGTCCATGCTTCAAACAGGACAGGCTGGAGAAACTGGCTGATGGGAACCTCACAGGATTTGTGGCACAAAGATCAATGCAAAGCTGAGCCTCCAGGATGGACAAAGCACTGAAGTAGGGCAGTCTGGGGCAAACCAGCTGGGCAGCAGCTCTGCAAAAAAGCCTTGGGATCCTGGTGGGACACAGTGTGGCCATGAGATAGATAGTGCATCCATGCAACAAAGCAGTCCCCATACCCAGGGCTGCAAGACGAAGGGATGCTTCCCAGATGCTCACCACTGGTGAGACTGCTCCTGGTGTGCTGTCCCCAGGTTAGGGCTCCCAGTAGAGGACAGACACATGCTGACATACAGGAATGAGTCAAGTGGAGAGTTCCTGTGATGGCTGAAACTGGAGCACAGGGTATGTGAGGGGTGGTCAAGGGCCAATATGCTGTTTGAGCCTTGGTAAGAGGAGGGGAATAGGAGACCTCACTGATGTTACAACTGTCTAGTGGTAGGGCACAGAGAAGAGAAAGGCAGGCTTTGCTTGGAGGTGCACATCAACAGCACGAATGGTAACAGGCATATGGTGGAATGTGGGAAATCCCCATTAGACAGCAGGAAAAACTTCTGTAACATGAGAGTAGTAAAAATACTGGAAGAAGGCCCAGGGTAGTCCTTGGAGATATTCTGACTTCAGACGAGCAAAGTCCTGGAGCAGCCTGATCTAACTGGACCTGCTTCAAGCAGGGAGTTGGAGCATACCACAGCTGAGAGATGGAGACAAAGCTTGATGCAAGCAAAGTGTCAACTTTATTGTACAAAGTCTTTTCTTTATATAGGCTAACATAATCAAAAGCAACTCGTGATCGGTAATTAGATGTGTCCATGCAACAGTTACAGACTCATGATTGGCTGCCCAGGAAATGCCAGGGAGCACACATCCCTTGGCAAGGCTCAGACAGGTGTTAGAGAAAAGCCAAACGATCAAGCATCTCTTATCTAAGTTCAGAGAGGAGACAAAAGACTCTTCTTGCAATGTTTACCGGCTCTTATTCTCAGGTCATTGTGTGGCTTCCCTGAGTCTCAATGGCCGTTGGTAATCAGCTTTTTTCTCTCTACACAGTTGCAGTTTGTTCAAAGGGTTTGTGGCCCACAAGAGCTAAAACTTTTCCTTCTATCAGCTGAGCATTGCTTGAGGTTCTACCCCCTAAACTCAGTCTGTCATTTCCCCCTTTCTGTTGCACAAGAACCTTCCTAAGAGAACGATCAATAAAGCCTTGTAAGCATTGCAGTATACAAGGTAATAGAAGTAACAAAAAGAGTAAAGCAACAAAAGCATAAATCACAGTCTCACAGTATCACAGTATCACTAAGGTTGGAAGAGACCTCGAGGCCCTCGAGACCATCGAGTCCATCCTGTCACCACAGACCTCATGGCTAGACCATGGCACCAAGTGCCACATCCAATCTCCTCTTGGACACCTCCAGGGATGGGGACTCCACCACCTCCCTGGGCAGCACATTCCAATGGTGAATGACTTGCTCGGGGAAGAACTTTCTCCTCACCTCGAGTCTAAACCTCCTCTGGCGCAGCTTGAGACTGTGTCCTCTTGTTCTGGTGCTGGTTGCCTGGGAGAAGAGACCAATCCCTTCCTGGCTACAACCACCTTTCAGGGAGTTGTAGAGGGCAATGAGGTCACCCCTGAGCCTCCTCTTCTGCAGGCTAAGCAACCCCAGCTCCCTCAGTCCCTCCTCACAGTGCTTGTGCTCAAGGCCTCTGCCCAGCCTTGTTGCCCTTCTCTGGACACATTCAAGTGTCTCAATGTCCTTCTTAAACTGAGGGGCCCAGAACTGGACACAGGACTCGAGGTGCGGCCTAACCAGTGCAGTGTACAGGGGGAGAATGACCTCCCTGCTCCTGCTGGCCACACTCTTCCTGATGCAGACCAGGATGCCACTGGCCCTCTTGGCCACCTGGGCACACTGCTGGCTCATGTTTAGGCAGGTGTCAATCAGCACCCCCAGGTCCCTCTCTGTTTGGCAGCTCTCAGCCACTCTGACCCCAGCCTGTAGCTCTGCATGGGGTTGTTGTGGCCAAAGTGCAGCACCTGGCACTTGGACTTGTTAAATGCCATCCTGTTGGACTCTGCCCATCTGTCCAGTTGGTCAAGGTCCCTCTTCAGAGCCTTTCTACCCTCTAACTGACCAGTATCTGCTCCTAACTTGGTGTCATCTGCAAACTTGCTGATGACTGACTCAATGCCCTCATCCAGATCATCAATGAAGATGTTAGAGAGGATGGGGCCCAGCACTGATCCCTGGGGGACGCCACTGGTGCCTGGCTGCCAGCTGGCTGTGGCACCATTCACCACCACTCTCTGGGCTCAGCCTGCAGCCAGTTCCTAACCCAGCACAGAGTGTTGCTGTCCAAACCACGAGCTGACAGCTTAGCCAGCAGTTTACTGTGGGGGACGGTGCCAAAGGCCTTGCTGAAGTCCAGGCAGACCACATCCACAGCCTCCCCACGTCCACCAGATGGGTCACCTGATCATAGAGGGAGATCAGGTTGGAGAGGCAGGATCTGCCCTTCCTACATCCATGCTGGCTGGACCTGAGCCCTTGGCCATCCTTCAGGTGTGCAGTTATTTTAAGAAAGCTGCATTGTCACATAAGAAGGGGCTGGCCAGTTATCCAAAGGTTATCCCATAAGGCAAGTAGAAAAGGGATTATCAGGAGAGGCAGTAGCCAGACATAAAGCAAAACACAGCAAACCTGATCTTCAGCACTGTCTTTTACAATCTGCTCTAAAGGTATGTTACGTCTTTACTTTTCTAAGATGGTCAAAAATCATAACTTGTTTAATGTTAGCAAGATTCTCTTTGATCCATAAAGATAGATCTGGCCAGACTCCATCTCCATAAATAAAGAAAATACTTGCAGGCAAACAGCAAGAGTGAAAGGGCTCCTTGGCTGGTTCAGAGATGGCATCCTGAATATTCATGGTTCTGCCCAATATAAAGTTGAACATAACACAACAATGCATTTTTACTCATCCTAATAGTACTGATCTGTTGGTGCTCTGTTTTTGCTAAGGAGAGGTACTGAGTCCTAGTGATACTCACTTTGGCCTAATGCTGTTTTTTTTTCTTTCAAATCTCTCCTAGCTAGAACTTCCATAATTCTCATACCCTCTATAGATTTTGTTACATCACATTTAAAATCACATATAAAGTGAAAATTTGAGAATACAACAGGCTTCAGCCATTCTTTCTTGCAACAGGAGCAGACAACATATATAGTTTCCTCCAATCTGTGAAGTATTTTCCAATCTAAATTATTCTGTGATTGTATTTTAATGGTGGTTTACTTCAGCTAAAGTAACTCAATTTACTTCAGCTAAAGTAACTCAGCTTCTTTGGAGGATAGATGTTTTGGGAGGACTGTTTTAAATCTGTCAGACCAAATAAATTTGATGATACTTCTAGGTGCAGAAGCTTGCTCTGCTGTTGGGTTGATACTGTTTTGCTAGAACGGTGGTTTTGTCTTTAGCTAACAGCAGTGCTGCCATGTAGGAAGACACCAGGACCTGCACAGAGATGCCTAGAGAAAATCAAGGCACCCTTTGAGAATGCAGGGAGGTGGGCAGAAGGAGGCACACATTTTATCTTCTCTTAATGATGGGGGATTTTTGCTTTTGATCTAAATTATACCTCTCAGGAATAGCAGGTTCACCTGCTTAGCTGAGCAGAAAATGCCAAACAGAGTTCATCAGAAGAAATCTATAATTTGTGTTGAATTCCATCCACCCTTCTCTAATTAACTGTTTCAAGCCACACACTTGAGTATACAGGAGCTACATAAGTAGGAACAATGAACAATTTCCTTATCAATGTTTTCATATTGTCAGAAATTGATTTATATGAGGAATGTACCAGGTCTCTAGGGTAGCTAGATTCTGTAACTGATAGGAGAGCTTCATGAAGATCATGGGCTTTCAGTCTGCTTTGTTTAGACTCCAGGGGCAATGGGAAGGGCTGGCTAGGAGAAGAGGCTTTGTAAAAATGCTCACAGCTAGGAAAGGTTGGCACTATCCTTCTTTCCTTGTGAAGTGAAGATTTTCAAGTGGTTGTGGTGCTGAGAGTAGCCTGGGGGAAAAACAAGTGAAGAGTTGTCATTGCAGCAGTCTGTGGAGAAGGTATCTCTTCTGTGGTTCCCTTGAGCAAGGTTTCACTGGCAAAGAAACAGGAATCAGCTTGATCCCTCCCATAGCCCTTCCATTTAAATGAGAAAGGATGCCTGGAGCTCTCCTGAAGTCAAACCCAAAAGTTGGTCTTCCTCTGTGAACGCTGGCATGAAATGGAAGTTGTGCTTGTGAACTTACCCTTTCCTCTTTGTTTTTAAGCTTTAATGTCTGCAGGCTGTGTTACTTGCTGCATCTGTGGATATGTGTGATACAGCAGGAGAGCTGAGCCTCTCAGGATGGTTCTATTCAAGGGATGGTAGCTTGAGGACTGGTGCTGTGTGATATAATCACTGTGTGGTGCTTAGTGGCACTACTGTGCACAGAAGGAGAAACACAGCCATGACAAGAAGTGCACTGGTAAAGAAGTACACTGGTAAAGAAATACACTGGTAAAGAAGTATACTGGTAAAGAAGTATATTGGTAAAGAATACACTGGTAAAGAAGTACACTGGTAAAGAAGTACACTGGTAAAGAATACTGGCAAAGAAATGCACTGGTAAAGAAGTATACAAGTAAAGAAGTGCACTGGTAACGAATACTGGTAAAGAAGTACACTGCTAAGGAAGTACACTGGTAAGGAAGTGTACTGGTAAAGAAGTGTACTGATAAAGAAGTACACTGGTAAAGAAGTATACTGACAAACAGTCCAAATCTTTCTTGCAGCAAAGCTTCTAGATGTGGGTGCAGCAATAGTGGATCAGGGCGTATGCTTGTTCTCATTTCCTTTCACATGACATTGCTCCATTATTCTTGTCTTTGAAAGTCATTTTTTGGCATAGGCTTGTGTATTACTGCATAGTACCAGAGGCACAAGAGTCTCAAATTTATTTTAGTATAAACACTCTGCAGCTAACACCATTGTCTGAAGCGGGTCCCAGTGATTCAGACGCAACAGCGGAAGCACGTGTCCATAATACCTCTCACATCCGAGCAGCCCATCTTCTCTATTACAGTTTGTAAGTGGTCTTTCCTTGCTAGGGTTAGCAGTGGAGATCAGATGTTTCATCCTTGCATGTATTCTCACTCCCATCTTATGCAGCAATTCCAGAGTGTACTTCCATGGCCTCTGTTGAACTGAACATGAGCCTGCAGTGTGCCCAGGCAGCCAGAAGGGCCAATGGCATCCTGGCCTGCATCAGGAACAGTGTGGCCAGCAGGAGCAGGGAGGTCATTCTGCCCCTGTACACTGCACTGGTTAGGCCACACCTTAAGTCCTGAGGGGTCCAGTTCTGGGCCCCTCAGTTTAGGAAGGATGTTGACTTGCTGGAAGGTGTCCAGAGAAGGGCAACAAAGCTGGGGAGGGGCTTGGAACACAAGCCCTATGAGGAGAGGCTGAGGGAGCTGGGGTTGCTTAGCCTGGAGAAGAGGAGACTCAGGGGAGACCTTATTGCTCTCTACAACTACCTGAAGGGAGGTTGTAGACAGGTGGAGGTTGGTCTCTTCTCCCAGGCAACCAGTACCAGAACAAGAGGACACAGTCTCAGGCTGCACCAGTGGAGGTTTAGGCTGGAGGTTAGGAGGAAGTTCTACACAGAGAGAGTGATTGCCCATTGGAATGGGCTGCCCGTGGAGGTGGTGGAGTCACCATCACTGGAGGTGTTCAGGAGGAGACTTGATAGGGTGCTTGGTTGCATGGTTTAGTTGATTAGATGGTGTTGGATGATAGGTTGGACACGATGATCTTGAAGATCTCTTCCAACCTGGTTTATTCTATTCTATTCTCCAGGCTGATTTTATGACAGTGCAGCCTCTCCTTGTCCTGTTTGATTTCTGCCCTGACACAGACCGCTATCCCATTGTGAAGCAACAGGAAAGACAACAGGAACAACAAAACAACAACCCAAGCTTACACTGAAGGAAATTGCTCTTAATTAAATACCCTTAAATTTTTTTTTTGTCAAGACCAAACTATGCCAAGGGGAGAAGGCTGTCACAGATGGAAAAGGTTGCTGGAAAAGGATGCTTTGCTTCATACACAGCTCTTTTGTGGTTTTGGAAGGATCTTGAACAGGAGCAAGTGATGCTGTTGACTCACTGCCCGTTCTCTCTGGATAAGACCTCTTGCCTCCAACTCATAGGGGCTTTCCAGTCTCCCGCCGTGCCTGGCAGCTTCCTGAAAGGCAATGGCTCTCCCAGCCTCTGCAGGGCTTCACCTTACCCTGACTGCTGCAGTCCTGACACGACAAGCAAGCAACCTCCATCCCTGTTGCCCGGCCGCACCCTTCCAGAGGAATTTGCTGTGCGCTCCTACGTTGCCGCAGATTGTACAACCATTGCCTTACATGGCTGAATCACAGCGGCCTACGCACCAGAAAAAAACCCCAAACCGCCACAGGTTGCCAATCTTGGTGAAATCCCCGAGCCTTTCAGCTCCTAAAGTGACTTCAGTGCATTTGGAATCACATGCAGTTCCTTCTCCAGCTTTCCTCCTTCCCAAGACCTTTTGTCTGGTGCCACTTGTGCTGAGAGCGTCCAGGAATGATGCTGTGCCACCAGAGGTGCTGCAGAGCAGCCAAACAAAGTCTGAGAAGAACAAACTGAAACTTGTGCAGCGAGGTGTGACAGAATTTGTAGTTTTTTGCTCCTTAACCTGCACTTTGCAAACCCAGAGTGGTCAAGTGGAGGATGCATGTGCAGCCTAACTAGTCTAAAAGGTGTGGATGGTGGGCCAGGATGTGCTGTACTTTAGAACAGCAGTGGTGATACCACTGCTAGTGATACCAGCAGAGCCCTGAAACTCAAACAGCAATCTGCTGAGAAAGTGCTGGTGAGGGCAATTTTGTGTTCCTCCTCCACTCCAAGCTCCTATTATCTCACCTTTCCATATAAACTGTTTTAGCCATACATATTTTGTGGCCCAGAAGGCCAATTGCACCCTGGGCTGCACCAAAAGAAGTGTGGCCAGCAAATAAAGAAGGTAATTCTGCCACTTTGCTCTGCTCTGGTGAGACCACCAGAGTTCTGTATCCACTCTGGTGACCCTCAACACAAGAATGACATGGACCTGATGGAGCAAGTCCAGAGGAGAGCCATGAAAATGATCAGGGGGTTGGAGCACCTCTGCTACGAGGACAGGCTGAGGGAGCTGGGGGTGTTCAGCCTGGAGAAGATGAGGCTCTGGGGAGACCTAATAACAGTCTGCCAGTACCTGCTATAAGAGGGATGGAGAGAGACTGCAGTGACAGGATGAGGGTCAATGGCTTCAAACTAAAGAAGAGATTGGATGTTAGGAACAAGTTGTTTACCATGAGGGTGGTGGAACTCTGGAACAGGTTGCCTGGGGAGGTGGTTGGAACCCCATCCCTGGAGATATTCATGGTGAGGCTCAACAGGGCTCTGGGCAGCCTGATCTAGTTGAGAATGTCCCTGCTAACTGCAGAGAGGCTTGGACTATGTGAACTTTGGAGGTCCCTTCCAACCCAGACCATTCTGTGGCTCGATGCATCTACGATTTTGTGTGCAGAAGATCACACACTGGTCTGCTTCCCCTCCTGCTGGCTGTCTCTTAAATTACTGCTAATGCTGAGTCATCATAGCACAGGATTAAAACAGTTTGAAAGGAACAGAGAGATCTGGCTGTCGTAACCTCAGGTCAGAAATCCTGAAATGCACCTCCAGTGCAGATTTAACACTTTTCTCCCCCCTTAGCACAGAAGATTAAGACAGAGGGGAAAATGACCCACAGCT
This sequence comes from Dryobates pubescens, assembly GCF_014839835.1. Lineage (NCBI taxonomy): Eukaryota > Metazoa > Chordata > Aves > Piciformes > Picidae > Dryobates > Dryobates pubescens. The sequence goes on from NC_071657.1 coordinate 2,635,526, forward strand.
GAGATTTTCCTTTTTGAGCACAGAATCACAGAAACTTTCAGGTTGGGAAAGACCCTCAGGATCACCAAGTCCAACCCAGAACCCTACTCTACAAGGTTCACCCCTAAACCATATCCCCAAGCACTACACCCAATCCACCTTTATACACATCCAGGGTTGGTGACTCCACCACCTCCCTGGGCAGCACATTCCAATCCCTGACCACTCTTGGTGGGAAAAAATTCCTCCTACATTCCAGTCTAAACCTACCCAGTGGCAGCTTGAGGCCATTCCCTCTTGTTCTGTCACTAACACCTTAGCAGCAGCCATTGCCATCACCATTGTGGCCATCACTATCCCAATTTATTGAGTTTATTGAATAAAATCATAGTTATTGTCATTTCTGCAGTCCAGACACTTCTTGTCCTGCCAGAGAAATGGAAGACTTTTTCTTTTTCTCTTTTCTTTTTCTATTTTTTTTTTTTTCAGAATAGCCTTTTGTTGTTGCAGAAAGGAAAGAGCTTGTTGGTCACAGCAGTCAGGAGACCCATGCTTTTATTTCCAGCTGAGCTGCAAGCTTCCTGTGTGACCTTGCAACTCCCCCGTACCTCCGTTTCCCGTTTGTAATGCTGGATGATAAACACTTTGGTGAAGCAAGGCTGACATTCTGTTGGCAGGAACTCCTTGCAGTTCCTTGCTCAGGCAGTGACAGAGAAGTCTGAAGTTTGCTTCAGCGACTTGGATGGCCCCAGAGGTGAGGGGAAAGGGAAGGGGGATCCTCACTTGTGTTGTGTAAGGAGGTCTGTGTCACTCTCCTTTACGCTGGTGTTTGGGAGGCTGCTTTGGGTCTCCCTGGCTCTCTGGGTTGCAAAAGAAGCCCAAAGGTGGGGGGAGGTGTCAAAACTACCTTCCAGAAAGGGGAACTTAATGAAGGGAGCAGCCCCCAAGGCACTGAAACTGAAAGTTACTGGGTCCTTCCCAGCCCAGGTCTCTTTTTTTAGGCTCTTACCAACAGACCATTTTGCCTTTTCCTGGAGACAGATGTCTGAAAGCCTTTGTGTCTTGTTTGGTTTGCTTCCTCTGAACTACATTTTAAGATGTCTTCCTGTCCAAACACACCTGTGAAAGTCAGTGTAAGGTTTTATCACACCACCACAACAGGCTTTCTGCCTTCCTTTTGCTCAGAGAGAAACAACTCTCTTCTATGTGAAGGCACTGAAGCACCACCCTGGCAGCTTCTCCATCTCACCAGATGTTCTCCCATCTTCTAACCAAGGGGTGTCTGTGCTTGCAGTGCAGCAGACTTGGTAGGATTCCAGGGATTCCACAGAAAAGTTCTTCCCACCCTAAGCCCAGGAAGTGTCTCCTTGCAGTTGGCATTCCGTGGCATGTGTGCCAAAGACAATATGGTGGTAGATTCCAAATGATAACAGAGAAAACATGTGGCGACACATCTGGAGGCATCTAGATGTGGGTAAGGCAGAGGGTCTCAGGCTTTCTGAGATTTCCTTCTAAAGAACAGCAGGTCTTGTGGAGGTTGGTGAGTGTATTCAGCATCCCACTGTGATGTGGTTAGGGTGCTCACCAGGCTGGCAGCATGGGGAACCCTGTGGAGGTGCCAAGGCTGAGGGATGGGCACAGCCACTACCTGCTTTAGGGAATGTCAGTCTTTCCTTGGCACCTTGGAATCAAGGGTGGTTCACCCAACCAGTGCCATCCCAGGAGATAAAAAAGGCCGTGGCATTAAAAATAAAGCCCAACACAGCCCTCATGCCCTCCACCCCTCTTTTAGGATGACAGTTTGCATTCATGACTTTTCAGGAAGGGAAGGCTGAAAAACTGGGTGAAGATGTTCAGCTTATTTCTCAGCAGTTCTTAGCTGTTTTAAGCAACCTGGCAAGAAAAGAATTTTTTTTTTTTTTCATTAATTTATGAGTACAGGAAACAGTTTAAGGAAGATGCAACCTGTAAGTTCCTGTGTTTCTTCCTGTTAAGTAAGGATCATGTTTAGAAAACAATGAAGCTGAAGTTCTGCCTCACCTATTTTAAACCATGTTCCTGTTGAAGGGAAGAGATCTCTTCTGCTGGAGAACTCATCTATGAAACCTGGTGCCCTCCCCCTTGGCCATCCATCACAGTGCTTCACCATGTCCTCTCTCTGCTGCCCACCAGATGAGGGCATTTGTGGAGCCTACATCTTCCTGGTAAAACACACAGCAAAGCTGAAAGCTGAAGTCTGTGGTGACACCTTTTCTGCTCCAGGAGGCACAAACTCCAAAGTGCTCACACTGACTGTGGTGTAAATTGAGAGTAAAATGTCCTGTGAGGAGCATATGGTGTTTTCACCACAGTGCTGGGGAGCAGGACTCTTTCTTTGGTCCTTCATGTCCAACCTCTCCTGAAACCCCAGCTAAAACCACACTGCAAATTAAGTGTTATTAAATAGTAGCTATGGTATAAATACACATCACTGCCCATCATGTATGCACCTATTAAAATGCAGATGGTGATTTTTAGGGTGGCTGGCACCTAAGCAGTGCCTGGGTAGAGGGATGGAGGAATGGAATGGAATGGAATGGAATGGAATGGAATGGAATGGAATGGAATGGAATGGAATGGAATGGAATGGAATGGAGTGGAATGGAATGGAGTGGAATAGAATAGAATAGAATAGAATAGAATAGAATAGAATAGAATAGAATAGAATAGAATAGAATAGAATAGAATTAAACAGGTTGGAAAAGACCTTTGAGATTATTGAGTCCAACCTATCACCCAACAACATCAAATCAGCTAAACCATGGCACCAAGTGCCTCATCCAGTCTCTTCCTAAACACCTCCAGTGATGGTGACTCCACCACCTCCCTGGGCAGCACATTCCAGTGGCCAATCTCTCTTTCTGTGAAGAACTTCACGCCAGGAGGAACATACAGCATTGAGGAACCCAATCCCTGCTTCGGCCGCACAAACCAGTACAAGTAAAGAGGTGGACACCCAGAAAGCCAGCATAAGGTTTTTCAGTAGGTGCCTTTTGATCAGTCCTGGGAGATGAAGAGGAGCCCTTGGCAAATGGTTTGCAGAAGGCAGGAGCAAAACAGCCCACACAGGAATACAATGGCAATACTGTTTCCCCATACACTACAATAATGAATCATGGCTTCCCCTGGCTACTGTCGTTCACATAACCTTTGCAATAATTTATAATTAGATTAGTTGCCCTTTGGATAGGTCCACATGCATACTTTTTTTTTGGAAGGGTTGCTAAGGTAACTGATGATTTCCTTATTTCATCCTGTGTAAGGGGAAATTCTACTTCCTAGTGAGCCTGAACTCGAGACTCAGTGAAAACAGATACTTGTTTATCAGGAGTTTCAGTGCCTCTGCAGTTACCAAGCAGAGAACTCTTGACCTGTTTTATAGGGGTGTGGTGGTGATTGTATTATTTCATTTTAATGGTAAAAGAAGAGCTGGTGTAACTCAGGTGGACTGCTTCACCACAAAAACAAAGCAGTTTTGTTTTTAGATTTCACTTCATAAAAGACTTTTGACACTTTCTTACAAACCTTATGAACTCAGTCTCTTTGCTTTGCTGTTTTCTCTCCTCTAGCTAACAGTGCAGTGCCATTACTGCTGTGGACACACACACACACACACACACACACACAGAGAAAGGCAAGAGAAGTCTGTGTGGGTGGATGATAATGTGCCTCTGCTTGACCTGACCCGTTCTCTCTTTTGAAGGGCAGAAGTTGGAAGTTTTATAAATCAAACAGCTGAAGGGAGAACAATTTCTAGATTTCTCCTCTCCTCTCCCACTTGCTCAAACAGGGAGGTCCAAAACCAGAGGGAAGCTACCACAGAAGTTAAAGTGCATGTGTCCCAGCTGTGGGAAACATAATAGACACCTTCTAAACAAACAGCAAAATTCCCTATTATCTTGGCCTTTTACCACTCTGCAGCACACGACAGAAGGAAAGAAGCTCTCTGGCTTCTGGGGAAGAAAGCCCAAATCAGCACAGTAGGCTCAGTGGCTGCCTGACTATGGAATCCCTCTGAGCCCCAAGGTGCCATTTAGCAGCAGCCCCCTCCACCCACAGCGTGCACATTGTGACCAGCTTGCTCCCAGGCAGCCTGCATGTGGTGTGAGTAAATGGAGCAAGAGGGGTGGCAACGCCTTGGGGCTGACGCCAGTGATGGATAACAGCACCAGTGCCAGATGGCCTCAGACAGGGAATTTCCCTTCTCTCATTGAAACTCTCTTGTGCATCCTGCTCTGGCAAATTTATCCCAAAACACTCTGGCTTGGCCTCAGTAGTGGGATGGAGAAAGTCAGCCCCAGATATCTCCCTGCTCCCCTTCCAGAGACTGCATCTGTGCAAGGTACCAACACTGCTGGCAGAAAAAGAGCTCCACTAGCTGATCCTTTGTGGTTGTGCTCATGTGCAGGTGTGTAAAAGAAACTTCTCCAGGATATATAATTGTCTGGAAGTTTAAAAGTAGTCTGTAATTTGATGAGTTAAAGGACAAAGGTGAGTGATCAAGTATTATTTGGTCTGTCAGAAAGTTCAATGCAGTTCAAGGTTACTGTAATAAATGGAAATGTTTACCTAACCTTTCTCCATCTGATTCATCATCAGTTGTGAGATATGTCCCCAGTGACACAGGAATGTATAACTATAACCAAGAAACAAGCAGATAAGAGCTTTACAGTGTATACCTCTGGCTTTATATAAAACAGCATATTAAAGAGAGGGATGCAGGCCTATATTTACATTCCACTGACAGTGTACTGCTCAGCCGAGGTCTCACACAGCAGCCAAACCCCACAGAAACTCCTCTAAACTGTCATCCTGAGAGCTTCCACAGATAACATTTTTTATCTCTCTTTCTTCCCCCTCTCTCAGTAAGGGTTTTCTGTATTACTTTTGGGTAAGTGACACCAATATTGAGAACAAAATGCTTCACAGCTATCATTCTTCCCTTCTGACCATCATAGCAGGAGATCTTACTTTGAGTCACTGCCGAGTAAAAGCCCCAGCTCCTCACCAGAGGTAAAGATCTGTGTCAGAAACTGTCTCAAATTACTTAAGGGGTGTGAAAGTCCACGCCATGCCTGTGGTTTTATCAGCAAACTGATCTGGTTGATGGGTTTTGAGAGAAAAATAATCCTTTGTCAAACATATGTCATACTTTCCCACCAGAGCTTTTCATAAGGAAATGTTATTTGTCAGAAAATTTATCAAGGCATAGTGTAGCAGTTTTCAGCTGACCATAGAAATCCCCAAACACACCAAACCCAAACCCTTTGTTTCTAAAGGAATGTTCATTTAAGGATCACTTAGGATTAAATTTGTGGTGGTAGATCATTCAAATGTTAAAGATCAAAAATCAAACCAAAACTCACCACTTGTGTTTGGAATTTCCAAACTTGCAAATTAATTTTTTTACCCCCCCTTTCTCCTTTATTTTTGACCTTTTGTCCTGCCTAGGTAGAAAACCTCGATGTGGAGGCAGGGATGATTCCCATCTTGAGATTTCAAGTTTAAAAAGGAGGTATTTGTTTGTTCAGTGCACACAAAAAAAGTCACACAGAGACAGCAGCAGCAAGCGGCCGGAAGAGTGACTCAAAACATCTTGCAGATTCTGAGTTTCTTCCAAGATTTCAATCCTTTTGTTTTGGAGAGTTGCCCCTTTTTGACATAAATTAATGGCTGGTCAGGAGAACCAAGCCAATTCCTTCAGATGCACAGGGAATTCTAAGTTGTCTGTGCCTGCTGAAGGAAGCTGCACATTTAGTGTCCTTCTGGCTTCTCCAAGAGCAGTGGCAGCACCCTTTGACTGGCAGAAATCCCAGCTGTAACCTCATGGAGCACAGAGGGACTGAGGAGTGCAGTGGTCTCTCCAAAGCTCCTTGGTGGACAAGGGTAGTGCATGTATCTGCTGGAGAGAGTCCAAAAGAGAGCCGTGAAGATGATCAGTGGGCTGGAGCACACTTCTGTTCTCCAGGCTGTACAAACCCAAATCTCTCAGCCTGTTTTCACAGGGGAGGTGCTCCATCCCTCTGATTATTTTTGTGGCCTCCTCTGGACCCACTCCAGCAGGTCCACATCTCTTACGTGCTTGGGGTCTCATGGCTGAACACAGTACACCACATGATGCCTCACCAGAGCAGAGCTGCTGACCACTCTCCTTTTGGTGCAGCCCAGGCTGCCCTTGACCTTCTGGGCTGCAAGGGCACATTGTTGGCTCATGCCCTGCTTCTCATCTACCAGTAGTCTGCAGGGATGCTCTCAACCTCATCATCCCCAAGTCTGTATTGACATCAAGGGTTGCCCTAACTTAAGTGCAGGACCTTACTCTTTGTCTTGTCGGACCTCATGTGATTCTCCTCACCACACCTGTCCAGCCTGTCCAGGTTCCTCTGGATGGCATCATGAAGGATGTTTCAGTCTTATCAGCGACACCACTCAGCTTGGTAACACCAGCAAACTTGCTGAGGGTGCCTCAGTCTCTCTGTCTATATCATTGATGAACTCTAAATTCCAAAAGGATTTTCAGAGTTTGGTTTGGGTTTTTTTTTGAGGTAGGAGATACACCTACAGAGAAATTATGATCATTTAGCAATGCTTTTAACTTCTACTTCCCTGCTAGCAGATGTGGACTTAACCACTGTTACACATGTTGCTCCCTCCTGTGATTCTTTTTCACTTTGGCTTGGAAACAGCTGTGGCAAACATGCTCAAATGATGCATTCCAATGGAACAATGACCTGGGCCAATGTGGGAATGTTGCACCTCTTCTGGAAGTAACCTCCCCTTTCCATGCACTCTGCACACAGAACTATAGAATCATAGAACAGAGTCACAGCATCATAGAATCACAGAATGGCTTGAGTTGGAAGGGATCTTAAATACCATCTAGTTCCACCTCCCACTAGACCGGGTTGCTCAAAGCCTCATCCAGCCTGATTGCAAACACTCATAATGAAGAACTTCTTCCTAATGTCCAATATAAATCTCCTCTAGTTTAAAGCCATTGGCCTGTTCTTTCACCACAAGCCCTTATAAAATGTACCTCCCCAGCTTTCCCCTTCAAGGACTGGAAGGTGTCTATTAGGTCTTCCTGGAGCCTTCTCTTCTCCAGGCCAAACAAGCACAACTCCCTCAGCCTATCCTCAGGGAAGTTAAGGGCCCAGCCACTCACACAGAATCCTACTGTCTGGCTAACTCTAAGAAAGGAAGTGAAGAGGGAGGATCATAGAATCATAGAATCAGTAAAGACCTCAAAGATCATCAAGTCCAACCTGTCATCCAACACCTCATGACTACTAAACCATGACTTCAAGTGCCACATCCAATCCGCTCTTGAACATCTCCAAGGACAGTGACTCCTCCACCTCCCTGGGCAGCACATTCCAATGGCTAACAACTCTCTCTGGGAAGAACTTTCTCCTCCTAAACTTCTCCTGGCACAGCTTGAGGCTGTGCCCTCTTGTTCTGGTGCTGGTTGCCTGGAAGAAGAGACCAACCTCCTCCTGTCCACAGCCTCCCTTCAGGTAGTTCTAGACAGCAAGAAGGTCTCCCCTAAGCCTCCACTTCTACAGGCTAAGCAACCCCAGCTCCCTCAGCCTCTTCTCATAGGGCTGTGTTCCAAGCCCCTCACAACTTTGTTGCCCTTCTCTGGACACCTTCCAGCAAGTCATCATCCTTCCTAAACTGAGGGGCCCAGAACTGGACACAGTACTCAAGGTGTGGCCTAACCTAAATCCAAATTCACATTGCATCCACAGCCCTTTATTTTGTATGTGCTGCTTTGACAGAGAAAAAGGAGTTTGGTCCCCTGAGCCTTTCTGAATAACATCTGAAAGGTGTTAGGAATGTCACAAATGTGCAGTTTAGTTGAACAAACACCTGTGCTCACTTTTGTTGTTGCCAGGAGTTTGAATCACGGGATGCCTTAGGGTGGAAGGGACCTCAGAGATCATCTACTCCATCCCCCCTGCCATAGGCAGGAACACTTTTCACTACACCAGGTTGCCCAAGGCTCCATCCAACCTGGCTTTGAACACCTCCAGGGAGGAGGCATTTACAACCATCCTGGGCAACCTATTCCAGAGTCTCATCACCCTTGTACTGAAGAACTTCTTCCTCAGCTCCAGTCTAAAACTACTCTTCCTCAGCTTCAAACCATTCCCCCTTGTCCTGTCTCTAGACACCCTCATGAAAAGTCTCTCTGCAGCCTTCCTGAAGGTACTGGAAGGAAGCTCTAAGGTCCCCCTGGAGTCTTCTCTTCTCCAGGGTGAGCAATGCCATCTCCCTCAGCCTGTCCTCACAGCAGAGGTGCTTCAGCCCTTAGATCATCTTTGTGGCCTCCTCTGGACTTGCTCCAACAGCTCTATGTCCTTATTCTGGGGACACCAGAATTGGAGGCAGGACTGGAGGTGGGGTTTTACAAGAGCCAAACAAAACAAAGCCCATGAAATAAAACACTTTTTGTGAGGCCTCGGTGTCACCAGTTACTGAGTTCAATTTGTGTATGAAACACCTTCATTTCTCAGCACAAAACACGAGGACATCATCCTTTTTCCCTGTTTGCCATAGCCATCCTGTGTCCCAGCCACTCTGAAAGCTCAAGAGAGCAGATTCCACCCCCCCACCCCCCCTCACTTTTGTCATTGACATGCTTTTGGTCAACTGGTTCTCATCCAGTCAGGAGATATTCAGGGTTTAGACTCGAGGTGAGGAGAAAGTTCTTCACTGAGAG